>NC_064043.1:7112051-7446693 GCF_932526225.1 Nematostella vectensis | reverse complement strand
TGATGTGTTGGCACTCATAAGTTTCTTAAGCTTTTCACATTCTGCTCCTAGCTTGATCTTTGCTTTAATGCTGCTGTGTACATCAATTTTGTATTTTGTCTGAAAAAAAAACACATTCATTATCTGTAGCTCATGAATTCTAAAAGAATCTTGAACATTAAAAAAAAAATGGGGGTGTGATATTTCATTAATCCATATTAATGAGCTACATTGCTGTGATTACAGTACATTTCAATTAAATATACTGTACAACATATTTTAATTTTTATATATCTACTGTACACAGTGTCTAATAGCCCACTTACTTGGGTGGTTTCAGAGGCTCTTTACAAAAACATTTGGCCCTTATTCTTTAAAAGCTTACCTTAAATTCTTGGGCAAAATGTTCTACTAAAACATAATCAAAGTCTCTTCCTCCAAGGTTTGGTTCCACAGCTGTTGACAAGACCTATAAAAGATCACAACAAGCGAGAAAGGTAAATAATAAATACAGTATTAAGTCTTTGATTGCCATAACGCCCTGAGACGCCTGTAAAATATAGGCCCAACTCCAAAACATCACCAGACCCGCATACTAATAGATTCATCCAAGGCATAGACGACCTTTAAAAGCGCATCCAAGCAATGTAATAGAATTGACTCTTTTGTCAAAATATCAACCTTAACTTCTGACCAATTCGTAAACAAATGCTTAAACTTAGAAACATTTCTTACCAAAAATTCCGAACTACAAAGCAGACAAGCAGACACAGATCAAGTCACAAATAGATACCGTTATTGCGCTCCGTCAGGTCCCATTTTACAGCAATCAGTCACAATAATCAATGCTAGAACCTCCATTAGAAGCGAGTCACCATGTTTAGCCTATTTTGCATGCCTGCACTGCATCATGGGAGTCTTGGAAACACCTTGACAGACAGGCGGGCAATCTCATCCCCCAGAATCATAACAGTTTTTTTTTTATAAGTCTCTTTGCCCCGAAGCCAAACAAAACATTTCCAGGTCCAAGGAACCCAGAATAAGCCTGAAAACAATTTTTGAATAAGGTTGGGTAGCAAAGATGGCCCACATTGGAGAGTATGAGGCCATTCACCAGAAAATTCCTTTCTCACTTGGTGAAGCCCAGACAAGGAATTATCCCATTGAATCGACCTCAGCGTGCAAACATCCATAAGCACAGCATTAATTATGCCCCAAATAGACTTTATGATGTCCTAAGGCACTCTCCAGATGTGAAAAAGCTGTAATTTTTAAGCAAATTACAAGCAAAACTGTTGTAAGCAACAGGCTGTAGCAGTGCTGTCGCTAGAAAGAAAAGGCACCGCAGTGCATTGTTGGACACTTTGAGGCATACCGTCTTGGGTCAGCGGTAGCTTAGCTTAACTGGTAGTGTTGGACTTGAAATAGGGGGGGAGGTTTCTGTTTTCAGTCTGTTATTCTTACAATGTTGCTCAAAAGTTCCCAGGAGTGAAAGGGTTAACTAGATCAGAAAGGTACAGTAAAAACCCTTTTGAGAGCTACAGCAAGAAGCTGAATTACATAGGCACAGTTATAACATGTTCAATTCAAAAGTAGAGGATGGCACCTCATGTACATATACTCAAATTATAATAGAGTTGTTCGTTTTGTAAAGGCGGGTTGCAGACTTCAAAGAATACCCTTAGGGTAAAGGCAAAAACCCAACAAAATTAACTACCGTATATTAACAGTAGGAATTGCAAAAGGCACAATCTCTGAAATAACAAGGATCGGGCACTGCCCACGAAGTGGACATTATGAAATGGAAAGACATGCAGTAAAATGCAAGGAGGACTTAAATGTAAGACTAAGAGGGAAAATAGGGTAAAGCAGAGTAATGCTGTATGAAAGGAATATGGGACTTTAATTAAATAAAAAACCAGAAATTCTATATGAAAAAAGAGGGGGCAGAATTATATGTACCTTGAGCTGTCCTTTCAGAAATGCAGTAATACAGACTTGAAGTGAGGAATGGCCAATGTCGACAAAAACCACATTCCTGGGTTTGTCAGTGGGAAGGTCTTGTTTATAAATACCATATGCCAGTGAGACTGTAATTAAATGATCAGCAATTACGTAAAAATAAAACAGCTGAAGTAAGATTCTTGGAATAAAAATACTGTCTTAATGCTGCATTGTCAGCAGGTCACTTCAGGTCTATTACGTAACAATCTTAGATGATTTTTAATTAAAAAAAATGTGAAAAATATTTCAAAAATTGTGAAAGCAATGTGTGTATTGGAAACTTCTTTGAGGATGTGATTGATATTTAGAGCGGATGGCAGATTCTAATATATTCTTTTGTCTCTCAATGGTTGAAGTCTCTGTCAGCCCTCTGAAAGTAAACTGGTGATAATGTGGCTCTACTTAGAAATTTTTATGACTTAATACAGTATGTATTCATCACTTAGGCTAAAGAATGTTGATCTATGTACTCCCCATTTGTTATTGTTCATACAAAAGTCTACTTAAAAGGAAACTCGAGAAAGACACACATAAGTGATTGAAGTCTGAAACTTGATGATTTGAAAGTATCTTAGTTTCTTGTTTGAATAAGCGGAAATATGTGGATGCTTTGGGTTGTACAAGAGCTTAAAATACATATCAAACTGTTAAAATAAAGTACATATGTTACTGTAAATTTCCACTCAATGACTCAACCATTTTCAATGACATACAGCACCAAACTACAATTACTGTAAAATGGTTATAGTGTGAATAAATGCAAAACTTTACCTGCTGTTGTGTCATTCATTAATCTTAGACAGTTTAATCCTGCTGTTGCAGATGCATCAAGCATGCAGCGACGTTGACGATCTGTGTAGTAGCTAGGAACCTGAAAATATACATATAATGACTTACATAATGTTTAATTGTTTTTTTTTTAACTCTGAAGAAATACTGAGCAGGAATTTCTCCTAAAGCTGAGCTTTTTTTGTCTTATTTGTACACCCCCTCCCCTTTTGAATACCTCACAATCTCTCCTCATTGCATGGTAAACGTATGTAGCACAACTTACGGATATAACGCAATCTGTGACTTTGGTTTTCAGGGCAATTTCTGCAGTTGTTTTGAGTCGTGTGAACAGCATTGCCATGACTTGTTCTGGAGAGAATACTTCTTGTTTCCCAAGATATTGAACCTGATATTTGGAAGGCAATGATATTAGCCCCAAGTGGCCAAAATGTAAGGCTATTCCAAGCACAGCTACATATTTTATGTATGTATAGCTCTTATTGTACAGAACATTCCTATATGACCAAAGCAAACAAGGACAATAGATAAATACTATACAGCATTATACAGTAAAACTTTCATTATAAAGTGCTGCAATGTTTCAATGCGGGCTGTATTTAAGTCATAAAACGCATATCCCGTGTGGCTCGTGACATTAAAGTTTTTTATCAATTCTCCCAACATCCCTCAAGTGTCTGTAAAAACCTAGACAGACACAGGTATGCATTTTATTGCCTTTATAAAATAACTAAGTAATAACAATCAGAACAATCACAATCAAGAGGTGCGTACAATTCATTATCGAAATCTAATTCTCCTTACCCCTATTCAAACTGCCCCCACACCCTCAGGGAAAATTGCTATTCCTTCTGAACCATAGAAGCTAAGAGGCTTAAACTTGGCGACTTTTCCTAAAATCTATCTGCGGATGTTTTCATGTTATTGACATGTTGAGTGGACGCTCCATGTTACCATGGCAACCGTTTTTTCACACAAAGGTTTCCCAAAAACTAAAAAGTAGTGAATTTTTTTATATTTTGGTCCTGTTTCTCAGATTTAAATGCCTCTTTGACTTTATAAGGTGACAAGTTTTACAACACCGCTAGAAGTTTTTTACCTCCGATATTTGGGGGAGAGGGGTGGATAAATTTTGCTCTTCCAAAGCTGCTGTTAAAAATGTTTTACAAGATTTACTAGATGACAATTTAAAAGCTATTATTATGCATTTATCATTACTATAAGCAGTAAAACATGCATGCAAATACTTTTTTTTTGTAATAATTACAGATTTTATTTTCTTTTGCAAAAATCATAAGAATCCAAGATGGCGGACCCAAGATGACGGAAATTTTTCCAAAAAATTGATTATAAACGTTTTTGGGGTCTTTTTGCATTGTAAAGCCATTAAAAGGTTGATTTTGACATATCTAAATAATGTAAAATGATTTCAACCTGATATCTGATAATTTAGGCAATATTTGAAAGAAGATCGAGACATCGAATTTATGACGTCATTGTGACATCATAATTGATTCGACCACACCCAAAATAGGGCGTGACAATTCTTTACATGCTAATGATTATTGTCTGTAGGTTTGATGGTCATAGCCTGAGCGGTTCATGAAATACGGAGGGGGACCTTTTAGCCTCCCCCCCACCCGTCACAGACAGCTCAAAATAGCCCAGTCTGAATAGGGTAAAATAATGTGACTTGTGACCTGAGCGTTGAGTTTATCACATTTGAAAAACAGCCACGAGAAGTAGCCAATATCAGAAACTTTTACACTTGGAAAACTAAAAGACCAGATTAAACGCCAGCAGTCACTCCATCCTCGAAAGAAATGAGAAGGAGTGCGTGCTCAGAGCTTTAAGGCTTGAAAAGAGAAGCAAGTGAACTGACAACTTTCATTGGATGGGCACCAGGGTCTCATTGCTAGGAAAACTTTGTAATGCTTTGTCTTATTCTCCGTCCGAGATTTTATGTAAAATTTTATGGATCTCTCTTCCAATTCTTCATTCTAAAAATGCAGGTTTACAGTATTGTAGAGCAATTCTTGAGATCTTAAAAGTGTAAAGTTATGATTTAGCGGCAACTTGCATGGGTGTTCCATCTTGAATAACTGTTTGAGATTCTTTGTGATTCTTTTTGTTTGATGATACTGTACATTCTTCACATTGATTGATTGATTATTAATTTCAATAAGAAAAATTCAGTTGGCATTCCACTGATACTGTTTACTGATAACTCTAGAGCTCTAGAAAATGACTAATTATTTACCTGGATACCAATAGAATCATTTGGAAGCTCCACAACTTTGTAAGGTAAATGTGGGATTTCTTTCTGGACTGCTGGGTCACTAAACTTGCGGCCAATAAAGCGCTTGAACTGGCTGATTGTATTTTTCAGGTTACTAATCATCTGGAATAAGAAAATTGAGTTGTGAGTAAGCACCACTTCATAAGCAAATTTACAATGAAAACGTTGTTGTTGTTGTTTTGGGGAGGGGGGAGGGGAGGTTAAGTCATTACTTGTATTTGCTGCACAGCAGGGGGGGGGGAGTTCAGACACTATTTTGTTTCCAGTGTACCTTGTAAATTCGGCTAGGCTAGGAAAGTGGCTACCCCCCCCCCCCTCCTCTCTCTCTTTGTCCAGGATTGGGTTGAGAACAGGAGATAATAATGGAAAATAGGAACTGTTGATAACAATATGCATTTTTTAAGTAGCACAAACATTTTCACTATGTAACTACTACAACAATTCCCCCTTTCGGCGCTAGAAATTCATGTGCATCTTCTCTGGTACCATTTT
Organism: Nematostella vectensis; assembly: GCF_932526225.1. Taxonomy (NCBI): domain Eukaryota; kingdom Metazoa; phylum Cnidaria; class Anthozoa; order Actiniaria; family Edwardsiidae; genus Nematostella; species Nematostella vectensis. Next base: position 7,441,130 of record NC_064043.1, on the reverse strand, counting down.
TGCCAACAAAAGGCAATCTGCAAATATAAATATCCTTGCCACACTTGAATGAATCTACATTTGTTTGCACCGCTTCATGCATTCTTTCTACTGTAGCTTTCTGTTTTTCTTTTTTCTCCTGGAAAAATGGAAGAATTGCACAGGGTCCCCATTGCCATTTGTTTCTCAAAACTGCGGGATTCTAGAATCATTTCTACAGATGCCATGAGACAATTATTTTGTTGACACCATTTTGTTCATACGTAGCCAGGCTTCTTCACTCGTCCAAACTTTCGCTGGTTGTTTACGATTTGTTGGACTTTGATCCCGTAAAATGCATGTGACTTTCAGTGCCGAAAGGGTGAATTAGAAATACTATTGGGTAACTATATGAATTCCTCCAATTGAAGCAAAAATATTCACACTAAGTAATGCATTAATATTCTCCATTTAAATGAGGTTGATATGCAATAAAAATAGGATTGGGTTAAAAGGGAGACAAAGGGAGGAAATTGGAAAGACAGCAGTCTCATTTTTCATTTGCAACCTAGGAGATAACAAAATAATTATAACATTTTCAATAGAAGAACACACATTTAGACAAACCTACGTCTTGCTGTTTTCTATTTGAAATCAATTGATATGAACTTGAATTAATGTTAAATAAGATGATATCTTACCTGGTTTTTCCCAGATGTTCCGATCAGCCTTTGTTTGTCCCCGAGAGAAACAAAACTCCTGTAATGGTCCAAAAAATCAATATAGTACATCAGGGAAGTGATTTGATGTAACATTCTTAAACATGAGAAAGTTCTGAGATGATTTTTAATAATATGTTAAACAAGAAATTATTGGCATTCAATGAGTATACTAAATAAAAACCTTAATTGTCTGAACAATTCACAACTGTACATTATATTGTAGCACATGCACAAAAGTTGACGTTAACTCGACTAAAAGTACGTTTAATAAATTCTCCATCTCATCCATTTGACCAAAGTAAAACCATTTTATCTGATTTGATAGAAGCATAAAAGGTATAATTTTACTGGGCTACAAAAGCTCACATTAGAAGACGGAAGCTAAACAAGAGATAAATAAGAAATATTAAGGGACAGTATATACTTAAAACTAGAAAAGGAATAAAACGAAAATGTGAAATATAAGATATATTTAGAATGTTTTAGATCATGCAAACTTCATACGGACTGGTAGTATTCCTCATGCAAGGCATGGGCAACGAAAGCAATATCAAAAATTGTTAAACGAACAAGAGATTGTAAAAATCTTACATATAGAAAACAACATTTGACGTAATGTAATATAGAGGAATCCGAGATGGTCCATAAACGAAGTACATTACTTACGGAGTACATCTATCGGAGAATTCATTTGCGACGGTTTCGATTCCCCCACCACGGGCCACAGCGATGTAACAAGACTGATTTCCAACATCAAATCCAACAACAGACATCTTTAGATATTAAACAAGATCTCAGCGATTTCCTTGTCCTGTTATGACGACGAACACGGCAGATTCTACCGTTTAAAAGAAAAGAGCTTTGACAAGTTCCTCGTAAAGCCGGCTTTCACGTGTGTCTTCTGGCAATCGCTGCCCGGTGCTCGATTATACCGGCTCTCGGAGGTCACCATATATGGATAGGATCTCCTTATTTAGAAAAATTACATCATATTCTTTGATTTTCTGGATATTACTAGAATTTTCTAGAAAGAATAAGGATGACAAAAAGCCTGCATTTTTTTTGGAATTTTTCCTGATAACTTTTTTAAAAAACTCTCGATAAAGTTATTTTCCTATAACCCCCCTCCCCCGAAAAAATCATAAAGATAACGAAAGGGTGTGGTATTTTGTAACTACAAGAACTATGGATTCACAATACACAAGCATTTCCTGTTTTCAAGCTGCTTCTAAGGGAAATTCATTAAAAAAAATAAGGAACGTTATCTTGCGTTATTATATTTCTGGAAAAAAAAAAAGAATCACAGCCGATGAGAAGCGGCGAGGCTTAGTTTGGGCTTCCTGTGAGTATGCTAGAAAGTAATGTCTGGTAAAGGGATACCTGTGGATTTTGCCAATCGCCTGTTTGGTTTTATTCCAAACGAAAACAAGCAGCTTACAAAATTTCCGCGATTACGGCCTTTTTCTAGCTTTGAATGGACCGATCTCTGTCAAAAGTCAAGAGTTCAAAACATTTGGTGATATCTCTCCCAGTGTAGGGGATTCTTGATGTATTTTCAAAACGAGAAGCAAGAATTTAGGGAAGTTTGTGGTAACGATAATGCTATCGCAGACAGTTCTTCTACCAGCGAGGGTGCTTCGCTAATAAATGATTCAGAAAACGACAAAAGAAGGTATTTGGCGGCTGGAGGATCCCTGAGCCTGAATGCAGACGCCGGTGGAAGCTTATCCATCATCGATAGGACACTCCATCTTAAAAACCCGACTTCGTAAGTGCTATAAAATTCTCTTGATGCAACAAGTTGTTGTTTTTACCAGTTATTGATGTGAATTGATATCATCTTTCATTTCCTTAGCCTACGAACATAAGACACAAGCTTAAAAATTGATACTTTGAGAGAAGTGTTGGGAATTGCAATGTTATTTTAAAGCAGTATACTTCAATTGTTTAAAAGTGTTTGAAAGTACTGTAGGAAAAACCTTCCTTTTCTTCATGTTTATTTCGTGTCGTGACACGCCATTGTTATTGGAGGACGCATACAACTTCTTGACTTATCGAATGTTTGTAATAACAATACAATTGCGGTGTTAATTTTTTCTCCATATTTTTGATTTGCAGAGAATGGCAAACCCTTACACATATCTTAAAAGCAAACATTGGACCTGGCATGTTAAGCCTGCCAGCTGCGATGATGAATGCTGGAATAGTGGTAGGTACTTTAGACTTCCGAATGCTGCTTTCACAATTAAACTTTTTAAACTCTATAACTTGTAAGAAGATTAGTGTCTTACTGTAAGTATTTCTCTGGATAGAAATACATTGCTTGAAATTTTGTTGAGTGAAGAAAACATTGTATAGTAGGATTATTTAGGTCAACATTTTAACCCTGAGTTATAGCATGGTTAATAACTAGTAACTATTTTTATAGAAAGACTTTTCTGTGAATATGAAACAGAAGGGTGTGTATTGTCGAAGCTCCATGTTTTCAACGGTCAATAACTCTTGTGTAATTTGAACATGTTCAAATTTGACATAAAAGCAATTTATGATGGTTTTTATCATTTAAGAGTGCTATCTTTTTTGAGCCCAGTAGGCTTACAGTACCCTTCTGCCTATGTTTATACTGTGCATTTTTGCTTTTGCCACAGGTTGGCCCGGTTTCACTCTTCTTCATTGCACTTATTTGCATTCATTGCATGCATCTTTTGGTACAATGCAGCCATTATCTTTGTGAAAGGTTTGTATTTTCTTGATTTGGGTATGATTGTTATAAACAGGCCCTCACCCAGGATTTTTCTTAGGGGGTGTGTGCGAAATTCGAAAAAAAGTGGACCTAATATTTATGCCTTTGCAGTATCTCCACGGGACATTTATTGTCGGATTTGGTTACATACCAAAGTGATCTTAGCTTATGCTTTATAGTGTTTTGTCTACAAAATAGCATGTCTATTGAGAACCGAAAGTGGACCTTCGACCATTGTGGGGGATGCGTTTGTACCCCGTTCCCCCCCCTGGCCTGATACAGCACACTCTTATATCATAAACTTTTTCTCTGTAGGTCTTCTTTCCTTTCTTTGAGCTACCCTGAGGTAGCTGAACAATGTATCAAAATGTATAGTCCAACCAAAGGCTATATTGGAAGGTGAGTTGTTGCAAATCCTTTGATGCACAAGGATGCCTTGTAATTGATAGTTTATTGTATGAGTAGCATAGAACTGTAGGTGGTAACATAACGGAAAAACCTAGGAATTGTTCAATTCGAGATAGAGAAAGGAGACACACAGCCATTTTTTTGGCCATTGATTTTCAAAACACAAATGACATGAGGCCAAAATGCAGATATCCCCAATTTTGGCTTTTTAAAATATTTTTACCTTGATCATTCTTGCGCCATGTATGGGGTCCGGGACGAAAAGCTCAACTCTCAATGACACTACAAAAAGTTGCATCAATTTAAAAAAAAGTCGCATTTGATATTTTGTTTGCATTGCCTGTGTCTCTTACCACTGGTTTCCTGGTCTGATTCACTTTTCCTGCATGGAGTTGAATCTGTTGGTTTTCACCTTTTACTGTACTATTAAGGGATTTTCTGAGGGTCTCAGATTTCCTTCCTCTTAAACAAAAACAACAACAATTAACAGTACATTGTACATTTTAGATCCTACAGTAAGTAAGCTATGTTATGTACATGGTTGGACATGAATCAAATTATAAATATACAGTAATTAGCATGCCTATATTTTCAGAGACATTCTTGATTGATTTGAATATATTACTTTTATTTTTGTCAGGGTTGTGGTAAATGTATTTTTATGCATCACTCAGCTGGGATTCTGTTGCGTGTACTTTATATTTGTTGCCGACAATGTCAAGCAGGTGAGAACAAGAGCTACATACATGGTACCATCCTTTTCCAGGCTATTGTGAAGTTGTGATAAATCCAGGTCCCTAAGCTTTCTATCTCAGTTTTAGGTTAAGTTATTTATTACCTTCCCCTGTCTTTTCTTTTCAGGCTCTTGATGAGGTTGTTAATCTTGACCCCAAGATCTGGATTGTCATACTTCTAGTACCTGTCATTCTCTTGTCCTATATACACTCCCTGCGTGTACTTTCTGTTCTCTCCACTATGGCCAACATCTGTTGTCTTATCGGCCTAGTGATAACCTTCCAATACCTTGGAAGGAATGTTCACAATCCAAAGCTGTTGCCGGAATTTGATGGATGGGCCGCACTGCCACTTTTCTTTGGAATGGTTGTGTTCACGTTTGAGGGAATTGGTGTGGTGAGTGAAAGATTTTTAGTTCCTCCTGCATTTTGTTGGAATTATTTTCAACAAGCTTTATTAGAATTTACAGTAGTTGTTAAAGCAGGATAACTCCTCATAATAACCCTGATTTGTCATTTATGATTCCTTTCAGGTTCTACCTTTGGAAAATCAGATGGCTCGTCCACAACACTTCAGGCTGGTTCTGAATGTTGGGATGGGGATAATTCTGGCAATATTTTATCTCATGGGAGTTCTTGGTTATCTTGCATGTGAGCAAAAGTGTGAAGGGAGTATCACACTCAATCTACCCAACACACCGTAAGAAACTTATGATGTGGCAGACTAATGTTATAAGCTGTTTGCATTATTACCGTATACACTGTAACATGTTAAGTATTGTATACAATCTCTGTTTACTGCAGTCTGTACCACACTGTGCGTATTCTGTTTTCCGTCATGGTATTCATCTCCTACTTCGTGCAGTTCTACGTTCCCATGGAAATCATGCAGCCACCAATCCGGCAATGTGTTGGCGAGAGGTTTCACGGCATAGCAGATTATGGGTTTCGTACCCTGCTTGTTTGTGTAACATGTGAGTTGTAGTGTTATTGTATGTAAAAACCCCAGTTTTCTATTCTTTTTTTTTGTTGTACAAAGTACCCAAATCCCTCTGTTGATAAGGCTCTCTCTCACTTCATTTCTTCATTGTATTTTATAGTCGACTTTCTAGTTTGCTGTACATCATATAAAGATGTTAATTCGCTCGCTGACTACTTCTGTTTTTACATGATGGCCCATGAGAAACACAAAATCGTACCCCTTAATTTTTTTCAAATTTAGTTTTATCTTATTTTTCATATCAGTTTTGTGTTAAACCCCTTATTATTTGTTAACAATTTTTCTAGTCCTAGGTTTATTTACAATAGTTTATTTACAAGATACAGTATATGTATATCTACATAGGATTAAGAATCAGCCATACATATATTCTGGAGATCAGGGTCAAAATTATGTTATTTGGTGGGGGGGACAAGGGGTGCCCCAAATGCCCCCCCCCCCCTCCCTATTATAAAATATTTTGTTTAGAAATTACAAAAAAAAAAAATAATGAAATCCACGGAATCTGGTCCCCCTTTCTTAAAACCCTCATGTTGCCCCCCCTCCCTTTTTAGAACTTCTGTTTGGTGTTGGCAGGCTGGGAGGATTTCAAAATCTTGTCATCAAAAAGGGACTCTGTTGTCTCTGGATCAGAACAATACATTGTATAGTAGTGTACCTCAGCTGAGCAATTTCTTGGGTATCTATTATTTAAGATCACATGGATTTATATGGGATCTGTTATTAAAGTCTCACTCAATTTGCATCCAAAGTATATGTGACAGTATATTATAATATATTATTATTATTATAGTGTTATCCTCATTTACTGCCTTGTTTTACTCTCTAGGTGCACTGGCCCTAGGAATACCTCAGCTGAGCAACTTTATCTCCCTTGTTGGATCCATAGGAAGTTCTGCACTGGCTCTGGTCTTCCCCATCACCATCCACCTACTTACTCTCTACTCTACCCACCAGCTGACCATCTCTGTCATCATAAAGGACGTTTTTATTCTAGCTTTTGGACTGTTAGGTTCTGTTGTGGGGCTATACACATCTATATTGAATATTGTCCGTGTGTATAGGGGTCCCCTGCCATCCCATAAAGCAAATGCCACAATAAGTAATGTTACCCTGGCATAACTCAACTTTTCTAAAAATTGGCAGCTGATCTAATAGAATGTACAAGAAAATTGTTAGGGAAAAATATTATTATTAGACATAAATATCTTATGTTTTTCAATCGAGGTTGCACTCAACAAGACAGTAAATATTAACAGAAGACTGTAAATATTGACAGGCACATAAACAAGAATGCTATATAGCAAACCTGGATTTGCTTATAATTACACTTATTTGAAAAAGGTGTATTCATGAAACCAGAATGATATCAGTATTAGACATTTTATTTTAGAAAAAAATTATTGATCCGTGATTGAAATTGAATCAATGGGTAGTGGAATGACTGTAAATTTTGCAATATAACTCCAACATTTTAATTTTTTCAATAAAAATTAAAGATCCTACAAATTTGTCTGCATGAGCAATGACCAAATCTATTCTCAAGACAACAGTCTCAGATCTGTATTTCTAACTTAACTTATCATAGTTCCCTGTTTCAAATATAACGAACACTTTCCATGTACACATAATAGGCTCAGACATGAAAATATATACACTAAATGATGACATGAGTCAATTCTTCAGGTAACAGCACTCTTGATGTCCTTCTGGTGTATGTAGTTTGGAGTTTGCATCTAACTGCGAATTATTTAATCGAATTACTTATCATTATTTTAGAGAAAATAGAGCTTTAATCAATAAATCCAATGACCTTTGGTGCACTCAATGTTTTAAAATATTTAAAGGGAAATGTGTGTTCAAAATGTGTCAATAAGCTAATAAGTGTGCGCATTCCGATATTCTGTTTAATAAATTTTTTTATAATTATTTTAGATAAAAGAGAGCTATAAAAATAATTCCCATGAGTTTCGATGTGCTGTTTTTTTGTTTTGGGGGTGTTCTGTATTTATTGGGAATTGTGCGTTTGAAATGTGTGCGTTTGTCAAAAAGTGTGAAAGGGTATCGAAATTCTGTTCACAAAATTGTTTCCCGGTTTTTCATCATTATTTTAGACAAAAAAGATATATAAAATATTTCTGTGATGTGTGCGTGTGCGTTTGTCAAGACGTGTGCGCGGGTATCGAAAGTCTGTTCACTAAATGGTATCGATTTTAATCGTTATTTTAGACCAAAAAAAAAGAAATTTTAATCAATATTCCCATGACTTTAGATGCGTTGTTTTTTGTTTGGCGGATTTTCTTTTTTCTTTTACTGAAAATTGACTTTTTTACATTTATAGGGAAATGTGCGCTCAAAATGTGTCCGTTTGTCAACAATGTGAGCGGGCATTGAAAGTCTGTTTACTAAATGTTTTTATTTTTTAATCATTATTTTAGAAAAAAAGAAAGCTATAATCAATAATAACTTTTGCTGCGCTCTTTGTTGTTTTACGTTCATTTTATATGGAATTTAAATTTTAATGTTTATAGGAAATTCTGCGTTCGAAATGTGTGCGTTTTTCAAAAAGTATGCGCGGGTATCAAAAGTCTGTTTACTAAATGATTTCAATTTTTTTATCTTATTTTGAAAAAAAGAAAGCCAATAGTTACCATGACATTCGGTGCGCTCTTTGTTGTTCTGCGGACGTATTGTACTGAAAGAACTTTTACCATATTATAGGGAAATGTGCGCTCAAAATGTGTGCGTTTGTCAACAAGTGTGCGCTGGTATCCAAATTCCGTTTACTAAATTGGTTTCGATTTTTCTATCGTTATTTTAGAGAAAAGAGAGCTATAATTAATAATTCCTATCACTTTCGGTGCGCTTTTTGTTGTTTTGAGGAAGCATCGTACTGAAATAAACTTTTACAAATTTATAGGGAATTGTGCGTTCAAAATGTGTGCGTTTGTCAAGAAGTGTGCGCGGGTATTGAAAGTCTGTTCACTAAATGGTAGCGATTTTTATCGTTATTTTAGACAAAAAAAGATTTTTAATCAATATGCCTATGACTTTCGATGCGTTGTTTTTTGTTTGGCGGATTTTCTTTACTGAAAATTGACTTTTTATACACTTATAGGGAAATGTGCGCTCAAAATATGTGCGTTTGTCAACAATGTGCGCAGGTATCCAAATTCCGTTTACTAAATTGGTTTCGATTTTTCTATTATTATTTTAAAGAAAAGAGAGCTATAATTAATCATTCCTATTACTTTCGGTGTGCTCTTTGTTGTTTTGCGGAAGCATCATTCTGAAGTAAACTTTTACAATTTATAGGGAATTGTGCGTTAAAAATGTGTGCGTTTGTCAATTAGTGTGCGCAGGTGTCAAATTTTTTTTGTTTTTTTTTTGTAATTATTTCGATTTTTATCATTATTTAAAAAAAGAGAAGTGTAATCAATAATTTCCAATACCTTTGCTGCGCTTTTTGTTGTTTTACGTTCATTTTATACTGAAATTAAATTTTAATATTTATAGGGAATTGTGCGTTCGAAATGTGTGCGTTTGTCAAAAAGTGTGCGCGGACATCGAAATTCTGTTCACACTAAATGGTTTCGATTTTTCATCATTATTTTAGACAAAAAAGAATTTTAATCAATATTCCTGTGATTTTCGATACGTTTTCATTTTTGTTTGGCGGATTTTTTAAATGAAATAGACTTTTAAAATTCATAGGGAAATGTGCGTTCAAAATGTGTGCGTTTGTTAACAATGTGCGCGGACATCGAAAGTCTGTTTACTAAATGATTTTATTTTTTTAATCATTATTTTAGAAAAAAGAAAGCTATAATCAATAATTACTTTTGCTGCGCTCTTTGTTGTTTTACGTTCATTTTATACGGAAATTAAATTTTAATATTTAGAGGGAATTGTACGTTCGAAATGTGTGCGTTTGTCAAAAAGTATGCGGGGTATAGACATTCTGTTCACCAATTGTGTCGATTTTTCATGTAGACAAAAAATAATTTTAATCAATATTCCTATAATTTTCGATGCGCTCTTTTTTGTTTGGCGGATTTTTTTTAAAGAAATAGACTTTCAAAATTTATGGGGAAATGTGCGCTCAAAAATGTGTGCGTTTGTAACCAAGTGTGCGCGGGTATCCGGATTCCGTTTACTAAAATAGTTTTGGTTTTTCTATCATTATTTTAGGGAAAAGAGAGATATAATTGATAATTCCTATTACTTTTGGTGCGCTCGTTGTTGTTTTGCGGTAGCATCGTACTGAAATAAACGTTTACAAATTTATAGGGAATTGTGGCTTCAAAGTGTATGCGTTTGTCAAGAAGTGTGCGCGGTAGAAAAACTAAATGATTTAATTTTGTTATCATTTAAATAAAATTATAATCAATAATTCCCATGACATTCAATTTTTCTCAAATGTGAGTTCAAAATTTACTATATGTTTTTACATTAAGAGATGAAACGACCAAAACAGAATTGCTGTGTACTAGCAACAAGCCGGTAAAATTTTAACATCTTTTCAAAGGATTTCGATAGTGAGCTTGCAATTAATTCTTGAACTTGCTGTCTTCACAAAATAGGCATATATAACAAAAAATAGGCTGTGTTTGGCCAACCTCAGCACAAAAACAAGTGGGTACCGTCATTTTAATTATTATTTTGAATTCACCATATGATGGAATCTATTCTAAAAGTATATGAGAAAATCACTTCATAAATTGCGCCAAATGATACAATAATGATAAGTATGGCAATAATTGAATATAATGTTTTAGCGGCTTGGTAAAAGGCCATGTTTTCTATCGATTATTGCACAGAAGGCCTTGTCGTCACAAATACATGTTTTCTCTTGTAACTTGTCTCGCAAAAAAAATGCCCGCAACTCGTAAGCGAGTTTTCATACGTGTGACATCACCTTTGCAACTTTTTTTTTCTTTTCTCAAAGTCGCACCAAAAAAGAAGAACTCGCATCTGCTTTCCGCGAAAAATGTCTCCAAGTCTCAAAAAGAAACTTCACGTGTTACATGGTGCGTGCGACTTGCAATTATTATTATTTTATTTGCGAGAAAAGTTGGAACTGAAAGGTTTAAGAAATAGGGCCTCAAGAAATAATGTGACTTTTTAGGTGGCAAAATTTGCGCTTACGAATCAGTTTCTTTGTTAGAAAGGGCTTATTTTCATTGAAGCATTTTATTTCTTTGTCGCTCGCTGGTTTGACGGGCGCAGTCGGACTTTCAAAAGTCATATATTTTTATAATGTGGGTTAAGGATGGGGTAAGCTTTGCCGACACTGACTTCGCTGTCCATGCCGCTGTATGGTATAACACAGGTGGTGTGATCTGTTGTTGGTTCAGTTGCCTGAGCTTGGAATCGTGCCAGCTGCTTTTAAAATATTATTCAACGGAGAAAGAAAAACTGTATATATTGTTTTATTTATTCCACTTTAAAAAATGTTAATATGAGCTGTATCAATTTTTCTATAAAACCAGAACTTTACTTAATCAGGGTTTTGACTCGATTAAAGTATAAAGTGAAAGTGTCGACGCAGTAAACATCACAAAGTCCTAATCAATCAACGCATACTTATTAAGACTTTCATATTTATTTTGAACATTGTTGAATCAGCCGTTAAAGAATGATCTACAAGCTCGACTCCACGTTCTATCGCCGCATACTCCCTCACCCGCCATGGCGATCGGTGGTGTAGTTGCAGTCGCTTTGGCGATTTTAGGATGTCTTCCCTATGCATCTTCATCATGCCAATTACATGGTCAACGCGAACTCGAAGACTTCCAGCGAACCCACAACGATACAATGTCCGACCTGATCTTTCTAGTTGACACATCGGGGAGCTTGCAGTACTGGTCTGGAGGAGGCTGGAAGAACGGGTTCGACGACGAGAAAGTATTCGTCAACTCTCTGCTCAGCCATATCAGGGTCAGCTACAAGTCCACGTACGTCTCAGTGGTTCTCTTTGGCACAAGCGCCACGATCGACATCAACTACATCTTCAACCCACACCCAAACAACCATAAGTGTAATTTCAGGCGAGATTTTAGCAACCTGAGGTTCCGCAGCGGAATGACGAATATGCATGATGCCTTCCAAGCTGCGTATGACATCATCTTCGGCAAGTATAGTGGGCATAAGAGACCGACCCATCAAGTGAAGACTGCCGTGTTTTTACTCACAGACGGTCAGTGGAATTGGAACGGTGATCCTTGGCCCATTGCCAAGAGACTTAAGGACAGGGGGATTGAGATATTCACTATTGGTGTGACGAATGGCGTTAACGTGAATACCCTGAGATCACTTGCGTCCCCCAACAACTATTTCCACTACAATGACTTCACACAGTTCCGTGAGCTCGCAACGTGCATCCGAGGTGGTGAGTGGCTTATCTAAAGAGCACTAGAACTGAAATGCACTCACTCTTAAATCAACTGCGCACTAAAAGACACAATGTTTTCTGTTTCCTCTATCCTTTGCCCCGAACCGTAGAGGATGAGAAAAAGTCCATTGAAAATAGTAAAGCCTGGGATCTAGTATTACTTCAGGGATTGTTGAACAAATTTTTTGCAGCTGTTTTTTTTTTACATAAACAAACACGTTCTATTTTATTAGTATTATAAAAGAAGGAACTCCAAATAGAATATCCTCCGTGGCTTTCGAAACGCGGTTTTTTTTTCCTACTGTGTATATAAAATCAGCGTACTGGCCTTTTGGTGCACCCTTAAGCCGCACTCTTATTCCAAAAGAAATATGAAGAATACATTTTGCTGACACAACTAATGATTTAGTTAAACAAACGCTTCCTTAGTAAAAAAAAGGCGAAGGTGGAAGCATTAAATAAACCCAGCGGTAGATGAATAGATACGGTGTATTTCGATGGAAATGGTTAACTTTTTGTGCTAAACTTCTTCCCCCTCCTCCGTCGTATGTATGGGCAATAGATAACTGAACATTTTAAATACATCTGAGACGGTTTATTCTATTCCTAGATCCCTATGATAGTGACTGGCTCATAGTTGGCGATAAAAGCAAGTGTCAGTCATGTGACCTACTGGCTGACTGCGCCTGCGGTTTGGTCAGTGGCAAGTATAGATGCGCGTGTCCGAAGGGATACTACGGCTCCGGTTACACTCAAGACTGCCACAGTAAGCAGCTTGCCCGCATCGCTCTATTTTTATCTTTTTTTTCTATTTCTAATTGTTAATTTTCGCTTTTGTTTATCTTTGTATTTTTTAAGAGTTCTCTTCTCTGTTGCCTCAAATTGCTTATCACATTTTATACTCGAAGTTCAGAAAAGGGATCTGTGACTTAAAGAATGCCGATCAATCACTCCTTTGTTTTTATTTACATCGAAAAATCCAACGGTCTGTCGGCAAGGAAACTTTAAAATAATCATGCACGATTAATACTCTAATACTTCATAAATGATATTTAATGGAAATAAGGTCAGTTACTTGCTGGAATTAGCCGATGGAAATGGATTCTTTGAGTCACTCGGTATAGTGTGGGAGCGTAAAATGGCGGCGTGATTGCCCTTCTTTAAGAAACTCCAAGTTTGCTCTAAGGTTTTTTGTCAGGTGAAGAACTGCGGGGAGTAGTGAATCTAGACCTTATCGTTCCGTTTAGTCAAGTCAATGGTTTTAGGAAGGACCGGTAAAGAGTGGTCGTTATGCCCAGCATCAGCGATGCACTATCGAGATTTTAATAATTCCCTATACTTCTTTCTTACTGCCCTTTTCTCTTTTAAAAATACCCAAGCAGGTTGATAATCGTCTAAGCCTAATCGCCCGTCCTTGTCATATTAGCGGCCATGCCACCACCTAAAAGTGTCTCATTGCTTTTGTTTCCAGAGTGCGGGCCGTCGACGTACAAAGACTTTGTCGGTTATGCAAAGACGTGTACTCCATGTCCAGCTAACTCTGTACACACGAGGACTGGTTCCGACCGGAAGTCACACTGCGTTTGCAAAGAAGGCTTTGATGGAAGCCCTGCCCAAGAGACACCTTGTACAAGTGAGTGTAGAGATAATGGTAGGGGGAGGGGGAGGGGAGGGTTTTGGGGGCGCAAGATTCGATAAGCATTATTGCCTCCTGCGAAATTTATCGTAGCATAAAGACCAATGTTTGGTAAACAGATTACATTTAAGTTAGTACGTAGTTTTGAAAGTTTAATGCGAAAAACAGTTTAGGAGAATACGTCATAGTCGTCTCGCTCTAACACTTCGAGAGCAGCCGAGAAGCCTTTGTTTTTGTTCTGGTCTTTCGCCCCTTAATATGGATAAATGAGAATCACAATACCACTTAAAACGTTACTATACATGGCCGTAGCAGGTCCCAAATATTGGGGGGGGCACGATACAGCCACGCCCTACTAGCCAATTCATTATAATTTTTGAAAATATTTAGGGGGTGGGGGGTGCACGTGCCCCCAGCACGGTCCTGCTATAGAAGTCTAATATTTTATTGGCAAAATAGCGAATGCTCCATTGTCGCTCGATTTGTCTTTCAGTCATGCGCTGTCAGCCGATCCCAATCCCTGCGAATGGGTATGAGAAAGGAGGAAGCTGCAGTAACGAGTACGGTGCGACATGCGAAGTGGCGTGTCACAAGGGATTCGAGCTCACTGCTCCTGGAATGCGTAGTTGTGTTCTTAACAGCCATGGCGGGGTGCAGTGGTCCGGGACCGAGCCCATGTGCAGGCGTAAGGCATATAGTTTTATATTATTGATTTTAATCATATCTCACTAATATGAATAAAATACAAAATGAAGAACAAAACAGTGTGAATAGGGGGCAAGCAATATCATGCTTATGAAGTTCCTGGACTTTTACATGATATTTGCTAAGGCTGTTGCCTTGTACATGTTTGACAGGCCATTTGTTTAATATAGAATTTTTTGAATATGAAAAATATAACCCCGAACAGAATCTTTTTTGCGTTTCATTCATCAAGTTAAAATCCATAATATAAAAATGACGAGATACCCTCTCTCGTTTTGCTTTTCACTAAGCAAGTAGCGTCTCTAATGCAATTCCTATATATCATTCATTTGCTAGATACTAAAGCAGCGTCTAAAATGAAATTCCTATATTTCATTTATTTGCTAGTCACTAGAGTAGCGTCTCTAAAGTAATTTTTATATTTCATTCAGAGATAACATGCCAGGCCCTTGATGTCGCAAATGCGATTCCAAGGTCGGGCAAATGCGTCCCTGATGGGTCCTCGGCGTACGGCACCAACTGTACGATCACGTGTAGCATCGGGTACATACGCAAGGGGTCGGCATGGAGGGTCTGTCAGCAGGATAAGACATGGAGTGGGGAAGACACTGTCTGCGAAGGTAGGCATTAACATTGGCATGTTTGCGAAAGTATTAATTATGGCGTGTCGTGGCGTGTTAAACATGGAGCTAGTGGGGAAGACACTGTTAGCTAAGGTAGGCATTATATTAGATGTGTCTTGGCGTGTGATGTGGAATGGAGAAGACGCGTGTATTTGTGTCTTGGCGTATGAGATATTGAATGGGAAATACAGTTTGCGACGGTAAGCATCAATATTGGCGTGTATAAGACACTTGTTTTAAAGCTTTTACTTGGTATTTCCTGGCGTACAAGTAAGGCATGAAGAGGGAAGACAATGTTTGCGAAATTAGGCTTGTTATTGGTCTGATTGGCACATTTGTTATAAAGGACTACGAGCACGCGCTAGGGCGGAGGGGTGTTGCATCACTTGTGAGTACTAGTATGTCCTAGCGTGTATGTCCTAGCGTGTATGTCCTAGCGTGTATGTCCTAGTGTGTATGTCCTAGCGTGTATGTCCTAGTGTGTATGTCCTAGCGTGTATGTCCTAGTGTGCTAGTATATCCAAGCGTGTATGTCCTAGTGTGCTAGTATGTCCTAGCGTGTATGTCCTAGCGTGCTAGTATTTCCTAGCGTGCTAGTATTTCCTAGCGTGCTAGTATTTCCTAGCGTGCTAGTATGTCCTAGCGTGCTAGTATGTCCTAGCGTGTATGTCCTAGTGTGTATGTCCTAGCGTGTATGTCCTAGCGTGTATGTCCTAGCGTGTATGTCCTAGCGTGCTAGTATTTCCTAGCGTGCTAGTATGTCCTAGCGTGTATGCCCTAGCGTGTATGTCCTAGCGTGTATGTCCTAGCGTGTATGTCCTAGCGTGTATGTCCTAGTGTGCTAGTATGTCCTAGCGTGTATGTCCTAGCGTGCTAGTATTTCCTAGCGTATATGTCCTAGCGTGCTAGTATTTCCTAGCGTGCTAGTATTTCCTAGCGTGCTAGTATCTCCTAGCGTGTATGCCCTAGCGTGTATGTCCTAATAGCGTGTATGAACTAGTAGCGTGTATGCCCTAGCGTGTATGTCCTAATAGCGCGTATGAACTAGTAGCGTGTATGCCCTAGCGTGTATGTCCTAATAGCGCGTATGAACTAGTAGCGTGTATGCCCCAGCGTGTATGTCCTAATAGCGCGTATGAACTAGTAGCGTGTATGCCCTAGCGTGTATGTCCTAATAGCGCGTATGAACTAGTAGCGTGTATGCCCTAGCGTGTATGTCCTAATAGCGCGTATAAACTAGTAGCGTGTATGCCCCAGCGTGTATGTCCTAATAGCGCGTATGAACTAGTAGCGTGTATGCCCCAGCGTGTATGTCCTAATAGCGTGTGTGAACTAGTAGCGTGTATGCCCTAGCGTGTATGTCCTAATAGCGTGTATGAACTAGTAGCGTGTATGCCCTAGCGTGTATGTCCTAATAGCGCGTATGAACTAGTAGCGTGTATGCCCCAGCGTGTATGTCCTAATAGCGCGTATGAACTAGTAGCGTGCATGCCCTAGCGTGCATGTCCTAATAGCGTGTATGAACTAGTAGCGTGTATGCCCTAGCGTGTATGTCCTAATAGCGTGTATGAACTAGTAGCGTGTATGCCCCAGCGTGTATGTCCTAATAGCGTGTATGAACTAGTAGCGTGTATGCCCCAGCGTGTATGTCCTAATAGCGTCTATGAACTAGTAGCGTGTATGTCCTAGCGTGTATGTCCTAATAGCGTGTATGAACTAGTAGCGTGTATGTCCTAGCGTGTATGTCCTAATAGCGTGTATTGAACTAGTAGCGTGTATGCCCCAGCGTGTATGTCCTAATAGCGCGTATGAACTAGTAGCGTGTATGCCCTAGCGTGTATGTCCTAATAGCGCGTATGAACTAGTAGCGTGCATGCCCTAGCGTGCATGTCCTAATAGCGTGTATGAACTAGTAGCGTGTATGCCCCAGCGTGTATGTCCTAATAGCGTGTATGAACTAGTAGCGTGTATGCCCCAGCGTGTATGTCCTAATAGCGCGTATGAACTAGTAGCGTGTATGCCCTAGCGTGTATGTCCTAATAGCGTGTATGAACTAGTAGCGTGTATGCCCTAGCGTGTATGTCCTAATAGCGTGTATGAACTAGTAGCGTGTATGCCCCAGCGTGTATGTCCTAATAGCGCGTATGAACTAGTAGCGTGTATGTCATAATAGCGCGTATGAACTAGTAGCGTGTATGCCCTAGCGTGTATGTCCTAATAGCGCGTATGAACTAGTAGCGTGCATGCCCTAGCGTGCATGTCCTAATAGCGCGTATGAACTAGTAGCGTGCATGCCCTAGCGTGCATGTCCTAATAGCGTGTATGAACTAGTAGCGTGTATGCCCTAGCGTGTATGTCCTAATAGCGTGTATGAACTAGTAGCGTGTATGCCCTAGCGTGTATGTCCTAATAGCGCGTATGAACTAGTAGCGTGCATGCCCTAGCGTGCATGTCCTAATAGCGTGTATGAACTAGTAGCGTGTATGCCCTAGCGTGTATGTCCTAATAGCGTGTATGAACTAGTAGCGTGTATGAACTAGTAGCGTGTATGAACTAGTAGCGTGTATGAACTAGTAGCGTGTATGCCCTAGCGTGTATGTCCTAATAGCGCGTATGAACTAGTAGCGTGTTTGCCCTAGCGTGCAGAGACCACGCGGAGCGGGAGGAGGAGGTGGCGATAATCGTATAGACTTTTTTTTGTTATGTTGATAAAGAGTGATTATTAAATTATAAACGTAGAACCCGTCTATTTCTTCAGTTATTTCCAGCCTAACCTAACCTTACTTACACCTTATCAACTTAACCTACCTAAAATACTTTGCAAATTTCAGAAATCCGCTGCCCAATGCTTAACTCTATCTCACTGGCGCAAGTTAACCCGGCCACTTGCGTATCACGTGATCAGCGCTTCAGTACGGTGTGTCGGTTTGAGTGTCCAAGAGGATATGAAATGAAAAAGTCCAAGTTACGGACCTTATCACTGACATGCGGGCTTGATGGTCAATGGAATGGCAAACCTGAGACATGTGACGGTGAGTTAACCAATCAGCTCTCGCAAACTCACAAGAGGGACACTGCCTGTATCACACATGTGTAGTTCCAAAAGATTCTGAATAAATCTAGGAGGGGAAATGAATTGTTTCTTGACCACACTGAATAAACTAAGACAATACAGGATTTGTACTGGGATGTGTAAAACACTCTTAATTAAATGGTTGTTTTGTTGTTAATGGTTTTTTATTTCGGTTTGGGCGTCGTTTTAATTGTATACGATGGAGTTCTTGTTTTCGCTTTATTCGCAAAATAGGGCTACCTGGTTAATGTAAATCGATAAAGATTTACTCAGATGGACCAAGTCTAAGTCAAATCATAAAAGGGCTTATTCTATGGACTTTTAACAGATGTCGAAGCACCGGAAATCACGTGTCCACAGGACATGACTGTCAACAATGAACCCCAGATGAGCTATGCAGAGGTGACCTGGGACGAGCCAATCATCAAAGACAACTCCCAGGGAAACGATCCTAATGCTAAGATCGAAATCACGAAATCCCACACCTCCCCCAAAAAGTTTGAAATTGGCAAAAATCAGGTGGTCACGTATAGTGTTAAAGATGGCGCGAATCTGACAGCCAGCTGCAATTTTAGGGTCACTGTGCAAGGTGGGTAATAGCTGAAGAGAGAAGGGGAGGGTAAACATAGAAATGAAGGGGGGGAGGGTAAGTCAAGTCTAGGGTCACTATGTAAGGTGGGTTATACCTAAATGGAGTAGGGTATTGCATACTTAGAAATGAAAGGGGAGGGGGTAGGGATGATCAGCTGCAATTTTAGGGTCACTGTGCAACATGGGTAAAAATACCTTAAGGGAGAAGGTAAGAGCATACATAGGAATGAAGGGGGGTGGGAGAAATGCCCGCCTGCAAGTCTAGTGGGTAATACCTAAAGGGAGAAGGGTGGGGCATACATAGAAAGGAAGGGGGGGTTAACAACTGCAATTTCAGGGTAACTGTGCAGGATGGGGAAATAACTGAAGAGAGGGGGGGTTGAAGTGTGTTTGGCGGGGGGGGCATTCTGAGGCAACTTCATCGGTACCTTAAAAATCTTTTTTTGGGACGCTTGCGCCCTTGTCCTTACACGCCAATAGCCACCATTACTGCATTGAGCAGAAGTGCATTCTAATAGAACGAGAACCATCCCAACCTTCAGGGGGGGACAGCAAAAACTTGTTAACAAGGAGACCGAGTAGTCCTCTGGGGAAATCTAAGTTAGCTAGAGGTATCGAGAATGGTAGTAAAATGATTGAACAGAAGTTATATTCCCTTTACTTAGATACTGAGCCACCGACTCTCAAATCCTGCCCTGCTGACCAGACGCTGGACTTTAACCCACCCCCACTAAAACAAACGATGCGCGTCTTCTGGACCCCCCCGACTTATACCGATAACTCCAAGGTGCAGCCCAAGATAACTGGAAGCAGCGAATCATCGGACGAGTTTGCACTTGGGGAAAAGTTCGTGAACTATGAGGCGAAAGATGCCGCAGGCAATGTTAATAGGGAATGCGTTTTCAAGATTCACTTAAAAAGTACGTATTTTTTTGCTCTTTTTTTCTACATGGAAATAAGTTCTAATGTCTAATAACAAAGGGATTGAAGTATATAAATATTGTAAGTCTTGTTTTACACTTATTTAACTTATTCATGTTTTCCACCAAATCTTTGCAACGCGCCGAAGCTAGGGGAAAATTGTAAACAAGATGACGAAGAAGGCGAATTCAAATCAAATGGCATGCACATAACAAGAGAATCTTCCATAGCTTTAGATAAAATAATTTAAGAGCTTGTGAATTCTTGATGAAAGCACTGGTTATTTGAATATTTTCCCATGAAACCAAGACTTCAACTGTATTAATGCGTCCTTGGTGTCTCTGTCCAGCGGCAATGTGGAACTCGAAGCTGGAATTTTAAAAAAGTTGAAATCAATGCGAGCCCGCCTTAAAAAAAAGTTGCAAGCACGCTTGCATCAACAGTACTTAGAGCCTAGAAGCACTTATTATTATTTTCCGGAGTATACCATTTCTTGGCTCTCCATTGACCCTTGTTTAACATAACTTCAATTCCAGCCAAGGGATGCCCGAACTACCCTCCTCCCAAAAACGGTGCTTTGGCGTGTAACGCGTGGGGTGCAGGGAGCAAGTACTGTACAGTTAGCTGTACCGATACGAGAGACTTCGCGTTCAAACCTGCCATGGCCTACCTTTGCAGCAACGCCAATTGGCAAACGTATCCATATCCTGTACAAATGCCATGGCCTGACTGTTCTTGTATGTACTATGCCTAATCTTAACTTATCTGTATGCACACCCGTCCGGTTTGTCCGTCTATCTATCTGTATGTACACCCGTCCGGTTTGTCCGTCTATCTATCTGTATGTACACCCGTCCGGTTTGTCCGTCTATCTATTTGTATGTACACCCGTCCGGTTTGTCCGTCTATCTATCTGTATGTACACCCCTCCAGTTTGTCCGTCTATCTATCTGTATGTACACCCGTCCGGTTTGTCCGTGTATCTATCTGTATGTACACCCGTCCGGTTTTCCGTCTATCTATCTGTATGTACACCCGTCCGGTTTGTCCATCTATCTATTTGTCTTTTTGTCCGTCCATCCAACCGACCGAATGTTTGTCTCACCCTATGATATCTGTCTTATAGTGCGCTATTACCCTTACCCTATGATATCTGCGTTATAGTGCGCTATAATCCTTACCCTATGATATCTGTGTTATAGTACGCTATGATTCTAGTACCCTATGATATCTGAGTTATAGTACACTATAATCCTTACCCTATGATATCTGTGTTATAGTACGATATGACCCTTACCCTATGATATCTGTGTTATAGTACGCTATAACCCTTACCCTATGTTATCTGTGTTATAGTGCGCTATGACCCTTACCCTATGATATCTGTGTTATAGTACGCTATGACCCTAGTACCCTATGATATCTGTGTTATAGTGCGCTATGAACCTTACCCTATGATATCTGTGTTATAATACGCTATGACCCTTACCCTATGATATCTGTGTTATAGTGCGCTATGACCCTTACCCTATGATATCTGTGTTATAGTACGCTATGACCCTTACCCTATGATATCTGTGTTAAAGTGCGCTATGACCCTTACCCTATGATATCTGTGTTATAGTACGCTATGACCCTTACCCTATGATATCTGTGTTATAGTGCGCTATGACCCTTACCCTATGATATCTGTGTTATAGTACGCTATGACCCTTACCCTATGATATCTGTGTTATAGTACGCTATAATCCTTACCCTATGATATCTGTGTTATAGTACGCTATGATCCTAGTACCCTATGATATCTGTGTTATAGTGCGCTATGACCCTTACCCTATGATATCTGTGTTATAGTGCGCTATGACCCTTACCCTATGATATCTGTGTTATAGTACGCTATAATCCTTACCCTATGATATCTGTGTTATAGTACGCTATGATTCTAGTACCCTATGATATCTGAGTTATAGTGCGCTATGACCCTTACCCTATGATATCTGTGTTATAGTGCGCTATGACCCTTACCCTATGATATCTGTGTTATAGTGCGCTATGACCCTTACCCTATGATATCTTTGTTATAGTACGCTATGATCCGTCAGAAGCCTCTCAAAGGATGATGGCCCAGTTCTACTACTACTCCGGCGACTGTAACAGCGAAGAGGCTCAAGAACAGATCAAAACCAACTTCCTCAATCTGGCTAAGTTTGGTTTCATCCCTCCTTTCATATCTGACTGCACGGACTTCCATGTCAAGTGCACTGTGAAGAACGTCAATGTGTTTTGCGGTGAAACAGACAAAAGAAAGCGAAGACGACGATCTGCTGTGAAGGAAGTCTACATCAAGGTACTTTGACACCAGAAAGGATGAAAACGAGAACTTGTGGAAACTCGAATTGTTACATCGTTTTGTGGATGGAGAACCTTGCTTCGCTCTTGTGTCAAAAATCAATAGAAACATTGTCGGGTCCGCAAGTTTTCGCACGGTTGGGTCATGGTATAAGCATTTGATTTGATAAAAAACGTATATTGGATTGATTTTTAGAGGCAGATAGGAAAATATAGCGGAGTATAAGTGTTGGCGTACCAATAATACTCAAAAGCAGTTTAATGCTCTTGACTTCCAAATTTTCCTTAAACAACCTATTACTGTGTACGGTTACTAATAAAAACCAAAACATTCGATCTTTTAGGTTGACTTTGTTGGCGCGGCGACATCATCAGTGCCGAGGACTCTATCCCAGCTAGAGAATGTGATGGAAACTCAGACATCACCGCGGCTCGATAGTACCCTTAAGGCGGTGGACTGGTCTCCGCTACGCGCTAAGTAACCCTCATAACACATAGTGGCTCTCTAGTAGCGGCGGTCTTTTGTATTACATTAGTTTCTCAGCGTTTTAAGAAGACTGGACTTTGACGGGGGCATTATTGCGCCGTGCAGCACGGCGGCAGTATCCCTGTATTGCGCCATGCCGAACTTAATTATTTCAGACGTTGAACTTTTTATATGCCCTATCAAAATAATTCTGCTTGGCATGGAGCGGGAGGTATGAATCATGCCTACACGTGCTCTTCCTCTAGAGAGTGCCTGATTTGTAATTTTTGTTCTACAATAGGTGTGTGTGTGTGTGTGTGGGGGGGTGGGGGGGGGTTGAAGGGCAGTGACTCAAAGAGACTACAAGGAGATTCAATGAAAGAAAAGCCCTGCGGTGTAGTCCAGCAACTTATTGCCACTCTCTCGTAGCTCTGACCTGGAATTCAAGAAGTTCTCACTGACAAAGCCGGAAGGATACTGCTCTGCTGACGGTGCTGTTGTGGGAAAGTGCGACTCTTATGGTTCGGGGTGCCTGAACACCAATACCCAGTCACAATGCTCCTGTAACGGAGATTCTGGAAAAATCGAGAAATGCAGTAAGTACAATATTCATAAAGCTTTTTATGTGTGTGGTAAGGGTATCCCTGACACAAGGAACAGGTGTGTTGCAGATTTTTTATGACTGTATTTGTGTTGCAGGGTTCTGATTTTTTTTCTTTGATTCTTGGTAAAAAGCTAATTAAAACTCGATTTAACGGACCCTCTTGGGACCAGAAAAGTCTGCCCGTTATTTTGAGGTTATAAACTATTTGATTAAATTATCTGAAGCCTAAACTCTAAAGGCTCTAAAGGCATGCAGGGGCTTTCCGTTAATGGAGGTCGACATAAGAGTTCCAGGCGCATACCAAGGATTGGCTAGGATTGCGTAGTCATAGGTATGGATAAAGCATAGTATTTGAAGATTCCTTAATAAGAAATGACCCACTTTTTGCACCTCTGTGCACCCTGCGCACCCCCTGTGTACGCGCCTGGGTTTCACTGTTATTTCTTTTCAACTCCTGATTCTTACTTTTTTTTGCGATAGTTCGCTGCCCAGCAGGGACTTATTACGACTCGCTTCATGAGAAGTGTATGCGATGCAAGCCAGGGACGTACAGTAGCCACGAGGGCAGTCTAAAGTGCTACAGCTGCCCCGAAGGATCATGGACTCTTGGAGACGAGGCCAAGAACTTCACGTCATGTACAGGTGCGTGAACGTGTCCGCGAAAAGTGATCACAAAATTAGCCCCAACGTTCAACACTATTCACTATTTCTGTCATATTTCTTTAATATACGTAAACTGTTTCTATTGCAGAAAAGTGCAAGCCCGGTTACTACTCGTCGACTGGTCTGGCTCGTTGTACCATTTGCCCGCGAGGAGAATACGCATCGGGCCACATGAACAAGAAATGTACACCTTGTCCCCAGGGCACCACCTCAGTCCTCGCGGCCGCTACATCCAGAGAGGAGTGTGGAAGTGAGTAGAATGTTAATCTAGGTTTAATATTCATGAAAAAAATTCCTTTTCTGAAACCTACGCTTTTAATGTGCTTCCTTCATTTTCTAAACAAAATATCAAAATAATATAATTGGATGTTCTCTTTTCAAAGTGATGTGCGCCCCCGGTACTTACTCGAGCAGCGGCGTTGAGCCATGTTTGCCATGCCCAAAAGGCACATACCAGACAGCCATTGGACAGATGTCCTGCAGCGAGTGCCCTGGAACCAAGTCAACTCATGGTCCTGGAGCCGACTCGCACGACATGTGTTTAGGTAAAACTCAAGGAGAATCACTCTCTCTTGAATGAGTTCCCCCTGAAATCATAAACAACGGCCCCTTCAATTAAATATATATCTGCAATAAACGGAAATCAAACGAGACTCCATCTCATAAGATTTAAAACATTCTTTGTTCCAACATTATCCACTGTTCATATGATATGTTTTTTTTTAATGTTAAGGAAATAACCAGTAGGGGCGTGACTGTACCCCCAAATATTAGTTTCGTCTTTTTCATATTTGTTTCATCTCTCTTTCTTGTAATAAGATATCGATAATTGTGCTTCGAGCCCGTGCCAGAACGGAGGTCGCTGCGAAAGTCTGAAGGATGACTTCCGGTGCGCGTGTCCTGGAGGGTTCACCGGAAGACGATGTGAGACAGAGCAGGACGAGTGTCTGTCTGATCCGTGCTACCAGGGATCAACATGTATTGATAAGGTATTCTACTCAACCAGGGATTCAAAATAGCAACAAGACATTGGCAGTAATAATGTTTAACACAGCATTATTGACGTAACCCAACGGATCAAACAGGCATCTAACCGTTCTCTGTGTCTAAG
Source organism: Nematostella vectensis (assembly GCF_932526225.1). Classification (NCBI taxonomy): domain Eukaryota; kingdom Metazoa; phylum Cnidaria; class Anthozoa; order Actiniaria; family Edwardsiidae; genus Nematostella; species Nematostella vectensis. The sequence continues at coordinate 7,416,429 of NC_064043.1, read as the reverse complement.
GTCAATGGATACGAGTGCATATGCGCGGCTGGCTACTCCGGTCCAAACTGTGACGTCATTTCCGGTCTATGCAGCTCTAGCCGTTGCCAGAATGGTGCTAAATGTGTGGCCAAGCCTCCTTCGGGGGCCTGTGAATGCCCTGAAGGCTACGGCGGCCTGTTCTGTGAGAGGAAAATGGACTTCTGTGTATCCGCGCCCTGTAAAAATGGTGGACTCTGTCGCAGTCTTCAGGATAAATTTCAGTGCAACTGCAGGCCTGGTTTCTCAGGTATTCTATTTTGATGGATTGTGAAAGGATATATAGCTTTAGTTAAATAAATGTGATTATCAATTGTCTTATTGGCACAACAACTATCTAACTGTTACAACGATATCACTGCTTGATTCCTCAGGCGATCGCTGTGAAATAGACATCGATGATTGTGCCAAAAATCCATGTCTAAACAACGGCGCATGCGTTGACCAAGTCAACGGATATACCTGCACCTGCAAGGCTGGGTTCGCGGGCTCACGATGTGACCGCAATGTTGATAACTGTTACCCGAACCCTTGTGTTAATGGAGTTTGCAAGAATAAAGTGAATGGATACGAGTGTGCCTGCAATCCAGGATATTCTGGAAGCACATGTGCAACTAGTGAGTATCACAAATAGCCGTTTCAAGCAGGCCCGTACCCAGTGGGGGGGGGGGGGGGGGGTTTGCAGGGGTAACGTATGGATATTTTAGACTTGTACATACATACCTAGGGTAGGTCGTAAATACACTAGTACCTAGTGAGTACACACTCTATGGTTGCATAAAGACCAAACAGGTGATTATCACAGGTCGCTATCATCTTGCCCAACTCACTCATATAGATTATAAAGCTAAAGTTTATTTGATATTTCTCATCAACAGAGGTTTCTTCAGATTTTGACCTCCACTTCCCTCTTCGTGTGGTAACATCGTCATCTTCAACAAGCAATATCCCGGATTTGACAGTATTCACCATTGCCTTCTGGATGCGGACCACTGATAGAGAAAACCCCGGCACGCCTATCTCATATGCAACAACCGTAAATGGAGAGGTAGGGCTTGCAGAGACCGCGTTGCTTAGAGCTTCCCTCCTTACTACGGCCGTTGATGAAGACACAAAGCACAATAAACTCTGGACATTTGCCATATGATCTCTATGGCTGGGCACTGCTGCCCAGCCATAGGCGCCTGCTGGGTATTGTGTTGTTGACATGCACTCTTTTTTTATGAGAACGTCCAGCCTGACATATCACCAAGTTTTAAGAACATGCTAAGAACATACCGAGGCTCAGATAGCAAAAAATCTTTTTTAGTCCTGATGCGTTCTAAAATGCAGAAACAATTTTGCTCAAAGTAACAACCTTATTATTGCTATTGATTATTAGTGTACTTCTCTTCCTAAGAACTGTATACACTAAAATTTAAGAACATCGTTAAACCATATTCGGCCTTAAAATGTCCCAAAAGTAAGAACGGCCCAGCCTCAACTGAAAATTAGGTTCTCCTATAAAAAAGAGTGTAAAAGTATTGTAAATTAGAAAATATGGATTTAAGTTAACTAAAAATCTAACTGAACAAAAAAAAATGTAGTGATAACCTTTAAAACTTTTTCTTCTGTGCTGAAAATTAGGAATAAAACAGTGATGCCTTTGGATGTCTCTTTTTAAAATCACCAAATGTACCAAATTTATTTTCAGGTTATTGATAACGCCCTTGTATTACAAGATTACGGTGCTTTCACTCTCCATGTTAACAATAAGAAGCAATTCATCGGCGTCTCTGCCAACGATGGCCATTGGCACCACGTGGCGGTCACGTGGCAAAGCTTAGATGGCGCGTGGGCTTTTTACTTGGACGGCAAGAAAATGAAGAGGTTAGATAAAAGCAAGATAGACGTAGTCAGAAATCGCAACACTTGACTTTTATGCCTACGCAGTCCCCTTAACAAAGTCGCGCGGCTAGAAATAGCACAGGGGAACCTCGCAGCTCCCTCAATGACCATATTAGCAGTCTTTTGTCGTTAAAGGATTGCGATATCTTGACTTTTGATCTTATTTAAGAGTAGACATACTGTATCAGTCAATCTTGCTTTAGAAACGCTGTCGTTTTTCTAGCTCGCTCGGTCATTCCCTTATTAGGCACTACATACCATATTTGGGAGTCCGCTTCAATCATTTTTTCGCTTTTTTATCGCTCTAGAACTTTGCAAGTCGAGAATCGGCACGTAAACTTGCAGTAATTTGTGTTACTACGATTTTGCTGGCAGCCATCTTGGAAATGGTGCCTAGTCTCTAGCTATTCAGAATATCACAGGTCTCCCGCGCGCTCGCCCCAGGCTTTTTTAGACCATTTCGAAAAACGACATCCACTGATTGATATGTATTTAATAACAAATTTTGAAACAGGTTTCCAAGGTGGGCATTATTTTAACCCCGACGATTCCAATAAATATCACCTGTTTTGTCTTATTCTATGCACAACCCAAAATCTACAAATATTGATTTCTTTACAAACAGCTCATTTGGATTCCAGACCGGCGCGGTTATTAAAGGTGGAGGGGTCATGGTACTTGGACAAGAACAGGACACCGTCGGCGATGGTTTTAACGCTGAAGAGGCGTTCACGGGCGATATCAGTCAAATGAATGTTTGGAACACATTTCTCACTGATAAGGGCGCACAGAATTTAGTGCACAGCTGCCAGGCCTTTCAAGGCAACGTAAAAGCCTGGGGCGACTTCCGTGCGGAGCTTCAAGGGCTTTACGTCATCACACCGAAGTCATACGCATGTGACGGTCAGTAATGTCTTGCTGTTTTTGGTTATAATAATGGGCTGGTTATAATGGGTGGCAAACTCGCGCGCTCAACTTTGGCGGCAAAATGACAACAACACGTAGATTTTTCGGCTGCAACTTGTCTCGCAAAAAAATTGTTGCAGGTGCACGCGCCCTGTCACACGTGAAGTTTTTCCTGCGACTTGAAACAATTTGTTGCAGAAAGTAGAAGAGCTTTCAACTTTTCGTGCGACTTTGAGAAATGCAAAACAAGTTGCAAAGGGGGTGTCACACGCAAAAAATGCGCGTGCGACCTGCAACAATTTTTTTGCGAGACAGGTCGCAAGAGAAAAAACGTACGTGTGACAGGGCCTTTACTCAGGAAGCATTTTAGTTAAATGATTTTATTAATTTTTTTCGTCGCTCTCTGCTAGCAGCCATTTCTGTGCAAGAGTTTGCCACTCAAAAAGTCACGTAAATTCTAAATGCAAGTCGCAGATTCTGACCTAAATCCTTGCACGTTTTATTTGATAAGGAGACTCTGTTCTTTTTTATTTGAAAGCGGATATCGATACATTTTATTTCAAAAGGGGCTCGTACATTGTATATTCAAGAAGGGAATTATTTTGAATGGATAGACAACATGGTAAAGGGTAATTTTTGTCGTTGCTAACATTCCAGACCTTTTAGATTAATCCTTTGGTAACCGAGTACCTGATCCAAATTATTTCCAGCCTCCAGCAAAATACGCGGCTACCGAATGAACCACGAAGCACGCGTTTTATCTCGTCAGAAGACACTCTCGTCCCAGACTCCTGAGCAGTGTGCGGCTAGCTGCGAACAGGAAGTCACCTTTCCCTGTCGGTCATTTGAGTACAATCGCGCGAATAAAGATTGCCATCTTAGTAAAATGGTGGTTACTGAGTCTAGCGACATTGTCCCCACGTCCGGCATCGATGTCTACCAATCAGGTACGTGACAGTACGAATGCAGTACATACATAGTCAGGCTTGTAATCTACCCCTGTCACGCTAGTCGTGAACGAGTCATGTACTATATGACACATTAGTTTGTCTGTCCGATGTTTTATTGGTGCATCATGTAAGTCTTACGTTATACGGTCCTACGCTGGTTACTTAGTTACGCTAGTATATAAGTCACACACTATGAGACACACAGTTATGTGAATTTGTCTGATATCACTTAGCCAGCGTAACAAGCGCAAATGGTTAGGGAAATGAGGGATCCCGCTCGCCAGGGAGAAGGATGGAGCGAATACCTACAATCTGCTCCAAAACTTTTGATACCTCTACACCTTTTTTTTGGACCAATTAGAATACCAAAACGCATTACAAAAAAACCCCTCTGTCCTTGATATAATCACCCCTCCCCCCCCCCTGGTCCAATGTTGGTCTGATTGCAGGATGTCCACTCTCTAACATGGCCCACTTGGAATCTCAACATTAGAACGGGGGGGAGAGGGGAGATCTCGTATGTTGACAGGGTCTTGGCCGGCCGGATAGAAATTTTTTACTTCGTTTGCCAAATTTCAAAAGGTATCATGTATTTTTATCGCGGATTGTAGCGCGTACGTGCGTGCGCGCCTCGTCTCCTCTCTTCTTTTCCAACACTTTGGGCTTGCTTGCTACGCAGGCTAGACATCACTAGTTTGTCTTGTCAGTCTTACGTTACAGTTCACGCTTGTGAAAAGGTTACGCACAATAAGTAACGCGATTGGGTGGTCTCTATATTTTTTATCACTCACTAGTGATGGGTCCTGTCAGACTTATGTGACATTAAACCCTACACTCAATATGCAGTCGCGTTTTATTTTAGCCTTTTCCAGTCACGCATTGATAGCTTATCTCTATCACGCATTTTTCTATTTCGCGCAGTCTTTTAGTCACAGACTCAACAATCCCTTGACATTGCCTTCTTCGCAGCCATCATCTCAAATGCTTTTTTTCCTTTTTTAGTATTTTTATGAATTGGGGATCATGTGGCGAGTTGAACCGTAGCCGGATGAGGGGAGTAGGACAACAGAATTGATCCTATCTTTCCCTCTTACCCAGGCCCCTACTCTTTCTTGAACACGCCACAGGAAGCCCGAAATCGAAAAAACCTTTTCCCAAATCACTCGAGGCGCCTGCAGGAAGCTACCCTTGGCACACTAGTCATTTCTTTCATTTTCTCCTCAGATTGCGTTGACCCACTCGGCGTTGGTGCTAAGGGCATCAAAGACTCCGCCATGACTGCATCATCATCATTTAATCCAACCGCAGCTCCAGAATATGGGCGCTTACAGTCATCGCGTATCGCCGCTGTTGCAGGTTTAAAGGATAGTTATGGCGGCTGGCGTCCGTCATCTAGCAACAATCAGCAATTCTTACAAGTGAGTGAAAACTCCTTCACCAGCCTTATTTGTTTGTACCAGTATTAGTCTTTTTGTTTGTAAGACTAATAACATACAAATGCAAGAGGAGGGAGGAAGGCATTATTTATTGGGGGTGATTTTGCATTAGTTTCAAGTTGCCTCTTGTTTAGCTTTTCAATAATAATTTATGACAAAATCCAGATTTAGTGTCCGCGTATACTTAATAGGGGGGGGGGGGGGGTGAATAGGTTCGCGGATCGGCGGATTCAGCCTCGAAATGCTCACGGATTACGGATTTTGATGATTATTTCAGCGGATTGACGGATTTTGGAAATACGGCGGATCACGGATCTGTTGACAATTTGGGCACGGATTTCGGATTTTGACTGCTTTGACGGTCGAATTTCGAATTTTAAATGAATTTCAATCGATGCTATTGTTTATCTGTCAATCCATGCGGATCTAAAAATATCTGCGGATCCACGAATCGGCGGATTTACATACCCCTATTCACCTCCCCCCCCTTAATAGATGTATTGCTACTCATGGCTGAGATGAACAAGAGAAAAAAAATCAGGACATTAAAAACTGCGCGTGTCTGCAGACCGCAACTTTACAGATGAAAAAAAAATTGTTTCATTATTGTCGGCTTCTATTTATGTGGGCAAAGATGTCTGTCTGATCGCAATTTAAAGATAAAATCACATATTTGATTTTAAATTTATATAACAAGACGATTATCTGATTTATTCGTCTCGATTATCACGTGACTCTTCCCAGGTGGACTTGGGGGAGAAGACAAGGATGACAGGCGTGGCTACACAGGGAGCGGACGGCTCCTCACAATGGGTTACGTCATATAAGCTGGAGTACAGCGCTGATGGCAGCAAGTGGACCATGTATGCTAAGGTAGGCAGCGGCGGATCCAGGAGCTCGAAAAAAGGGGGGACCGAAGCAAGGGTTTCAAGAAAGGGGGGCCGGATTCAATGTTCTTCCATGTGTTTCCTTATATTTTTTGTTATTTTTTAAGCCCCCGATGCTTAATCGTGTCATTTTTGCTTAATCATTTCATTATTACGACGTAGGTATAGATGTCTAAAGGTGCAAAAAAAATTAAGCAAGTCTTGTGGATACTCAATAAGGCAAACAGTTTTGGAAGTTAACGGAGGGGGGAGAGGGAAGGGATGCATATATTGAAAGACGGGCGTCTTCCCCTACCCTACGCTTCTACTGGTAATATAACAGTTCACAGGGGGAAAATACTCAATTTACCTACAGAGCAAAAACGTACGAGCTCTGAATCAAGATTTAACTCGGACTGTAGGCGTTTCAAAACTCCCCTTGCCCTACTAATAACTAAATTTGAGCAAGGTGGGTAAGAGTTGGTGATTTTACTGTTTCTCGCAGGTGCTGACCGGAAACACCGACGACAAAACAATCGTACGGCAACAGGTCCAGTCTTTTTCGGCCAGATACGTCCGGTTTAGGCCCCAGGCCTGGAGCGGCGAGATTGCGATGCGTGTTGAGATCTATGGCTGCAAAGGTTATCATTTTTTGTTTGCACACACTCATCGAACCAAATTATAGGATAAGAGCAAGTTCCAAAAATCGTCACGAAAAAGTCGAATGCTTTTCCCTTTATGCAGAAAATAAAACATATCATACTCTTTAAAAGCTTGCAATCTAGATCCTGATATATAGATGTTGTGGCTAGGTTATTTCAGAATCTTGCTCTCTTTTGTCATACAGAAATAGCAACAGCATTCTAACAAAATTTGAATATTCTTACGTCTTTTTTTATTTCTTTTCTTTTCAGAATCGGTTCCTGTTGCTAAAGGTTAGTAAAAAAGAAATTTCTCGTATATTTGGTTCCGCGAGAAAAATAAATCCTACAATACCGGGATTCTTTACGAACATATTTTAATGATAGTATTTGATGATCGATCAGAATAAAACCATTTCTTGGTAATATTTTATATTATTCGCGGCATAGGTACATGTGTGTCGAATTCCTGTACTAATGGTGGAACGTGCGTGGATTTGCCAAACGAGTTCAAGTGTGTCTGCCCGAGTGGATATGAAGGCCGCAGATGTGAGCACGGTAAGGTCAATTGATTGCGTATCTCTCTGAGTGAATTTCTCGAATAAGAGCTGTCGCCAAATAATAAGCGCCTCTACTATTTAAGCGCCTCGCATAAGAGAAAAACCTATGGACGGTTTGCACCTCGCCTGAACGGATTGCTTATTTTGTTATGATTCTGGGAATATGTTTACACCCTGCACCCACCCTAATCTAGAGATTTTAAAAAAGCGCCTCCCCCGTATATGCGCGAAGTACATTCATTAAAGCAGCATAGTCACCAGTTTACTTCCGGAGATCCGACGGAAACCTCAACCGTTAAAAGACAAAAGAATCTATTAAAATCCGTGATATTAAACAGGTCATCCGCTCTAAATTATCAATCACATCCTCAAAGAAACTTCCAGTAAACACACTGCTTTCAATATTTTAAAATATTTTTCGCGTTTTTTGTTAAAAATCATCGGAGATTGTTACGTAATCGACCGGAAGTAAACTGGTGACAATGCGGCTTCAAGGAGGAAGTGTTTTTGTAGCACCTTTTCCATTTCAGCGTCTGGGTGTCCTTCCCCGAAATCTCCAACAAATGGCAAAATTGTGTCCAGCACGGGAAGTGGTCACGGAAGTAGCGTGACAGTCACGTGTAACGCAGGCTTCAAGCTGACCGGAGACGGTGTACGGACTTGTAACCACGGACGATGGACTGGAAACGACCCACAATGCGTCGGTAAGTCTCATTATCTAAAGGTCTTTTAGTACTATTAGTAATATTGTCATATTCATCTTCTTATATGTAAATAAATTATTTTATTACCATTGTCGTCATCACTAACAAGAGCAAAACAACATTGTCAGCATCATCAACAGTTCATCAACGGTTCTTTTATCATACTCAAGATAAATCCGTTTCCGGCAGATATTAACGAGTGCAACAGCGCCAGCAGTCCCTGTGCACAGCAGTGTACAAATACGGAGGGCAGTTTCACGTGTTCTTGCAACCCTGGGTACAACCTCGGCTCAGATGGTGTCACATGTAACGGTGCGTCAACACGGAGGCTATTGCGAACACGTAACGGGTGAACTGTAACACGTAGCGGGGGAAACTTAACAAGTAACGGGGGGAAACGTAAGCGTAACGGAGGAAAACGTAACGCGTAACGGAGGAAACGTAACAAGTAACGGGGGAATCGTTACACATAACGGTGGAAACGGAACATGTAACGAGGAAAATCTACACGTAATGGGGGAAACGTAACACGTAACGGGGAAAACGTAACACATAACGGAAGAAACTAAAACGAAACGGGAGAAACGTGACACATAACACGGGAAACAGAGCATTTAATGGGGAAAACGAAACATGTAATTTGGGAAACGTAGCACTTAACGAGGGTATCCGTTAAGGTTTACCTGCTGCAGTGAGACGAGGAGAGAGGAGGTTGATGATGTATGCTTTGCTTATTATATCCCCTTTTTTATATTCTTAGACGTGAATGAATGCTCGCTGACTGGTATCTGTAGTCACAAGTGTTACAACACTAAAGGGAGCTTCCGGTGCGAGTGTCCTGCGGGAATGGAGCTGGCAGCGGGCGGTCGATCATGCCAAGGTACAAAATCGAGCGACGTGCTTTTTAATTTTTATTATGATATTCTTCCCATGCAATATGCTTTAAATGCTCCCTCGCCCAACAGATGATTAAGATCAGAATAAGTCGTCCTCCGTCCTCTCTGCCGCGCAAATAAGGGTAGATGATAATTCGGACTAGGCACGAGAAATGATGTATCTGACATTTTTCTAAAATGGCCTGCAGGGGGAAATTGAGTATGTCAAGTTTCTGTTTTTTTTTCCACTAATATATGGAAACATTGAGGGATCTCATTGCACAAATTTGTTATTTGTTATCAATGATATAGACAAAGATGAGTGTGCAATCCAGAATGGTGGTTGCGAACACGCATGCGCCAACGGCTATCTCCGCAGTACATGTCAGTGCAGGGGCGGTTACAACCTTGAGTCCGATATAAGGAGTTGCGCAGGTGAGCCGTGAAGGTCAGCGGTCTACATAGTTAAATCATAAGTAGATGGATCTAATAGTTTCGCAGTTTTACAGTTCGTGGCTAAGGAAACGGTTTCATATTGTTCTCGAAACAGGGAAAGCAAATTGAAAAAGTACTTTGACCCTGCTATTAAAAATTAAATTTTAACAAATCATCTCTCTTATTCACTAAGAAATCCACTGTCCGGTAACGACGCCTCCTACTGGTGGAAAAGAAACCATCCATGGTGCTCGTATCCTTGGTAACGTCCTGTCAATCACGTGTAACCCTGGTTACCGATTGGTGGGTCCATCCACTCGGACGTGTCAAGCGGACGGCAAATGGTCAGGATCCCAGCCTCGATGCGAAGGTAGCATGATCAGGACAGTAATTCTCCTTACTAAAATGGCAGTAATTTTTTAATAAGGTGTAGAGAAACTACTCTTTTTCTAAAGCAATCACACCGTATTTATAATGCCGCTTTCAAATCCATGAGATTTTGTATGGGTCGAGAGTATTCCGAGAGGCATTATTAGGGTAGGATGTACAAGGTGATGTTCAAGTATTCTATTTTTGTCGTGGCCCTAACAACAATCATCTCTCGAGAACTTTCACGGCGAGATGGAAAAGAAAATGAAAATGAATAAGAATTCTAATAGAACTCCATTGAATGGAAGAAGAGTTGCATTATCCCTTTAATTTGAGTGGAAGAGCTGTATCGATCCCTTTAATTAGAATAAAAGAATGAAAAGAATGCATTATCCCTTTAATTTGAATGGAAGAAGTTGATGTTCCCTTTTATTCGAATAGAAGAGTTGCATAATCCCTTCAATTTGAATAGTAACTTGATCTCTCTTCCCAGCCGTACAATGCGTGGATATTGGAACGATCAAAAAAGGCGCGCGCACGCTCACCGCTGGACATTCCTATGGCAGTCGTGCGCAGTTCTCGTGCATTTCTGGGTATGCTCTTGAGGGTGTGGCTCAGCGTTCGTGTCAGCAGGATGGGACGTGGACAGGGGTGCAGCCGCGATGTGTCCGTGAGTATCTAGAGTAAAAGAAGAGGATGAGGTGCAATGCGCAGGAGTGTGTCTTAGGGAGGGGTTGGGGGGTGAATAAAGAGCAAGGAAAAAACGAATGAGGAACTGGGTGGTGGTGAAAATCCATATATCCCAAATTTACAAGAAAGAGTAAAATGCAATAGTGAACGTAAAATGTGATTTCTCTGATGTTTTTCTCTGCCGCTTTCCCTCTCCGGGACGAAAGACCACGCTCAAATCATTGCATTTGTATTAGGCGCCGACTGTCCCGCCCTGAATGCTCCCGTCAACGGCAAAATTGAAGGAAACCGCCGTGAAGTGGGAAGCACTGTTAGGGTTTCCTGTGCTACGGGATATCGCGTGAAGCCTGAAGATGGCGCCTTCCGAACGTGCGGGTCAGACAAGAGGTGGACTGGAAGCGACCCTACTTGCATACGTGAGTGGACAGTGTATATCACGTGCTCAGTCTACAGTGTCACGTGCTCAGTCTACAGTGCTCTGACTACAAAAGAGTAAAGCGTTTCCCCGGTCGTCTAATAACGTTGACCCGATATTTTTTTAAAGTTTTGTTTTGAATATTAAAAATATGAAAATAATTGCTATCCCTGCGTACTTTGGCACTCTAATAACAGAATTATTCAGTTGTTATTTTCGGGCTGTAGCATGCCTCGAAATATTGGGGGAGGGGGGGGGGGGCACATGCCCCCAGTGCTCCACCTCCTGCTACGGCCCTGCAAGTATTGCAGTGGTTTTGGCTAGTTACCGAAAATAGCCTCTCTTATGAGTCAGTGTCACTAAATATGGTACACAAACCAGTATCACAAGCGTTTTACTTCTCTTTCAATATAGGTTAATGGAGAAAAGCTAGACCCGGCATGCTTTGGCTTATTACCATTTTAAAGACAGGTTAATACACCTCTAAAAAATCCCAAGCTAAACTGACCCGTATTTCGCGCATGGGTGTTTAAAAAGCGAAGTCCGTGACACTAAGCTATCGTGGCTATCATTCGCCATCTAAGTTTCACCGTCTCTTTTCTAATGTCGAATTTCACTGTTTCAGTGGTGGATTGCGGAGATCCTGGCACGCCATTTGCCGGATCACTTATTGGCTCCACCTTTACCTACAACTCCGTGGTCAGGTACCAGTGTCGCGTGAAACACCATCTGGAAGGGGACGCAAGCAGAAAATGCGGGGCGGACGGAAAATGGACAGGCAAACTACCCACGTGCCTAGGTAGGTCAGCGGTTTGCCGTACTCGAGCACGTGCTCTGCGGGGCGGACGGCAAATGGACAGGGAAGCTATCCACGTGTCTAGGTAGTTCAGCGGTTTGCCGCACTCGAGCACGTGCTCTGAGGAGCGGTCAGCAGATGGAAAGAAAGATTACCCACGTGTCAAAGTATAGGTCAACAATTCGTCGCACTTGATCCCGTAGTATTTAGGTAGATGGGAGAGGGACAAATTTTGCCCACGTGTAAAGATAGGTCAGCGGCTTAGCACACTTGATCACGTAGTATTTAGGGAGATGGGAGAGGGAAACATCATGCCCACGTGTAAATATAGGTCAGCGGTTTAGCGCACTTGATCACGTAGTATTTAGGGGGATGGGAGAGGGAAACATCATGCCCACGTGTAAAGATAGATCAGCGGTTTAGCGCACTTGATCACGTAGTATTTAGGGAGATGGGAGAGGGAAACATCATGCTCACGTGTCTAGGTCACAGGTAGCCCAGGCTCTCTATTTGTCGCTAATGATATTTACGGTCAACATAGGCGAAAAACATAATATTTACTTTTTGCGTGTTCTTTGGCCATATTAAAAGCGACTTTTTCAAGATTCATCACGATTTGAACTTTTACCAGATCTGGTAAAATTTCAAATCTTGAAAAAGTCGCTTTTAATACGGCCAGAGAAGTCGCAAAAGGTAAACATGAACACAACACTAGACTAAACACGTTTTTCAACAAGTTTTTTTAAATTTATCACTCATTTTGTTTTTCGCCCTATGTTTACCGTATCATTATGGACAAATAAAGAGCTTGGGCTACCTGTAGATAGGTAGGGTGTTTTGTTACACCAAAGCAATCAATGTGTAAGGGAAAAATAACTCACATGTCTTAATGTATTTATATTTGAGAGCGCTCCTGTGGTGAGCCTGGTACACCCCTCCATGGCAACAAGGTCGGTACAAACCATACTTACGGCGCGTCAGTCAAGTTCGTCTGTAACCAAGGTTACCAGCTACAGGGAGTTAATATCAGGACATGCGAGGAATCCACCGGGAAGTGGACTGGGTCCCAACCAACGTGTAAAAGTAAGTGACAGTGCTGAAGAACGCAAGACTAGATTTTGTATTGCTCCGGTAAAAAATGCTATTTCGCTTTAAAATGGCGGCGTTTTACTGGCAAACTGTCCTAATTTTTGCTTTTGATCAGTAACCCCCCGATGCAATGTAACGGCAAGACATTAGAAAATCAACACTTCGTATTAACTACCCGCTGTCTATCTCTCTTTCAGTCCGTGACTGCGGTGATCCAGGAGCCATTGTCAATGGTTTCCGTATCGGTCACGTGTTCACGTATGGCTCAAGCGTGACCTATGATTGTAACCCCGGCTTCAAGCTGCAGGGAAGCATCACCAGGCAGTGCCAGGCTGATGGCACTTGGACAGGGAGCACTGCTTCTTGCACAGGTAATGATGGCCATGAAGATGGTCATGATGATGGTGATGGTGATGATGGTGATGCTGATGGTGATGGTAATGATCATGGCGATGATGATGGTTTTCATGATGGCGATGATGGCTGTTGTTATGATGATGATGGTTTTGGTGATGGCGATGATGTTGATGGTGGTGACGATGACGGAAGTGTTGATTATGATGGCAGTTATCAATGGTGGTAGTGCTGATTATGATGGTGGTGATCTTAATTGTGATGATTATGATAGTGGTGATGATGATGGATGTGATAATGATGGTGATGATGGTTGTGATGATTGTGGTGAATATGATGGCGGTAATGTTGATGGTTGTTATGTGATGGTGAAACTGGTGATTATGATAGTGGTTATCGATGCTGGTGCTGAATGATGGCCGCAATAATCGTCATGGGAATGGTGACGATGACGTTGACAATGACGTATGTGATGTTAATGATGAAAATGCTCATGACGGTGGTGAATCTTGGTGTTGTTGATAACTATGATTGCGAAGATGGTAACGATAGCGATGATGAATACCTTAATTTTTTTAGTTATCAAACTGGGCAGACTAAATTGGATTTGTTCTAATATAACTATCAACGATCATTAGCAAAACAGGGGCGGATACAGAGGAGGTGGATTGGGTGGATATCCAACCCCTTCTCGAGCAAAAAAAAAAACATTGAAAAGTCACTTTGTTTGAAGAAATTATCACCCGATATTTTAAAATCCTGGACCCACCCCTGCAATGCTTTCAGACTAATCTTAGTAATTATATTATAATTATATTTGCCTTCTTAAGCATCCAATTGCGGTCAAGTCGTGACAGGTCCATTCGGGACTATACAGTCTACAAACTTCCCTAACAACTATGAGAACAACGAGTACTGTACGTGGGAAATCCGAGTGCCTACTGGTAAGAAAGTACGACTGGACTTCACCGAGCTACGCACAGAGGAGGGCAAGGACCTGGTGATTATCTACGACACGGGTGAGTACGTGCACTAGTGATGGTAATGTTGATGAGAGGTTTGGGAATGACGATTGTTAATATTCAAATGATGTTCATAATGCTTGCTAAAGCAAGGATGATGACAATGATGGTGACGATGATGATGACAATTATAATGATGACGATTATGGTGATGATGAAAATGATGATGACGAAAAGGATAACGAGGATGGGATGATAAAAAGGATGATTATGATGATGATGACGATGGCGATTACGACGATTATGATGATGATAATTATAATCATGCTTCAAAAACAGGAATATAGATCCAGAGGTGCTTTCCATGCCTTTCTACACAAGTGTAATTCAGCATTCCTGCTGCAAGGAGGGCCAAGAGCTTGAAAAACCAAACGTTTTAATTTTACAACTTGTCGTAATTGAATGCCACAGGAAAAACCGATCCCATCATTGCGTTCAGCGGTCTCGTTCACAAACCACGTGCTTTGACGTCATCGGGCAACACAATGCGGGTGAGATTCATATCAAACGGCGAAAACGTCAACAATGGCTTCAAGCTCAAATACTCACAGACCGGTAAGTATTGCGGGCTCAGCTATTCGCTTTTCCTTGCACTTTTACTTTCATATGGCCTTTTTTGTTGGTGGTTCAAAAGCCCACCCAGGTACGAAATATATATTATTGCATATTTTAATACTGCTAAAAAAGTAGTTCAAGGAACCGTTTTCATTGAATGATACAACAAAGCAGAGCACTAATACATGGTTACTTTTGAAGTTCAATGGAATTTCTTTTCGCTATTCATTTTTTAGTAAAACTGTCTTCATCGTGTTCTTATTTAATGCGCATGTCTTTTCTCAGATTGCGGCGGGATGCTGACCACACGTACCGGCGGCTTCACATCTCCCAACTTCCCCCAGCAGTACCCAGACAGTGCCTCTTGTATCTGGCTTATCCACATGCCTAACACACAAATCTCACTTCAAACCCCTGAATTCAGCACAGAGAACGCCTACGATAGACTGGAGATAGCCCATGGACCCTGGGTAACCTCGCCTCTGGAGATCGCCTGGTCTGGCCCGAGCCCGGTCAGCGGTGATGTGGTCACTAAGGATTACATGTGGGTTCATTTCTATAGCAACTCGAGGAATGATCGTTTTTACAAGGGTTTCCGCGCCACGTACAAACCCTACGACCCGTATGCTAATCGCAGATAGTGAGAATGACATTTAATTGTGTAAAACAATAAAAAATCTTTAGTTGAGCAACAAGTGCTTGTTTCATGAGAGGGCGATATTTAGGCTTTAGTTCCAATACCCTTTTAAAAAGGAATGAAATAAAATTTAAGTACTCAATCCATTCTATAGTACTCACGTTTATAGCCTGCAATGCAGGTGTTTAGCCGGTGTTTTTATAGAAAAACCGGCCTCAAGCGATTCGTGGCCGCCATCTTGGATTTTGAGCAAAAATGAAGAACGGGGGGAGGGGAAAGAAAAATAGAGAGAAGAAACGCCTGCTGGATTTGGATTTTCTCTCTCTCTCTCTCCTTCCCCTCCCCTCCCCCTTTTTTCATTTTTCCCCAAATTTCAAGATGGCGGCTATAAAAACACCGGGTTAACGCCTGACCTGTGTTTTAGTGTGTTTTTATGGTCTGCCTTGATTGGGAGCCTTTGTCCGATTTTTTTTTTTTTATAAAAATCACATCCTCTGGGAGCGCGCGAGAAAGAGTGTCCCTGTGTGCCCGAACTCCGCGACGCCCTGGATCCCCGATGATGTGAAAATCATGGCTTATCGAAGTCTCATAAGAGGGGAGGTCAATGACAGACACGAAAGGAAACTGTATACGTTAAGCTAAGGACTACATTATAAAAGTTGGGCTGAGCAAAAAGTGGTTTTGTTGCCTTGGGCTTTTTGTTTTATTGAGGATTCACATATAGTACATTGTTTATAACCTACAAATAATGGATTCGAGAATCGTTCGCGAGAATCGTTAGCGGAAGGACTAGACAAACGTCGAAAACATATTAAATAAGATTTCCAATGATCTTTGGTATTTTATAAGATCTATTAAATACTTAAGAATTATTAAATAAGATTTACAAAGACCTTTGGACGGTATTAAAAAAAATGCTATTAAGTTTCTTGAAGTCAGTTTTGATTTATTACGTACAGTAACGTACAGCCTAGCCTCGAGTCTAATTATTTGTTTTCATATTTACATGAAAATGTAACGAGTACCACAATACTGGTAAGTGCTCTGCTTTAGTCTCAAGCAAACGCTAAATTTTTAATTGTCGTCTCCCTTGAGGGTCCTAGATAATGTGACACTAGATTAATGTGAGTAGTAGTGCGTGCTGTTATGGACAGAATGAGCTGGTGTGGCACTAACGACAGAGTTCCCCAGTCTGCTTGATGCTGACTTAAAGGGGCTGTGTCAAGAGTTCCGTGGGCCACAGCCATTAGGAGACAATGCTATACGGTCCACACACGGTCCACACACAGTCCACACACGGCTTTTGTTTCGGCCGTGCTCCAACGACCAGCAACCACGTTTGGAGCGAATATGAGAAGAGACGGTAGCACGAAGGGAGAATCCATATTGATTATCGATCATATGTTGCCGATTTTAAGCAAACTAGAAGCCTAGCAGAGGACGCACCTCCTTTACGGTCTGCTTCCACCAGCAAAGGAAACGGAGACGGAGAAGGCCATGAAAACGTTGAAAATATGCTTACCGCGCGTATGTAAAAGAGAGTGAAGGATAGGGAAGCGGAGAAAGGAAAAAGAGAGGGATGGAAAGGGATTATGGAACACTGTCTTGTTTTCCTTGTCTGTTTCCGCATACTTATGCCTACCGCGTATCCGAAGAGTGACGGAGAGGTAAGCGGAGAAAGGAAAAAGAGAGGGAAGGAAAGGGTTCATTGAACGGTGTCTTGTTTTCCTTGTCTGTTTCCGCATACTTATGCCTACCGCGTATCCGAAGAGTGACGGAGAGGTAAGCGGAGAAAGGAAAAAGAGAGGGAAGGAAAGGGTTCATTGAACGGTGTCTTGTTTTCCTTGTCTGTTTCCGCATACTTATGCCTACCGCGTATCCGAAGAGTGACGGAGAGGTAAGCGGAGAAAGGAAAAAGAGAGGGAAGGAAAGGGTTCATTGAACGGTGTCTTGTTTTCCTTGTCTGTTTCCGCATACTTATGCCAACCGCGTATCCGAAGAGTGACGGAGAGGTAAGCGGAGAAAGGAAAAAGAGAGGGAAGGAAAGGGTTCATTGAACGGTGTCTTGTTTTCCTTGTCCGTTTCCGCATACTTATGCCTACCGCGTATCCGAAGAGTGACGGAGAGGTAAGCGGAGAAAGGAAAAAGAGAGGGAAGGAAAGGGTTCATTGAACGGTGTCTTGTTTTCCTTGTCTGTTTCCGCATACTTATGCCTACCGCGTATCCGAAGAGTGACGGAGAGGTAAGCGGAGAAAGGAAAAAGAGAGGGAAGGAAAGGGTTCATTGAACGGTGTCTTGTTTTCCTTGTCCGTTTCCGCTTACTTTTCCTACGTTCTATGTGCATCACGATGTGTTCCCGGACACCATCTGTGCAGTAACAAGCCCGGTGTATATCCCGTTCAAGGCCATCAACTCCTGGTGTGTACCCTGCTCTGCTACACGCCCATGGTCAATGACACAAATCACGTCTGCATTCTTGACGGTGGAGAGGCGATGTGCGATCATGATCACTGTGCGACCCTCACTAGCTGCGTCCAGGGCGTCTTGGACAACCTGAAGGAGAAGAAAACTCTAGTGTAGACATAGAGCCCAGAGCCATAGCAAGCCACGTAAGATTGGGGGGGGGGGGGGGGAGGGAGGGGCAGAATACAGAAATACAAGAAAATATTGGGGGGGGCACAGCCACGCCCTTTCTGGTCATTTCTTTATATTTAAAAAAAAATATTTGGGTGGAGGCTTGCCCGCAGTGCGCCACCCCCTGCTACGGCCCTGAAAGACTAAGACTAAGCAATCTCCATAACCGTACAGTTCTGTGCGTTCAGCCCTTTCAAAGCCTCAACAATGTTATGTGCGGACATATACTATCTTAATGAGGCCTTGTAATCTATTGCGGACATACTATCTTAATGAGGCCTTGTAATCTCTTGCGGACATACTATCTTAATGTAATCTCTTTAATTAATTTGCTTTTTTTCTAAATTCCGCCCCCTCTCGCGCATACGGCTTTACTCTTTTACCCTTTGATGGAAATGCGGATACGGCCTTAACTTCTTACTCACTGTATCAATGTGTATGTAGCCTACCGTCTTACAGCTTTACCTTCTCGCTCTCTGTGTCTAGTGCGGATGTGGCCTACCGTCTTACAGCCTTACCTTCTCGCTCTGTGTCTAGTGCGGATGTGGCCTACCGTCTTACAGCTTTACCTTCTCGCTCTGTGTCTAGTGCGGATGTGGCCTACCGTCTTACAGCCTTACCTTCTCGCTCTGTGTCTAGTGGAGATGTGGCCTACCGTCTTACAGCTTTACCTTCTCGCTCTGTGTCTAGTGCAGATGTGGCCTACCGTCTTACAGCCTTACCTTCTCGCTCTGTGTCTAGTGGGGATGTGGCCTACCGTCTTACAGCCTTACCTTCTCGCTCTGTGTCTAGTGGGGATGTGGCCTACCGTCTTACAGCCTTACCTTTTCGCTTTGTGTCTAGTGGGGATGTGGCCTACCGTCTTACAGCCTTACCTTCTCGCTCTGTGTCTAGTGCGGATGTGGCCTACCGTCTTACAGCCTTACCTTCTCGCTCTGTGTCTAGTGGAGATGTGGCCTACCGTCTTACAGCTTTACCTTCTCGCTCTGTGTCTAGTGCAGATGTGGCCTACCGTCTTACAGCCTTACCTTCTCGCTCTCTGTGTCTAGTGGGAATGTGGCCTACCGTCTTACAGCCTTACCCTCTCGCTCTGTGTCTAGTGCGGATGTGGCCTACCGTCTTACAGCTTTACCTTCTCGCTCTGTGTCTAGTGCGGATGTGGCCTACCGTCTTACAGCCTTACCTTCTCGCTCTGTGTCTAGTGGAGATGTGGCCTACCGTCTTACAGCTTTACCTTCTCGCTCTGTGTCTAGTGCAGATGTGGCCTACCGTCTTACAGCCTTACCTTCTCGCTCTGTGTCTAGTGGGAATGTGGCCTACCGTCTTACAGCCTTACCCTCTCGCTCTGTGTCTAGTGCGGATGTGGCCTACCGTCTTACAGCTTTACCTTCTCGCTCTGTGTCTAGTGCGGATGTGGCCTACCGTCTTACAGCTTTACCTTCTCGCTCTGTGTCTAGTGCGGATGTGGCCTACCGTCTTACAGCCTTACCTTCTCGCTCTGTGTCTAGTGGGGATGTGGCCTATCGTCTTACAGCCTTACCTTCTCGCTCTGTGTCTAGTGCGGATGTGGCCTACCGTCTTACAGCCTTACCTTCTCGCTCTCTGTGTCTAGTGCGGATGTGGCCTCATCGAGAAGTAAGATGGGAGGATTTCTGATCAACGCACGCGCAATAGCAATCCTCTGCTTTTGTCCGCCAGAGATCAGTGTCCCCTTGTCTCCTACTTCTGTATCGTAGCCCTAAAATACAAGAGACGTGGCTTAAGAGTTTTTAACGTTCCTCGGGCTAATAGGCTTTTTGTTTTGATTCATCAAAGTTCTCGATGAAGGGCCTTAGCTGAACGAGAATTTAATATCAGGCCTTATTTCTAATAAAGGAAGACCCACCAAAATGTGCCATTCCGGCTTTTAACCTACAAAACACAAACGCAAGTACCTTAGGCAGTCCGCAGATAAAGTTGTGAATATTAGCGGCCTTGGCAGCAGTCTCGATCTCTGCCATGGATACCTCACGGCTGTTATCTCCATACGCGATGTTCTGCGCGATGCTGTACCCGAACAGGACCGGTTCTTGCGACACGATGCCTATCTTGGAGCGAAGCCACTTGAGGTTCAACTGGCGAACATTGGCGTTATCGATTGCCTAAGGAAGACAAATTACGGATAGTACCATGCGTCAAAGGCCGATAGATAAGTTCTCGGGCTGGACCAGCCTGAAAAGAGGGAAGGGGGACCTAGTATCTATAAAACCTCTACTGATCGGACGTCAAGGGCCGATAGATAAGTTCACGGGCTGAAGTAGCCTGAAAAGAGGGAAGGGGGACCTAGTATCTATAAAACCTCTACTGATCGGACGTCAAGGGCCGATAGATAAGTTCACGGGCTGGAGCAGCCTGAAAAGAGGGAAGGGGGGCCTAGTATCTATAAAACCTCTAGTGATCGGACGTCAAGGGCCGATAGATAAGTTCACGGGCTGGAGCAGCCTGAAAAGAGGGAAGGGGGACCTAGTATCTATAAAACCTCTAGTGATCGGACGTCAAGGGCCGATAGATAAGTTCACGGGATGGAGCAGCCTGAAAAGAGGGAAGGGGGGCCTAGTATCTATAAAACCTCTAGTCATCGAACGTCAAGGGCCGATAGATAAGTTCACGGGCTGGAGCAGCCTGAAAAGAGGGAAGGGGGACCTAGTATCTATAAAACCTCTAGTGATCGGACGTCAAGGGCCGATAGATAAGTTCACGGGATGGAGCAGCCTGAAAAGAGGGAAGGGGGGCCTAGTATCTATAAAACCTCTAGTGATCGGACGTCAAGGGCCGATAGATAAGTTCACGGGCTGGAGTAGCTTGAAAAGAAAGAAGGGGGACCTAGTATCTATAAAACCTCTAGTGATCGGACGAATTTTTAATGGTCACAAAAGGATATGTTATTATTAGTATCATATGCCCCTTGCGAAAGCGCAAATGTATTGCTGGCCAATCTTTTGTCTAATATCGGTAACCCTATATAATAAGCGCACTCTAAAGAACGTGAACCATACTCAATGCATTTAAAACAATAGCGGCATGTCAGTAAGGTTATATCTTAAACCCTTATGTATGTCAAAGGATTACACTATCTTTACCATTTCGCCATCTTCTGGGTCGTAGAAGCGCTCCAACAGAGAGACGGTCGTGCTTTTTCCACACCCGCTTGGTCCAACGAGGGCGAGTGTTTGGCCTTGGTTCACCTCTAAGGACAGACCACGGAGTACCTTGACATCGGGACGGGTGGGGTACTTAAAGCGAACGCTGCGCACTTGCACCGTACCTCGGACAGCGGCCTGGGGATGATAATGATATAATAGGGAACTTAAGGAAAAACGTTTCTGGACGACGGGCGGCAGCCGAAAATAGAGGGTTTTGTGTTTAAGGTTACCGCAACGCTTGCAGGTTTCAAATGTACGACTGTGCGGTCGAACAGATACATCCAGTTTTATTTTATTGGCTGTTTTGAAATAAAGGCCAATGAGATAAGATAGGTAACGCCCAAACCAAGTTTGACTCGACAAGCATGTGCAAGTCGAATTTTCGCAGGATATTAATAGGGGACTTGCGCTATGAGATCAGGTTACTTTTTGGATGGCAAACAAAGCAACAAAGAGCAACTAAAAGCAGACGAATTAAGCCAAAAAGATTTATTTTCATTTGAAGATTTCATTTGTCGTCGCTCTCTGGCGTAAGCGTACGCAGTCATTTTTGTGTTTATTTTGGCTGTTTCACCCAATAGGTCACGTGATCCTATTGCCTCGGTAAATAAAAAATGTAAAAAAAAAAGAATCAATTTTAATTGGCCCACGTTTTGAAGGTTATCAGCATGGCCCGTTATGGTGTACTCAGCGCGCGCGCAGGGAAGTATGGTAAAAAGTATTTAATAGCACGATCGAACTTCAAAGTCCCTATTTCAATTTCAAAATAGGAGTAGATATGTGGTGTGAGAGGTTAAAAAAGACTATCTAGACTTACCGGCTGTAGCCCATTCTCAGAAGCACTATCTATCGCCGGGGTGCGATCCAAGAGCTTGAATATCTTCCCTGCAGCAGTCCTGGCCTTCTGGTAGTCCGGGGAGAGGCTGGAGATCTGCCCAGCTACAAGACCGGCGATTACAATACACATAACAACCCTGGAAAACAAAGTTGGAGTCAGCCGCTCTCTCACAACTTCCCGAGCTACAAGACCGGCGATTACAATACACATAACAACCCTGGAAAACAAAGTTGGAGTCAGCCGCTCTCTCACAACTTCCCGAGCTACAAGACCGGCGATTACAATACACATAACAACCCTGGAAAACAAAGTTGGAGTCAGTCGCTCTCTCACAACTTCCCCAGCTACAAGACCGGCGATTACAATACACATAACAACCCTGGAAAACAAAGTTGGAGTCAGTCGCTCTCTCACAACTTCCCCAGCTACAAGACCGGCGATTACAATACACATAACAACCCTGGAAAACAAAGTTGGAGTCAGTCGCTCTCTCACAACTTCCCCAGCTACAAGACCGGCGATTACAATACACATAACAACCCTGGAAAACAAAGTTGGAGTCAGTCGCTCTCTCACCACCTCCTCAGCTACAAGACCGGCGATTACAATACACATAACAACCCTGGAAAACAAAGTTGGAGTCAGTCGCTCTCTCACAACATCCTGGCAGAACGCTTCTTGGTCTTGATTATGACTATGTTTATGGTCGACTGGAATTTGACCTGATTGGGATGTAACACGAATGGTACTTTCTGCTGATAAAACCGCTAGGTCCATAGAGAGGGGGAATACGCGAAATTGAAAACCCGGCCTATCATATAAAAACGTCGATGGTATTGTCGAACAGCTTGGTTTGATAACTTGAACAAAGGATAGAAACATGCGGCGACATCTAGAATGCAAGGTCAAAGAGCCCTTACCAGCCACACCTTTGCTGTCGTTTTCATACAAATTGGAAGACAAAAGATTTGAGAAATTCTCAAAATAACCATCTAAAAACAAAGCTTTATGAGATACTTATCAATTTCTTTAAATTTTCCGAATGCCCCGAGATGCTTTCTCGCACTTGATATTTTGCTATGATGGCTAAATGGCGGCTGACAGCTCTTGAACAAGAATTGGCCGGGTCATCGGCAGTGGTTGACAAATGTTTTGGGTCTTATTTGGACTGCTATATTAAGTGCACTTTTGCCTGCAGCAGTCGAAGTCAAAGGATAGGGTTAATGCTCCTTCTCTGTTGGTCAAGCAAAAACACTGACGATGGTCTTCACCTGCCACCTACTGATTCAACTTACATGCTTGCGCAGCGTCCTATTACTATTTTTGTTTCTGCTGGTTAAAAAATCATGTAAAAATAGAGCTAGGAAACTTTTTAACACCGTACATTTACCACACTTTAGCGAGGAGTAAACATTACATACGTCATAAATCATGGAGGAGTAAACATTGCATACTTCATAAAACCTGGAGGAGTAAACATTACATACTTCATAACTCTTGGCATGTCCATCTCTCCTTGGACAATTAAGTAGGCGCCGAACCGGAAGCATGCTGCATTGCACAAGAACATAATCGCTTCCGTCAGACCGTACGAGGCACCCGATAGATGCGCGCGACGGACAGCAACCCTAGAGAGACAATTAGGAGTTTAATAGTAAGACCATGCACTGAAATAATGCACTTGTGTGTCAAGCAAACGGGGCGCTGTTTAAACTTTGCGCAAAGCGCCCTGAAGAGGCCTAATGAACAGTTTCCCGAAAGGGGAATGGGAAGGCTTCCTTTTTTATCTCGGGGAGCCTATAGTACTGTTAGCTCCATCGCCATATGGTAACCATAACAAGAAGATCCCAGAAAGGGTAGACCTTGAGTACTTGAAGGACGGTCCTTCGAGTATGTTCTACAGGAGGCTCGCCAGGGGATTCTACGAAGGTAGTTGCATAAACACACACACCCACAGTTTTAAATGCGGTACCTTTCAGGTCCATAGTCAGGGTTTTGACAGGGTAAAAAATTCCTTTACCCGTTTGGTGGACGACTAAGCTCCCAGACGCTTTTTATCAGTTTTGCAGACCTCAAGTCGAATGGAGGTGGGAAAAGGGATCCTTCCGATCTGTCCCTGGTTAAGGGCCTATCAAGTAAGGGGGCTTACTTGTGAGGTCCATCAATGCTCCGAGAGTAATGTTCGAAGAACGTGTGTTCCCTTCCTAAAGTTGCTATGGTTCGAACATTCTCAAACGCTTCCACTGCAATCTTAAATTGTAAGGGAAAAGAAAAAAAGGTGAGAGGTGCTGTAATCATGACAAAGATTATCTTAGATCTAAACCATATTCAACCCGCGAGCTTGGACTCAGGTTACAAGAGATCACATTAGAATCACGTTCGTTGAAATTATCCGGCCAAGGATTGAACATAATACCACGAATACATCTACATATAGCAAGTAAATAGCAAACAAGAATCATTTTGCAACAAGAACACGGTGGTTAACAAAGAAAAGCAAACAGGATCGACTTTATCCAGATCAACAGCCATGGAATAAATTACCTTGGTTTATATGGGATCTGTGCTGCCACAAAGTTTACATGAATGAGAATAGTATCAAAGTGGTCCTCTAGTTTGTTGGCAAGTTTGTGGGCAGGCTTTTCTAGAGTGGTTCTTTAACATTCCACAAATATATTGTTTTGTAAGATACGACACCTATTTAATGTAGTCATCTTGAGGGACACAGTTTCCAGTAGAGAGCAAGGACGCTCTCTAACGCTCTCTAAAGTGCTGATTGTGTTGGTGGGAGGGGCAAGTGTTATTCGTACATAGTTTATTACCTTTCCTGACTCTATATAGTCGTCTTTTCCTCCATGATCCCCCGTGAACGCCTTCATATGCAGCGCCCCTGCCAGTACTATAAAAGGGATAAACGCACACACCACAAGACTAAGCTTCCAGCCGTTATAAAATGCGTAAATAGCCGAGGCGACCACGGTACTAAGGCCCAAGGCAAGGGTGCCAAGTCGACTTCCCGCAGCCTGTGACATAAGAAATACAAAGATACAAGGGTTAGAGGAGCCATGCCCGGGGTGCCAGGGATTTTAACATGATAACAACAAGAAATTGCATGCTTTAATGCGATATACTTTGTTTGTGAATTGATTAACCAACCGCACGACATGAAACATGGTGTTTACTTTGGTCACCCTGTGGTACCGGTAACTATTAGTAAAGGTAAGAGCAATTGCTTTTCTCAGGTGTAAGGGTTGCTTCATTGAACTTCATTGAACTGAAAGCTTTGTACAAACAGCATGCCCACAAAGAAATGTTTGCAAACTATTTCTACAACATCAAACAACATAAACAAACAATGCCAACATTGCATGGTCTAACAAACTTGTCTTATTTAACCAGGAAAGCTGTTATTATGCATGAAGAAGAAACGGATGTGCCAAGGCCTGGCCCAAATGTGCCAAGGCCTGGTCCAAACGTGCCAAGGTATGACCACAACATGCAAAGGCCTGGTCCAAACGTGCCAAAGCCTGATCCACACGCGCCATTACTCATAAATGTAAAAGAGGAACCTATTTCTTATACATACCCCTTTCACATCCGATGCATGAGTTGCCAAGGCTGTTGTGAGGGCCCCAGTGGTATGGAATGGATCATCGAAGAATGCCATTTCCTGAAAGAAAATGCCGTCAATCCCGCAAAAAAAAATATTATTAAATAAATAAAATACTGCAGCAAGGCGATGTGAGATATAATTTTGGGTTCGCTCGCGCACCTGACAACCAAATACGGTGTTCAGTGTCATTCGCAAGTTTTTCAAGCTCTTTCAAATCACTCCAACCCCCCTGAAAAGGTTTGGGACTCTTAAAAATGTTTTTACGAGAACCTCAAACTCGCTACAATGGGGTAAGTGTGCTTCTTAAATTACAATTAAATTTCAGTGAACTAAAATTTAACCATTCTAATTAAGGATAATTGGTACGAATTGAAGACAAACATTTAATGATGCCTAGTTTTTTCTCACCTGTCTAAGCAGTGATTTAAAGGAAAGTCGTCTTATCTTCACCGTCAATGCTTCACCGGATATCGCGAACATGTAATTCTGAAAGTTAATAAAAACAGCAAACAATTTGGACAAAACGTACCACTAACAAATATAACAAAAGTGTCCTGCCTAAAAGTGCCAAGGGACTGGGGAAATATATTCGTTATATCGAGGTTCAGTTACATAACGTTTTACTAACTTGTATTTTTTAATATTGGCCGGTCTGTAGGAAGAAAAGTGTTCGTTATACGAAGGACTTCGACGATTCTGATTATGATAAATTTGTAATTTGAAAGACTCAGCCATCTGAGCGAATTTTCTATGGCTCAAAGTTAAAAAAAAAAATCCTGGATATTACCCTGACAGAAACAAAGTGAAATAAGTTTTCCAGATTTTTCAAGGCTGGTTGAGTGAAAGCAACTAACAATCCTTTGCTGTTGACCAAGAAACAGCTGTGACCAATACCTGAAAGATCTGTGTGAAGAAGCTCGCTCCACCCATCACGAGGAACATAAGCGCCCAGAAGGTCGCTTCCTTCTTCATCTCATCCGTATTTACCAGAGTGAACACCTGTGTAGCACCATAAAAGGGGGAAAACGATAGCGGATATACTAGATATACTACTAACAATAAAATACGTGGAAAATTATGCTAAAAAAAACAGATGAAAATAAACTACGCGTAATATATAGGGGAGGTTAACAGACGGCAACCGACCGCGTCCTAGCCATAGTCAGTTTAGCAGTTTAACTTGGATTATTCGCGTTGTGAACCTAGTGATTTTTAAAAGGTAAGCTGCTATCTTACGTTCAATATTTCGCCGAGTAAGAGAGCGAAAGACATTGGTAGCAGTCCATTGATGAGAGCAGATATCACGCCTACTACCATGACCGGCCATTGGTCTGAGTTCATGCGTAAAACACGAAGAGCTGACCCAGGCTCGGCCTCCTCCTCTAAGACCTTGTGGTTATGCTTGCCCTGTTCAATCAACACAGTAAATAATATAACAGTATAAATGGGTTGGCGACATGAAAATGTTCAAAATAAACATATATTTCAAGGCACTTTTTTTTTGCAAAACCATCTTTCGGACTTCGATTGGCTGCGATTTTTTAGTTTTTTTTTTTTTTTTTTTAGTTTACTTCCTATAGCCAGCGCAGTCAAACTTTCCGCTGAAACCAACGGATGGATACGCTTGCTCTTCATGCTCATTTCGTCGTATTAACTCATATAAGCTTTTTGCTTGGCATAAAATGAAAAACAAAAGATAAAAAATATAATTTTTAGATATGTTTCTCGTATTAAGCATGTAGGAGTATTCTTAAAAGTCGTCCTGCTTACCACGTGACTATCGGAGCGCGAGAGTGCCGAAGGAGCTCGTTTCAAGGACAGTCTCCGGGAGGCACGCATGGACACTTTGCGTTCCAGGGCGGTGGCCTCGTGCTCCCCATCACTCGACAGCACGGATACACTCCTCATAAACTTTACGGCAGCCTGCGTCTCTGCAAGAGAAAGATAAACCTTGTAAGTTCCTGGTTTTGAATTGCTTGGGGGTTTATTTGCAATTTTATTACTTTAGAAATTATAATTTATGTACATCAATGAATTCATAATACTTGAAGTTGATTTACTTTGTTACTAAAATGTACATAATTCAGGGGCCTGATTCTGGATTTTTTTAATGGTGTTTCAATGAAAGTAACGCGTTGTTCTATTGAAACGACACACAGTTAACGTAAACTTTAGAAAGATTTATGCGAGGTGGCGCTGTCGTATTTGCTGGCAAGCTTGGTGACACAATGATGCGGCTAAACAAGGATTAAATGTTGGACAACATTACGCACCCACATTATATATATATTTTTTTGCAGGTTTCGAGGACACATTTTTTTGAGGACATAAAAACTACTTACGCCTACCTTTCTCCGTTGGATCATCGTCTGCGTCATCGTTCCCTTCTTCTTCAAAAGACTGGGCAAAAATAATTATATGTGTTTGTATAGAAAATAGCACACTCCAAACATTGCCCCTACGCCTGACCCGTAACCATCGTTGAGGGGTCCTTTACCGAGAAGTGTAGAAGCCCGCTCGTAAGGCCTTATAGGATTGGCTAGATTACCTCATTGTTCTATAGCTTCTACTTGACCCCCTTTACCCCTCCTCCAACACCAATTCCCCCTTACCTGTAGAATGATTAGCCGTCTGTATAGGCCATCAGTGGCCATAAGTTCGTTGTGAGATTCTTTCTCTACCACCAACCCCCCCCCCCCCCCCCCCCACACACACACACACACACCATTACCCCCTTACCTGTAGAGTGATAAGCTGTCTGTATAGGCCATCAGTGGCCATCAGTTCGTTGTGAGATCCTTTCTCTACCACCACCCCGTCTTGTATGGCTGCAATGACCGTGGCGTTTCTGATGGTGGAGAGACGATGGGCGATCACTAGTGTAGTGCGTCCCTCACTCGCCTGCAGATGCAATCAAATAAGAAATCAGCTGTAATAACTTCATTTGTACATACTGAGCTCTTTATCAAAGGCTGGGGAGAGTGTGTTGTTTAATACTTTGGACAAGCTTTATATAGATTAAACACCAAAAAACAACGCAGCTTCTATTGACTATAGTACATATTAGGACGCCTAATGAAGATACTTCCCACCCCCATCCCCATAAGACCAGACAAGAGGCCGCGATAGGGAACTGTTAATCCCTCATCTTCTCGAATAAGGACGTTTACCATAAATAACAAAATGGTTCTCTACATTGGGGACTGTGAATATCTCGTGTTCTCGGATGATTAAAGTTCGCCGGCCCTCCCTTTAATCGCACTCTATTGTACCTGTATCCAGAACATAAAAGAACAGCTAGAGGTAATGGACATTGACTCGCCAAACCTTGGATGTAAATTACGTAGTGCCGTCTGTATCTATACGAACCTTGTCTAGTGCTGCCTGCACTATTTTCTCGCTCTCCGTGTCAAGCGCAGACGTGGCCTCGTCCAGGATAAGCAGAGTGGGGTTCTTGACCAGTGCTCGCGCGATGGCGATTCTCTGCTTTTGGCCGCCGCTCATTTGTGCGCCACGTTCACCAACTACTGTATTATATCCCTAAAAACACATATTGTTTTCGATTGTATTATGATGTCTAGATCAGACTCACACTCAAATAGAAGCCCCGTCCGACAGTAATTATAATTAAAATGCTCGAAAGGTCAGCACTACTTTTTCCCAGTCTCCACAACACCTACGCAGTGTACCTAGTTTTCCTACAGCAGACTTTTAAGGTAATATCAAACTTACACTTTTCAGTTGCAACTTGACTCGCAAATAAAAGACTTAAAGAAATTTGTTGGGAAAAGCAGAAGTGAGTTTAACTAGCCGTTCCTGTTGCCCTTCCCTTCTTTATGAGCCATTATTCTTCAGGTCCTATCTAATTCCCCCGTTTCGGCAAATAATTTTTTTAAATCTCTCCCCATTCTACCTCCCAGTTACCCCTTTTTCCAAACAATAGATGGTTTCTTACCTGCGGCAGATTCCTGATAAAGTCATGAGCGTTCGCCATCTTGGTGGCCTTTTCGATCTCTGCCTGGGTGATACCTTCTCGACCGTAGCGTATGTTCTCGGCCACTGTAGTGGCAAAAAGGATTGGCTCCTGGCTAACCACTCCGATATGCTGACGTAACCATTTGAGGTTCAACGAGCGGATGTCGATACCATCCATACAAACCTAGAAAGGAGTGAGCGGAGGAATAAAGCTCATGGGTTCTTTATCTCGGCCAATCACGCCATTTTACGATCCCGCACAATACCAAGTGACTCAAAGAATCCATTTCCATCGGCTAATCTAGGCAAGTGTCTGATATGCTTTTATCAAAATATCGTTAATAAGGTATTAAACTTTAAATGTGGGTGGCTATATTGAAATTTCTTTCCAAATAAACCGATGGATTCTTTTAATTGTAAACAACAGCAAAGGAGTGGTTTTGATCGACATTCTTTAACACAATGGTTTAAGTTATTGTATGCCAGACCTGTTCATGTAAGCGTCATTTTTCATGCGAGACATGGTACTGCTGTACACACAATAATGTTGAAGTCTACAACACAGGCCCACTGACTGCTCTGCATGTGGCCCTCGAATATAGCCACTTACTGTTCCTTCAGCCGGGTCGTAAAACCGCTGTACAAGCTTGATAAGCGTACTCTTTCCACAGCCGCTCTCGCCGACCAACGCCACAGTCTGGCCACTTCTGATTGTAAGATGTAATCCTTTCAATACCTGCAAATTATCAGTGTGCGTAAGTGTGTACACTTTCTGAAAATTGTATCGCGAAGGTGCCCATCCAGAATTTGTCTAAGAGGGCGGATACCACTATATAAACTATATGGCAAAACGTATATCTTTGCATTTTAGCTCCTATACGCCAATACATCTCCCATTTTTTTTAGCTCTGACTTCTTCTAGAACGTCCAGCGTCAAAGGAGGGATGGGTTGCACTGTCAAAAAACAGCATTATTACTTTCATTGCTACACACTGCCGGTCACCTTGAATAGCAAGAAACCCTGAATGACAACTCACTTTGACGTCCGGACGGGAAGGATACTGGAAATGGATGTCTGTAAAATCTATGTCTCCCTTGACGCTTGCTGGTTTCAACCCTTCCTCAGAGCTGCTATCAATGGGTGGCTGGCGATCAATGATGCTGTAGAGCTCGTAGGCTGCACCCCTCGCAGTAGCGATCGCCTCAATGTTTGGGCCCGCCTGACCTAGCTGAGTTGCACCAACCATCACTGAGAAAAATACCTGAAGAAAAATATAACAGAACAAGAACGAAGTCGCACTTTTGACCCCAAAAGAAACCCACTTTATGAGAGTAAAATGACCTACTTCTACCACGCAAAGGCGAACAAAGCACATTATTTTTAAGATAAGATGCCTACCACAAGCAGATCTCCACTATTGATAGCCTTATCTGCCACCAAAACAGCGCCATACCTATGGAGAAAACAATTTTCACATTAACCCCTGCCACTTAAATAATGTCACGATTGGGTGTTACTTACACCAAACCCTCCAAGCCGGTGGCCTTTTTTTAAATATGTTTTGTTTCTATAATGGTCTTAAAATGATGCAACTATGGACTTACCAAAAAGCCAATGAGTAACTTCCGAACATAATAAGCTGGAAAAACCCAAAGCCCAGTCCAGTAGAGAGACCCTTTTTGACTCCAAAAGCCTGCGCTTCTCCCAGATGAGAGTTGTACCTAGAAGAGAACAAAATTGAAGAGAGTCGCTGTCAGTCGGCATTTTGTCATCCTAGCAAAAAAGCAAGTGTGAGAAAGCATCCATTTCCATCACAATTTAGCGAATTTATTGCGGCAAGTTCTATCGAGTTTTTATCAATGGAAATATATCGATTTTTAAAATGAAAATAAAACTTTGTTTTTGATGTTCATTTCAAGATTTCTGTGCATGTCTTCCAATGTTGAATGGAGCAATAACAAAGGTGTGGCTGACAAGGACTATTTAACCTTTTGTCACTTTTGTATCACGGTATTTTGTGAGAAAAAAAATTAACGGGAAACGGTAATGTAAAGGCATATTGTCTCAATCAGAAAACATGAGTTGTGACGTTAAACTCTGCTGATTTGAATAATTTTAATACCTTTCACATTCCTTTTTCTCTCCACCAAATGCGGCCACAGTTCTAATAGAGGATAGAACTTCCTCAGCGATAGCCCCTGCCTTAGCATAAGCCTCAAGTTCTTTACTGGTGAAAACAGATATGACCTGCAGTGTAATAAGACAGCATCTGCTTTTAGAGCACAGGAATCCGGAAACCCTTTGTTGCAATTTGTTTTATTTCGTCTCTAAAGACAAAATCCTAGGGATTTATTGAATTTTGCCGAATGCTCCGCCACCTCTAGTGGAACCTCGATTTAACGAACCTCTATATAAGGAACAATTTCCTTCCTTCAGCACAGCCAAAATTACAGTATGGAACAGGAACCTCAATATGACTAAACCTCGATATAACGAGCAGATTTCCCCAGTCCCTTGGCACCTCGTCTAGTTTGTTAAATTTAGGTTCTATATAAGCCCCTCCAAGCTCCCGATGCTTTATCTATAGCTTATGTATTTTAACAAAATGTACATTTTCCCAGTGGAGCGTATCTTCATATCAAACAGACCTTTCCCATAATCCCACCAGCGATAACCATGAGGGGTGTAAGGGCTAGAATCACGAGGGTAAGCTTCCAGCTGTAGGCAAACCCCATGATAAAACCTGCTAGGAAGGTGGTGGTAAACTGGACGACTAAGCCGACTTTTGAACCAAGGCCATCTACAACTTTGCTGATGTCTCTGCAAGATACAGACATTTATTTAAAGCGATATGGAGCAACAATTTAATCTTCTCATTGTAGCACGTTTCATAATACATTATTTTTTTAATAAATGAATTAGTTTTTGCTTCATAATCAAGATGATTTTCTTTTACTACATAATGTCCCTTTAATCTGCATGTCTATTTTTAACCCTTTTTAAAAATAGGAGCACTTCGTTTGGAATTAGGAGATTGCAAGAATCATAAGATTCGTTAATTTGTTAACAACTAGAAGAGTTGTGCAATTCATAGGCGACTGAGAATTTATTGTCTTCTCTAACAATAACGAGCTCGCCCATATTTCGTGCGGTCAAATTGTATAAAAACCTCGTTCTCCGTTGTTTTTAAATCGCCCTAAAAGCAAACAGAAACGCTTGCTACACAGGCTACTTCAATAAGGTCACGAGGTCTTTGAGGAGGTCACATCGCTCACCCCAATTCGTCAAACCTAGCGTATTAGGGGACGTTTTATCTGAACTCGCTATTACGGCCATCAAGAACCGCTTAGGATGCAAGCCCTTTGTATCATCTTCAGTGACAGTGCTTATACACTAACTCACACTCATGATGGTAAACCGTGTAAAGCAGTCAGTACCCATTTTATACTGACAAGCAGGCGCGTACTCAGGGCAGTAGGCAGGGTGTGCGCGCACCCCCCTTCTCCCTTTGGCGGCCAAAAAATTGGTCATTTCTTATTAAGGAATCTTCAAATACTCTGCTTTTTCCATATAATACCTATACCCATATAATGACTGCGCACCCCCCACCCACCCCCCCCCCCCCCTCAACTCAATCCTGGGTATGCCCCTGACAAGGCCACATGTGAGATGCTTATCCATGTTATCGCATTATACAATAAAAAACAGTATTCACATTTAAAAGATAAAACCATTGTTTAGTACTTACTCAGTTAATCTATTATTCAGCTCTCCAGCATCATAAGTATCAAACCATCCAATGTCTTGACGCATTACGGCCTTGAAAAAATTGCAGCGTATCCTTTTGGCCTGGCGCACTGCTGTGTATTGAAAGAAACCAGCTTGAAGGTATGCTACTATAAGTGCCCCAATGGCAAGGTAGATATAGTAGATAGCTAGGTCTGTCATGACACCTTCCAGATCAAAGGTGGTACTGTTCCCAGTATTTGCATCAATTTGATATTTGACAAAGCTTTCAATGAGCTCTCCAAAGATGATAAACTGCAGAGGAGTTGCAACACCATGTGCCATAGCTCCAAAAAAAGCAAGAGCAAGAAGAATCCTGTCCACGCCATCAGCATATCGAAACTGGAAAATAAATGAAGGTATTTCTACAGTGAATGTTGAGTTATTCAATCCAATTTTTATAAGGGTCAAAATGAGTGCTATCAGGTTCTCCAGTGCTTCTCCCTCATTCCTTTTTTCCAAAATATGTTTTGTTTGCCTTGTACAGTAAAGTATATTATATAACAAGCTAATCATAAACAGAATACAAGCAGATAGTGCAAAGACGACATGGTTACATGATACAAGCAGAGAATGTAAGGACATGGTCACATGATTAAAGTAGATAGTGCGAAGACACATGGTCGCATGATACAAGCAGATACAGTAATATCTAGAGGGCAAAAGACAACATGGTCACATGATATAAGCAGAGAATGCAAAGACAACATAGTCATGTGATACAAGCAAAAAGTGCAAAGACTAAAATAATTTACACCACATGATACAAGCAGAGATTAAAGGCAACGTGTTAATGTGATGATACAAGTAGACAATGCAAACACAACATGGTTAGATAATACGTAAAGATATAGTGCAAAGACAACAGGGTCACATGATACAAGCAGATATCGCAAAGACAACACAACACACAATGCATACACAACATGGTGTCATGTAACATCAGTGAAACAGATACCAACCTGCCAAAACCCTCTTTTTCATACTCGAATTTCACATCTGCTTGTATCATCACATGACCATTTTACCTGTTTCTGTATCAGATACAGCAGATGTTGCAATGGTCATGATACAAGCAAAGAATGCAAAGATGACATGGTAATGTGATGATACAAGCAGAAATTTGAGCATATGAAAGGAGGTTGGTGGGTGTTCGCTGCTGTCTAACATTTATTTACAAAAAGTGACTATGCAAACAAACTCTGACCTATTTTCTGGAAAATGGCCCATCAAAAAATGATATCTACAATACCAAATTCTCTATTACAAAGTACAAAAAATAACCAAATACTGACCAGCTGCCCTAATGAAACCATAGGTGGCTTTTCTTCCTTCTTCTTAGCGTCTTTCTTATCCCTAAAAAATGAAAGGATTAGTATATCTGATTATATGTATCTCTGGATCTAGCAAAGGGGGATTAAACAGGGGTCTCCTAATCTGCCGATCCACACAGGGTTCAGGTTCAATCTGTAACAACAATATCATCAATTAAAACGGCCATTGTTTTTTTAATGCTATGTCTTAGGATTAAAAATTCCTTCAACCACACTTGATGTGCTATCTATTAGGGGTAAGAATTGTTGTTGACCACGGCCTTAGTCCTATCCCTTAGGGTTTAAATTAATTTTGCTGTCGAGCACCCCTATCTGTTTTTCTTGAAGTCCCCCCCCCCCGATCTCATCTCATCATGTTTTGACATTTGACCAACATTTCACAAGAAATAGAAACATACATTTACAGAAGCCTGTGCCCAAGGATATAGGTACTCTAAACATGACAGTGGGTCTGATAAATCCCAAAACTTTGACCTCTTTTTGTTTACTTTTAAAAAGCACACAAGAAGACCCTATGATTTTTCTTAATTGTCTGACGGATTCTGTATTGTTATGTTACCGACAATAAAGCTGGAAGTATCAACCGATCAGTTGACTTGTGGTTTATTGCAAAATATGTTTTGAGCGATAGCACAATCGAAAAAATCCTAAAACACCCCCTAAGAGATAGCAGTTGATTAGAATTTTATACCCTAAAAGATAGGTCGAGCACCCCCATCTACTTTTCTGGAGAGTCCCCCCCCCCCCTTCGGGGATGAGATTAATTTTATTGCTTGATGAGAGTTAGCTAACATTTGCAGGTCATTTTGCAGAGCTCTTTTGTGTTGATATACCACTTAGGCCCTTAGAGGGGGACTCCAATAAAATCAGATGGGGTGATCCTCGGCAAAATGGATTCTAATGCTTGAGTATTGTTAAAGGATAAGTTATAATGTTCCCATACTTATAATGTTTTACTGCTTGGATTTACAGCATGCATACAGATTTTTTTAAAGGAATGCATCATTGCATATATTTGCAACTCTTTTGTTAGTAACACAATAACAGCCATTCTTGCATAAATTATATTAATATTGACTACTACAAATATGTTTGTGCCGCAAATTTAGGAGGAACATTAGAATATTGCAGGATAATTAACGCCTTAAATTCATTGAGAACATGGAAATCTAGCAACCCTGTGTGTGTCTATAATAAAATCATGTCTAGGTTCCGTACAAACAAGGAACCAAGGGTTCGTGGCTACGGTTACTGATCTACGGAGCTGAAGTACTAGTAACGAGTTAACTGTCGAGATGTAATCCAAGTGCTAACAGAAGTTCGGGTTGTGAGGTCAAATGGTATGACCTTAGCGTAAACGCTCTTAGGCTTGTCTTGCATCAGCCTCAAATAAAAGAGAGAAAAAAGCGTGTAGAAAAACACGGGAGCGGTTAGTTTAAGTAAGTCTAAGACTAAAGTTTACTAGAGCATAAACAAGTTCGGTTAGGTTATATAAAACTAAAAAGTGACTTATCTACTTGATTTCTTCGATTTCTTACTTACTAACACTGATTTTGATCGCAAAATATGTTATCGGACTGTCATAAGGACTTACTCCTCAGGATCTCCAGATGTTTTTGCGTTCCCGTTAATTTGACCGCCGCTGCTCGGTCCGCCATTCAGCTCGTCTGGCTCAAATTTCACCCCAAGATTATCGTGTCCATTCATAACGGACCCATTTTTAGTATCAGTTTTTACTGCTTCAGCGTAAGTAGGAGGAGGTTGTCCATGTCCCTCTTCTCCTGTGGGCAGATTGACCCCTTCCATTTTGATTCTCTCGTCTCGTTGTCGTTCAAAGTTTGCGTTGCTTTTCGATCTTCGCGCGTGTCTTCTTTAAAACCTTATGTACTCTAGACAAACATTACATCATCGTAACTTGACCCAGTTAATCAACGGTAATATCGCTTTAGTCAACAATATTTTCTTAGCACTAAGTTTACTATTTTAGGTCATACAAGCGCCAATGTTAGGAAAGTAGAATGACGTAAGATTTTATTTCCAGAAGACACATAAAGACAACACTAAAAGGTGTGGGGAGGGGTAGGGATCAATTTCTTTGAATCTAATTCGGATTTAAAATCAATTCAAATGATGAAATAAACGATGAATGCCTCAGTCAAATCTTCTTTATCTATCTGTGAGAAATATTAAAAGAACTTCGTCCTCTCCTTCTTATGTGGAGTTACTTAAAGCCGCATTATCACCAGTTTACTTCCGGAGGTCCGACGGAAACTTCAACCGTTAAAAGACAAAAGAATCTATTCGAATCCGAGATATTTAACAGGCCATCCGCTCTAAAGTAGCAGTCACATCCTCAAAGAAACTTCCAATAGACACACTGCTTTCTATATTCTGAAAATATTTTTCGTGTTTTCCGTTAAAAATCATCGGAGATTGTTACGTAATCGACCGGAAGTAAACTGGTGACAATGCGGCTTTAAGGGATCCCCTGTGGGTGCAGTACGCATTGGCAGTAGGAAAATGCAGTAGGCTCCCTGTGGTGCAGTAGGCCAATGCAGTAGGCTTCCTGTGGTGTAGTAGGCATTGGCAGTGTCGTGTTGATAAATTTTTCCCGCATATTTCGCGCTGAATTAGCAGGAAGAATAAATTGTCTTGTAATATTTTAGGTTAGCAATCAGATGAGTGCTGCATTTTTTCACTACGCAATAGCTCACCTAATATGTTGCGTATTGCACGCCAAATATAATGCACTAGTCAATTGAAAACCCGGCCCTGGGGGGGGGGGGGGGGGGGGGGGGGGGCATACCGGGGAGGTAATGCGTTCTGGGTCACTAGATCCATCTAAAACTATATTTTCTATCCGAATACACACAAAAAACTAACCATGCTATGAGAGGATGAGTCGAGATGAGGTTTTTCAACGGACCTGTTTACTCTGTTCTAATGTTACACAAGAGCAATTATCTATTATAACTTTGGTACGATATTATACTAAATTTGTATTATATATTGTATTTTGTATTGAAAATAGAGCAAATAATACTATTATTGATAAATTCGGTCTAATCTACCAACATAGTTCCTAACTTTTTTACTTGGAGGTGCGGTCATCGGTTATTTCCGTGGGTCACGATTGTATCCTCAGCCATTACAAGCCTTTGTAAAGAATTATAGGGCTCGGCTAATTAACATAAATCATTTGAGCAAACAGTTATGTTCCCTGGAGCTTCTGAGATGTTTTGGCTTGTTGTGTAGAGACAATAAACTAAAATAACAAAACAGACACGAAAAATATGACAACGTTCAGGATCTTTCCAACTAGTCTACTCGCAGCCGCTTTTAAGTTTCGGTCACTGCACGGCACTACTTTCCAACCTGCCTAATAACTAATTCCCTGACGTGATTAATTACCAAATACTTGTTTTATTGCCCCGCTTCCAACAAATCCTGTAATTCCTTTCTTACACGCAGAAAAAAAAGGAAAGGAATTACGAAGGTCTATATACCTGTATACAAGCTACCAATAAGCGCCTAACCCGACTTTCTGCGCAAAATAAAGCGAAACTTTTTTTTTTTGCTCGAACCCGAACGTTTATATCGAACGCACCCCCCTACAACGGCCAAAAGCCCATTTTCGGTTCTCAATAGACGTGCTATTTGTAGACAAAACTAATAAAGTATAAGCTAGATCACTCTGGTTTGTCATTAGTCCAAAAGTGTGCATTTTTGTAACCAAATCCGACAATAACCGTCCCGTGGAGATACTACAAAGGCATAAATCCCTTTTTATTCTTTTGAGGGTGATCAGATTTTTACCTCCCCTTTCCCCCGGTAAAATTAGTAAAACCTTTAAAAGAAAAAGTCGACAACAACGCATATTTATGTTTTTTAGAATGATATTTCGGCAGGCCAATACCTGCCTTCTTCAGGTTATAGATGAGTTACAATGGCATGTTACAGCTAGTATATATACAAAGTTTATTGATTATTAACTAACAAAAGGTAAAAATAGTAATTGAGTAAGGAGTCACTTATGGAAGATGGTAAAGGGTGGTGTGGATTACTAAGTAGCTAAACGGTTTCTTCACGCCGGTTGAGGCCACCGGGTTCAAGAGTGCTAGCGCGAGCTATCAGTGTGGCTTCTCTTGCTTTGCGGATAGAGTTATTTTTTCAATAGGTATGAGCTCTATGTCAGAAGCGGAGTAGTAAGGTTTTAGGAAGTGTTCAGCGTCGTGGGTTGGTATGGATCGAGATTGGAAGTCTACAGTTCTGCGGTGGTCATTAAAGCGTTCTTTTAATTTCCGTTTCGTTTCCCCAATATATTGAAGGTTACAGCGGTTACATTAAATCTATAAATCACGTTTTTAGTATTGCAGGTTATGTGGGAGGTTATAGGTCGTGTTTCACCTGTTGAGAAAAATGTGTAGCTTGTCAGGCCATCGGTTCTAATATAGGGGCAGGTTAGGCAGTTTTTTCCGCAACGGAAAGCACCGGGAGGTTGGTTGGTGGGAGAGCGGTCGGAAGGTAGCCTGGCTTTAACGAGGATGTCGCGGAGGTTAGGTGAGCGGCGAAAGGCGACAAGAGGGGGCTCAGTGAAAACCTTATGGCATCGCTTAGACGAGAATAGAAGGTTGTAGTTTCTACGGATTATGTCGTTGATGTTAGGTAGTGTAGGGTTATAGGTAGTGACGAAGGGGATGCGACGGGAGTTTTTGTGGTTGTTATTATTAGGGCGTAGGGCGTCAATGCGGGAAATGTTAGCAACGCGTAGGATTTGTCTCTTGAGAAAAGCGGGTTTATAGCCACGCTTGAGGAGGTAGTTGGAGAGTTCATTGCAGCGGTTATTAAAGCTTTCTTCTGTAGATCAAATGCGGCGAATACGGAGGGCGAGGCTATAGGGGATGGCCTTTTTGGTGTGATTAGGATGGCAAGATAAAAAAAGAAGGTGTTGGTGTTTGTCAGTAGGTTTGGAGTAGAGGTCAGTTTCTATTTTACTATTAACAAGGGAGACATTAACGTCAAGAAAAGGTACATTGTTATAGGAGTGGGAGCTTGTAAATTTAATGGTGGGATGTAGATTGTTAAGATAATCTACAAAAGCGTTCAATTTGTCTAGACCCTCAGTCCATACAACAAAAATATCGTCGATGTATCTTAACCACGTATGGGGTTTGTAAGGGGCGTCACGCAAAGCGTTGGTTTCAAATAAACCAAGAAAGAGACAGGCGAAAGAGGGTGCCATGCGTGTGCCCATTGCGGTGCCATGCTTCTGGAGGTAGTGTTTGTCATTAAAGGAGAAGTTGTTCATTTGGAGAATCATGCGGATTAAATCACAAATAGTGCCAGCAGGGATGGGGTTAGTGTTACATGTGCGAAGGAAGTGGTGACAAGCGTTGATGCCATCATTATGTGGAATATTAGTATAGAGGCTAGAGACGTCGAGTGTGACCAGGAGAGAGTCTGTTGGTAGGTTGCTGAGTGTTAATAAAATGTTTAAGAAGTGGTTAGTGTCTTTAACGTATGATGGAAGTTGACTTACTAATGGCTGGAGGTAGCAGTCTACAAATTCTGAGATGCGTTCGGTGAGGTGGGAGTTGGAGGAAATAATAGGGCGTCCAGGATTACCATGTTTATGTATTTTAGGGAGTGTGTAAAACCGTCCAGGTTTAGAGTTTTTGGGTGTGAGGTAGGATTTAGTGTCCTTATTAATTATTCCTCTGTGTGCGGTTAATGTAAGCTGTGACTCGTTTTTGTATGTCATTAGTAATGTCGGCATCTAATTGTGTAACTGTAATTGTAATTGTAGTTGTAATTGTAATTGTCGGCATCTAATTGTCGGCATCTAATTCTGCGTTGTTGTCGACTTTTTCTTTTAAAGGTTTTATTAATTAATCAACTGTCGACGCAGACCACAAGGTCCGACGCACACCAGCAGATAGAGGCTGTCCGGTGGTTTCTTCCTACGTTTTAGTAAAATTAGGTCCACTTTCTAGGATTTCGCACCTACCCAAGTAAAAAAGGCAGTCGAAGACAATTTATACATTTTTTAACATAGAAAACTGGGGCATGAATTACAGCTAAAAATAAAAGGGAAAAAAGAAGGGAAGAGATTTGTCCATAAGCGAATAGAAAATTCAACGACTCAACTTTTTGAACTTAAAAGTTTGTTTTTTGAAAAATGTAATTTAGTAGCAATCAGGCCTAAATGAAAACAAGAATAAAAAAATAGATATATAATACGCTTTATTTTTCTTTGTTTGAATGAACAGGGGATGACATAGTTGCATAAAACTAGTTTGGCTACAACACTACTTTTCTCCCTCGCCCCTTTGCGTAATGAAGGGGGAGAGGAACACAAAGATCTCTGTAGAGTATTCAGTATTATGTTACGGTTTATGCACTTCTATGTTTCAAAAAATATCAACCTCAGACAAAATTATCAACCGTCAGACAAAACTATACCGAGTTTGGGTTAACAGAGTTAGTCACGTCAAAACTAGTATCATCGCCTGTTGAGTGACGCGGTTGGATTTTCCCGCTTGAAGACGTCAGCAAAAAGTAATTGTATGTCTTATCAACGTCTGTTCGATTGCCCCAATCAACCAGAAACGCAAACCGACATTTTGTCGAATGCATGATAAAATGCGATGATCAGTAAACGTGAAAAATGTCACCGATTTGTGATATCTAATCAAGAATCGTCGGATATTTGGGTCAAGAAATACGGAAAACTCTTGTTTGCTTTCAAAGCATCGCACCAATTCGATTGGCTCGCGCTTATGAAAAACGCAACAGATTGGTAAATGTGCTGGTAAAATATTGACTTTTCGTATTCGCGTAATTACCGCAAAGGAGAAGATATATTGAATTGAATTCCCAGCTAAACCACACAAGCATTAATTACTGGTACACTTGAAAACAAGATTGTCGACCGCCTACTCTGGATAGGAAAGACTTCCATTTCCAAACCATGGAAGTAAAACGCTTGAGGAACCTTAAAAGAAAAGACCATGTCGACAATAATAATTCCCGTTTGACGTCTCCTGAGAGCAAGCAAGACGAAAAGGGGTCCCATTCTGTGTTGCTCCGAGAGATAACTTATCCTTCGATGGAAAATAAGTCTTCGTGGTCCCAAAACATGTTGAATATATTGCGTACTCGATTGAACAAGTTCTATGATACAGAGGGTAAGGTTAATCATATTTCTAATCGTGTATGTGGTCACGACATTTCGAGCTCGACAAGCTAGATTAATTTCCATATCGGGTTCTATTCTGTCTTATGCGTTTGGTTCAGAATTTAAAAACGTGTAGTGCACCCTGCGAATATAGACTACGCCCGTCATAATGATTGCACCCCAGGTTCTCAACATCTCCCCATGAAGACAATAGTAGCAGCAGTAAAAAAAAAAATTCATTCAGTTGCTAGTTGACTTAGAAAATGACGTGGCTCAAGATAATTTTATTTGTAATTAGATTATGACAGGATTTTGTTAGAATGATTTCAAGGTGATTCAGTTAGGTAATATCTGTTCTATGTCGTGCTAGAATGCGAACGTATCTTGTTCTGGTCCGAATGTTATCGGCATTGCATGCACTTGGTCGATACGGTTAACAAATTTCAGATTAGGATGGCGGCAAACAAGCCGACAGCGGTCCTATCCTGATTAACACCTCATAGAGGCGAGCACAGACATGGTATTCTAAAGCCCTAATAAAATCGCAGACAAAATAACAGCCACACTAGAATTACTATGACCATAAGCCTTCCGTTTTAATTAAGTTAGTATCTCTTTAACAATATGGGCGTGGTCTAGCCTAAGTGCCGCAAAAGACCATTATTCACCTGAAGGGCACTTGAACTGTTTTGCTCTGGATCGAGGTTGTTTGCTCTAATTGTGGCTTCACTGAACTACCTAAGATACCCTGTGTAATATGTTCTAATAAAAAACCAAGCATGAAAGCCCGAAGCCCGAGGGCATAGCTTAAGGTGGAAGCCGACAAACTTGGTATTCAGGAAGGCATGCGATGATCGACTTTAAAGTGCCCCTAGCATCAAAATCCAGTAACTTGTTTTACTTATCCTGAGATGAAGAATAGGTGAAGAACTTTCATATTATATTAGAAAATATCTCGAAATTTGACCGCGGGCAAAGACACGCGTTTAAAAACAGCTCTTTCTTTTCACAAGTTCACTCCATAAAACGAGCCCGCGCGCAGTGAGAACAGCGGGCGCTTGCAACAAGCTAAAAAAAGCGAATATTGAAAACAGCAGATTTTGAAATTTCATTAGGCAACATAATCCGTTGGAAGTATAGGTATATAGTATAGAAAAGTGGGAGAGGTAGCCTCCTCCACAGGAATCCCAAAGAGCAGAAAGTAT
This sequence comes from Nematostella vectensis, assembly GCF_932526225.1. NCBI lineage: Eukaryota > Metazoa > Cnidaria > Anthozoa > Actiniaria > Edwardsiidae > Nematostella > Nematostella vectensis. The sequence goes on along the minus strand of NC_064043.1, from coordinate 7,373,479 downwards.
GTAAGTCGGTTTCCTGTGGCAAACATAGGTAACACAGGCCTAACAGGACTGGCTAGATTATATCATGGTTCCATTGTATTCTTGTTCTTCGTCTGTTGTCTCACCAATCTAATGTGGTGAAATCTTCTGATAATTTCTACATGACCCCCGTAGAGACACATAATGGTGCGGCTTTGTACAGCTAAGGTAAGGGCAAAGACCACGGTTAGATAAAGGTGTGTTTGAGGGGCGAGATGACACGATACAATTATAATTACTTAAATAGGGTTACATTTAAACATGTGCACAAATTGTCTAGCAATATCATTCTAAATGATAGTACTGCTTTGGTACGGCAAGTTTGAGGCACGGCAGGTCATGGGTTTGACTTTTTGAAAAAATTATCCTTAATCCTTTGAATTAAAATAATTGGCCAAGCGGCGAATCCGCCACCGCCCGCCCTCCCTTCGACATTCATTCTTCCCCGCTTACGGTAGTGGAGAACCCGCTGGTAGTAACAGTCCCTGAATTTTTTTAATGGTTTGCCCTATTGCCTCAGGCTCATCCCACACAGAAAGCAAGCCATTTTTGGTAGAGGGAACCCGGGTCGGGACGGTTCTACCACGTGTCATGCCACACCTTCAATCCCACCCAGACGTTTTCACAATCGTCATGAATGACGACGGCTCTGTTGAACACGTGACCTTGGCCCCAAGCCTCAAAACATTCGAGGAGAGGACGAAAGGCGTCAACGACGTAATGGAAGAGTTCCGCAAAAATGACGTGTTTGTCACTTTAAGGGGTTGGCGGGAAGAGGTAAGGGGAAACATCGGTTAAAATAATGCGTGACCACTTTTACAACGGCAGCTTTTACGGACCTGTGTAATAGAAGAATGTTATCTTCAAAACAAAAGAAGTCATGCACCATTTAAAAGCAGCTCCACATTTGCCATTAAATTCAATTTGATAATTTCGTTTAAAAAAAAGTGTCCCGTTCGTTATATAGGCAAGATACTTCACCCCTCTTTCCCCCAAAAAATATTTTCACTACTGTTTCACATTGCAATTTATTTTGTTTACAAGGAATTTGCTGTATCAAGAGCTTTCAACGAAAGAAAATTTTTCAAAATCGAACGGTCGGCCGCCTGTGAGTATTTAATTCAATTTACATCGCTATTTCTTTGAAACAGTCCGCGTTGCCGTCTTCGTATCTTTAAGTCCCTTGAAGATGCCGAGGTGACCATGTCCCTTAGCCACCTTCGCGGCATGAGAGTTTTTTTCCTTTTTCGGTATTTTTATGAATTGGGTTCCTGTGGCAAGTTGAACCAGAACCCACTCATTCTTGAACACGCCACATGAAGCCCGATTTCGAAAAAAAAGCCTTTTTTCCAAATCACTCGAGACGCCTATGGAGGAGGCTACATGCCCCTAAAATATGGCGAGGTGACAATTCTACCGACGCTAATGCGTTAGTATTGCTGGACGATATCCATTAATACTGTAATTGTAGTAACGTTATTCTTGGGTGACAGGTTTATTGGGAGTTACACAATACGGAGTTCACATCAATGGTTACTTCAGGAAGGCTAACTCTGATCTGTACATGTGGATAGCGAGGCGGAGCGCCAACAAACCGACCGGGCCTGGCAAGCTGGACCAGATGGTAACGCCATAAGGAAAACCGAATATTACAACACGTTAATATACACAACACGTTAACATACACAATACGTAATATTACAACACGTTAACATACACAATACGTAATATTACAACACGTTAACATACACAATACGTAATATTACAACACGTTAACATACACAATATGTAATATTACAAAGCGTAAACACGTGAACATACGTGAACATATAATACGTAATATTACAAAACGTAAACACCTAAAAGCCGTAAGGAGTTTTCCGAAAAGCAGAAACAAATTTAAATTGGATTTTTATATGAAAAGGACTTACTGGCCCAAGTTAAATTGACAAGTTTAGAGGGGCATACTTTTCAAGAGAAGTTTTGAATTTTTGAGCGCAAAATGCCTCAGTTTCTTCAAAAATAATTACTATTAACTTTGAATACACTCTTTTGTTATAAGAACGTCCAATTTACCAGCGGCCGTTCTTATTTTTGGGACAATCTAAGGCTGAATATGTTCTTGACGATGTTCTTAAATTTTAGTGTATATAAAAATATAATACTCAATGAATTATCAAAAAGAGAATTACGCTAATAATCAATAGCAATAATAAGGTTGTTGCTATAAGCACAATTTGATTTTGCATTTAAGAACGCATCAGGACTAAAAAATTAAATGTTTCTGCAATCTGAGCCTCGGCATGTTCTTAGAATTTGGCGAAATCTCAGCCTGGACGTTTTTATTAAAAAGGTTTTCATAAAAAAGAGTGTACTACTCCCGACTCCGACCCCCATATCATGCCGCCGCCAATTATCTCCCTAATCACAAACAAAAATTCGGTTGAGATTTGTCATTCGGGCTCGCATCCGATTGGTCAGGCCATCTTGGGATATTTTTCTTTAGGACATTATTATGACCATCAGCAATGTTGACAATTTCCATGTTCTTTTCCAGGCTGCAGGTGGCATTACATATAGCTCAACAATCACAGAAACCTTGATCAAAGAATGTAAAGAAGAGGCATCAGTCCCAGAACACATTGCGCGCCACGCGGTGCCCGTTGGCTCAGTTAGGTGAGAATATAGGGACACAAAGGAAGCTTAATAAGGTTGGCAAAACACCTCATGTTTCTTGCTTTTAGGGCGTAGATGACCTAGTACTAGGATTCACAGGTAGAAGATATGAGAAAAAAGTACTTGATTTCTTAGCTCTTCGAGTTTACCTATTTTGGATATCGTTTGAGCTCAAGTATCCTTTTTAGCTCTACAAAAGTGAACATGAAAAGTATGTCCGCCTAAATAATCCAGTGCTAGAAATTTCAGAAGTCCTTAATACACATATTTGCGTTTCGAGATAAACATCCACATTGTTATTTCTTGGAAATAGTTTTATCTTAATGCAATATCCTTCTTGCAGTTTTACGTTCGAGACCGAGAAAGGTCTTTTTCCCGGGGTGCAATTTATTTACGATCTTTGTCTGCCGGAGGACTTTACACCAAGTGTGAATGATGGGGAAGTGAGCGATTTCTACTGCTGGCCCATTGACAAGGTAACCATGTTCCGAAAAATGGAAATTTGTGTGCGCAAGAGTAAAACCTCTGACCCAAAAAAGTCCAATACTTAGGTCCCCCAACGAAGGATCCCCCACGGAATTTCCATCATGGAGTGAAAACCCTGAAGTCCCTTAAAGCCGCATTGTCACCAGTTTACTTCCGTAGGTCCAACGGAAACCTCAACTGTTAAAAGACAAAAGAATCTATTAGAATCCAAGATATCTAATAGGCCATCCGCTCTAATTTATCAATCACATCCTCAAAGAACCTTCCAATAGACACACTGCTTTCAATATTTTGAAATATTTTTCGAGTTTTCCGTTAAAAATCATCGGAGATTGTTACGTAATCGACCAGAAGTAAACTGATGACAATGTGGCTAATCCGGTAATGATGAGTTCTTTTTGTCCCAAAAGATGCCCTTATTAACGGGGTTCCACTAAGTGCGTCTTCCTGGTTATCAGATGCCTTAGGGCGCTACCCATGAAATACCTACGTATGCCTAGTGCACACAAGTGACATGACGACATAACAACGTAGGCGCGCACACTCTTTTAAGGCCGACATGGCCATAATGATATAAAAGAAAAAGAAAAAAAATGATTTTTCTCTTATGTCGTTATGTTTATGTTATGTTGGGCGTTCACACTTGAACATATGAATATAAGGGTGCACGCGTCTATGTCATTATGTCACTCGTGTGCACCAGGCATTAGAGTAAGCACGGGACGCTAAAGCCTTCGGTGCCTGTGGTATGTCATGTACTGTTTCACACTGCTGAAAAAAGCTAGCCTAAGATAAAAAGTTAGCCTAAGATGATTTTACAAGGGATAATTGATAATGCAATACTACAACTCTTTTTCGGTAGGTCAAAGAAAAGATAATCACGAATGAATTCAAACCGAACTGCGCGCTGGTCGTGCTAGATTTCCTGATTCGACATGGTGAGATAAATCCACAAACAGGTACGTAAACATGAGGACATTTTCATTCAAAAGATGTGTGAGCTTTGCTGTGCTATTATCCTATCGATAACTGTGATAGGTATGTGGCCCCACGGACACCAGAAAGCAATGAAGAAACTATAAAATCAGGTTAATGATGATTATCAGTAGCGGATCTAGGTGGAGGGTTTAGGGGTTTACCCCCCCCCCCCCTCCTTTGGGCTGCCAGAAAGCTATATATAACAGAAAATAACTACCCCCTCCCCCTTTTTGACTAAGCCAACCCCCCCCCCCCCCCCTTTAGCGAAAAGCTAGATCCGCTCCTGATTATGATAACCACATTTTCTGTTAAGGTTGCTTAGTCCTAAGGCCTATTTCATGGGTCGCACTAAATCAATTGCGCTCATTAGGTTGTGAGCGATTGTGGTTAATAAACTATCAGACTTCAATCACGAATTGTTATTTTGAAGAAAAAAAAAAAGAAAAAAACGTTTTATTTTTAAATTGTGAACAATAACAAAGGAGTGGATGATCGACGATTCTCAGCGCTGTGCTGAGTTTACACTGCCACGCGCGCTACCGTGACCACATTGAAAGTTGCAAAATAACCACCATGTAGCAGATGTGTTTAGTGCACAAATACGGCGGACGACTCGTATTATAGCTATTAAGTTACTGTTTATCAAAACTACTATTCTCGCGTGCCAATGGGCTTGGTGGCCACGACAGCGCGCGTCCTAATATAACTAACTCAGTCTTTGAGGTGTTCATTTGGTAAATCCAAGTAATTGCGTTTGCCTAGATAAGAGCGCGACGCATGAATCCGGTTTTAGATCTCTGTTGTAATTGTTTGAGCTTTTTTTATCTATTCAACAGAGCCGCACTACCTGGATCTCATCTGGTGGTCCCACCGACCTCATTAGCAGCAAGTGCATGTTCGAGGATCCAGCGTTCTCTTGTTTGGCCGTGAGAAAAAAATCACGCTGGAAAGGGAACGCTGGATCTCCGAGTAAAAGGATAGGAGTGAAATCCTTGCATTAGGATAAGGTATAGTGAGGAAATAGGGAAGCGTGCAAAGGGAAAAAGAGTGACCGCGGGGAGGTTAGGGCAAAACCTGTCCTGTCCCTTTGCGGTTGCTAAACAGTCACACGCACCGCGGCGACCATGTTGGGACTTTGGAAAGTCTGTAAGTTTAACAGCCCACGTATCGAGCAAAGAACTAAGCACCAAGAGAAACACTCTTTTTGATTGCACATTTGCTGAGTCATTAGTATAATATTGTATTCTATAAGCTTTGTTTCATAATCATCGAATTGACATGGCCTGTTAACCTCCTTTTAGTGTAAAATTAAAATGAATTGAGGCCCCTATTTTTTATAGTGGCTTGCTTTAATTTTCATTTCCATGATGGTAGTCACTCGGAATAATCCGTCAACATAGTTTTAAAACGTGAAAAACTTATTCAAATTACGTTTGTCATAAGCCAAAAACAACGTGCGAAATCTCCGTGAAGTCCCGACATGGCCGACTTGCCCAAAATAGTCGTTAGACGTGACAGTCTACACACCTACTATAAAGGCTAAACGTACTTGTGAAGAAACCGCACAAACAGTAAAGCGGTGAAATTTAGGGTTAACGTGAATATTCTCGACCATAGACATGGGCGGACTGTTTTTTATCACTCTTTCCGTTATTTTCATTGCAGTGCGAAAATTTCCATCTTTACAATATATAAAATTAATAAAAAATATTCAACAAGAAGCACTAGCAGTAAATCTGAAGCGCGCAGTGCGATATACTTTAAGTGTTAGTGAGAGCATTGCTTATTCTATCGTCAAAGATTATATTCGTTTTAGGGAAAATATGTACAGTAGGTAAAATCGAATTGCACAAAAATTCAGAAAAGTCCAACCACCACTCTCCACTTCGTTATTGGCGAATAATTCTCGAATACATAGTTTCTAAGCGGTCTCGAATTGCAGTGTATATATTTAAAAGGGGAAGAAAGAATAGACTATGCGGCCTACAAGCTATGACTATGAATCCAGGTTATAGTTATTACAATGTTTATTATTTCTTAACACGAATAAAGAATGTAAAAAAAAAATATTTACATATGTCTATACTTATGCCTTTTTTTAAAAGAAAATGATAAAAATACGTTAATCAAATATATGCATCGTCTAAAGATACTCGTCTAACAAGACGGGACAATCAAGCAATTCCCAGAAATGTTTTCTCAGAATTTCAATTGTCATCCATGACAACAATATTTAAAAGTTAAGACGTTAAAACGCATAATTGCTATAAACTTCATAATTTTCTTTTCTTCTTTTTGGGAGCAACGGGGCTATCTTCCAGTTCAGAGTCACTGTCAGACACACATCGCTTCCTGTGCTTTTTTGACTTACTTCCACGTGGACCGTCGTCAGATGACCCTTCGTCCTCGGAGCTATCGTCCGACTTCAACTTGAAGGCTTTCTTACTTTTAGCAGGTTTAGTTTTGATGGGAACTTCTTTTTCGCTATCTTCTTCACTTTTACCGTCGTTTGCCCCACCGTTGTCTTCCTCCATTTCATTTTTATCATCACCATCAACATTATAATTATCATCACCATCGTCATTATTATTGTCATCATTATCTTCCTCGCCCCTTTCATCATCTTCGCTGTCTTTCTTCATTATCATTTCATCTTTTTTATTAGTCTTTTTCACCTTTTTTGGACTTACATCATCTTCATCTGAGGACACACATATGCGCTTTTTCGGCTTCCTCTTTGCCTCTCCGCCACCCTCCCTCCGTGAAGTTACCTTGGTTCCCCTGTCATCCTCGTCACTCTCCTCACTGTCCACGATCCCCTTCAGCCCACTAAACAACTTCTCCTTGTATGTGCGGGGTGAGGGGATCTGGAGTGGACCGGTGGTGGCAGCCGCGAGGGGCTGGGTACAACGGCGCGAGGGTCTGCGCCCAGAACCTACCAAAAGAGCAATGTCAGTTCAAGAGAACACAAGCCAAGTGAGGCTTGTAATAAAAAGAAAGTACATTGTTTATGCTACGCGTCATGTGTTTATGTTATCTTGGGTCTCGGAAAGCATTTGGTTGTTCTACAAACAATAACCCCGACGACCGACATAAAACCCTTCATAATCCGAGCTTTTCTAATCCGCGCGCCTAGCTGCGCAAGTGTTGATAACTCTAATTGCAAAACAAACACTGGACGAAGCTTATTTTTGTTACAACCCAACTTGACCGTATTTCTTCGGTTAGCTATGGGCCAAGAGATGTTGCTTACTTGAGGTGATGATGTTTGACGTATCTAAATCAGCTAGTTCTGCAGCCTCTTCTCGACTCTCTTTCGCCTTCTTACACTTCTCCAGAGTTATCCTGCCTACGGAAAAAATTATTTTATTTGATTATATTATGAATCCTCTCAACATTAGCCACAAAAGGCTAGGGGGAAGAAGTACTGTACTACTATGATACAGTACTTTAATCTAAGACACATGAGTCTACGTTATCCTCTGTTATATGCCGTAAATGATCTTACAAACGCCCTCTATCTAAAGAACGCCTCCTATATAAAAAACGCCCCCCCTTAGCTTACCAATTTGTAATGAACGCCCCACTCTAACGAGCGTACCCCCTCCAAAGCCCTCCATCCCCAAACACTCCCCTCCATCCCAGCTTTAGAACAAAGGACATAGGAATTTCGGACATATAAATCAAATTTAATTAAACTGAGTTTGGCTTCTACTGGGTGAGATTTGCTTAACGTCAAGAAACCCTTGCTATGCAGGCTATAATTTAACGTGATCCGGACTGAGAATAGACTTGGGTTTGTTATATTTTTATAGTTTGTTAAGAACCTCCTCTCTAATAAACGCCTCCTATCTATTGAGCGTCCCCCCCTCATACCATTGAAATTCAATTGACGCCCCAGGCGTTTATTAATCACTTACGGTACGAAGATTCTATAGATACGGAATACTAAAGGACGGTTTACAATACATATGACATACTGTAAGAAACTCAAATAAAATAAAAAATAAAAATAAAGAAAAAACATTTTTCTTAAATTTTAATCTTATTTTTTTTAAATTATGTTGAAAACGTTTTGTGTGTGGACCGGCAAAAAATCAACATAGAGTGAGTGGTGCACACCGTTGAATTACTTTAGCTTCTGTTTATCCCCAAATAAGAAAACAATTACCATACTACACCTGTAATTCCTGTCTCTTCACGTAGTATCTCCTCTAGCTTTCTCTTCTTGGCACTAATGCTTTTGCAGCCACTGAGCACATTGACGTACTTGAGTCGCAAACCACTAGCTCGGCAGTATTTTTTTAAATGCTCAAGAGCTTTGTCTTCTTTCTCTTTTAGAGACTTACTGCTTTCCTCAGGTCTTATGGACTGTTGATAAAGTAAAACATCTAAAGTTACATATTTTGGTTCCTGGCCTAGCTTTCAATCTTCTTTTATTTTTAAATAGAATGGCGAACAACAACTCTTTTGACATTATTTACATTTGAACACAAAACAGTCATTTGCTCACCCCTTGCACATAGCTTTCTGTGTCCCTCGTTTACTTTGCTCCACATCAAAGTAAACCAGCGACACAGAAAGCTCTGCGCAGGAGGATATCAATTTGCAGGGAGAAAACAAAACTTTTGCAACTATATTCTGTACTTGTCTTTTTAATAAAAGACCCCTTTATGCTCAAGACTATACATCTTTTATTAAGTTTTAACTTACCTTTTTCTGCTTCATCTTTTTATCATGATGGCCAGCTTTCTCCTCCTGAGATTCTGGTTTGTTGTCTAAGGGTTGATCGTCTTCAGAATTGTCATCATCACTGTCATCTTCAGCTTCATCATTGCTATCCTTTTCATCCTTCTTGACTTCTAAAACAAAACAACACTTTTTTATACTGTACATTGAATTTGAAACAAAATGACTGCATGACCAAAATGAGTAATCAAAAATATACATCAAATAAGGGAAAGGGTTCCTCTATATAAGTGATTTGCAGCAATACAGCAACTTTTGGCAAAGTGTCATTGAGTCACCACTATGTATGTATGTATGTATGTATGTATGTATGTATGTATGTATGTATGTATGTATGTATGTATGTATGTATGTATGTATGTATGTATGTATGTATGTATGTATGTATGTATGTATGTATGTATGTATGTATGTATGTATGTATGTATGTATGTATGTATGTATGTATGTATGTATGTATGTATGTATGTATGTATGTATGTATGTATGTATGTATGTATGTATGTATGTAGGTAGGTAGGTAGGTAGGTAGGTAGGTAGGTAGGTAGGTAGGTAGGTAGGTAGGTAGGTAGGTAGGTAGGTAGGTAGTTAGTTAGGTAGGTAGGTAGGTAGGTAGGTAGGTAGGTAGGTAGGTAGGTAGGTAGGTAGGTAGGTAGGTAGGTAGGTAGGTAGGTAGGTAGGTAGGTAGGTAGGTAGGTAGGTAGGTAGGTGGGTGGGTAGGTAGGTAGGTATGCATTTTGCCCTTATAATATAAGTGTTTAAGGGTGTACTGACATCTGTTGCTAAGGAAAATTAAATATAGCATAAAATGCTTGTAGAAAGTAATAAGGGTCTGATATTTATTTGCTAAGTTGATCACCAAAAGTGTGCTGACTTTTTTTGATAACATTATCCCGTGACGTCATCATGTGACATTATAGATACAGAAAAAGCAACTATTTCAAGTAAACTTGCTCTATAAATAAATATTGAATACGTTTTATGAATCTAGAGAGATGGGCGTATTAAGCTAAGCATGCGTTTTAGAAATGATACAGGAATTATTTTTTGACGATTTTTCAAAGGTCCTGAAATCTAGATTACTTCATATAATTTCCGTTTCTGTTAGATTAACGCTAAATCCATGCTTGGCTATATAAAGAAGATTTCAACATCAATAATAAGGGAATAATGAAAAAAACGTTTTGAAATAATTTGGCGACAATACTAAACTTTTTTTAAAAAAATGCATAACTGGAAGTAAAACAAACCCGCGCGTGCCCAGACAGCCTGCTCAAACATGCTGATATATCAGATGATTAAATTGAAATGAAGTTTAAACACAAATTTCAATGGTGTTTCGTGGTATTTACACTTCTAATGAACGTTATCCATCATGTCATGATCAAAACTGAAATAGTATTCTATAAATTCGGGTACAGCGCGCGCTACTTTGAAATAAGATTTTCAGTTTGTGCGCGAGCATCTTCAACCGGTGTTTGCAGCGCATGTAGATATAGTGAAAATTGAAAACTTGGGCTTTAAAAACATTGCCTTGAAAATCTACGCTGAATGTTTGTTTGTTTTTACAAAAATGGGAAATAAGGTACATCCTTTTTTGTGAACTTTGAGTGCATATTATTTTTGTTTCTTTTATTTCAAGAAAGCTTGCGAATGGCGAATTCCGTGTTATGTACGCCCGTGCTCAATGCCACCCGCGTAGCAATGTCGTCACTGAGCAACACTAATGTCAGTACACCCTTAAATAGGGAAAATCAGATCAGCATGCTAGGAACCCACTGAGATTGTATGAAATTGTGGTTTATCTAGTGCCATGCACTAGTTATCTTGTCAATATTGTATGTAATGTTCGACCCAATATCTTTATTTAGACTATAGCAATAGAAAACAGCATAAAGACATGAGCAAAAGGCACCTACACCCCCCCACGTCCACTCGAAAGTGGTGTCTCATTGTATAACGCAGTTATTGTAAACTGCATATCTGGAGTTTTGGGTTGGCCTTGGTGGGACCTCATGTCTTTTGCTTGTCCATCTTCACCCATTTTCCATTTGTTTTATAGTTTAATTAATTAACATATGTTTGAAGGAAGCCTCTAATTCAAAAAAATCAAATATAAGTATCACCTGCTTCATTTTTATATTCTCATCAAGATCAGCACATAAAAAAAGTTGATACCTTTAGCTTTCTGTTTGATGGATTCATTCACAATCCCAGAATCATCTGATTGGTCACTCTCTTCACTTTTCTTAGAAAACTGTTCTGATGCACCCTTTCTTAGCTCTGCAACCTGACCTCCCTCCTCATCAGAAGAATTTGATTCAATAGTTTTCTTTTTACTCTTTGCACCTTCTCCTTTATTTGCCATCTGTTTATTCATTTTCTTCTGGTCCTTTCTAGAAGATGCCTTTGTTTTTTGACTGCTCACTTCTTCTTCAGATGAATTAAAATCAGCCTTAACTGTTTTCCTTTTTCTCTTTTCTTGTTTTTGTTTTCTTATTTTCTTTTCTTGCCTCTCATCTTCCTCCTCATTATCTGATTTATTATTTGTTTTCGACTGAACCTTTTTTCTTTTTTGGGGTTGTCTTTTTCTCACAGGAGTAAGACTTTCTGATGAATCAGACTCAATTGCTTCTCTATCAGGCATTTTTGTCAGATTTTCCTGTTGCTCAGAATCACTAGCTGGACCTTCTGATTCTGATTCTTTTTCTGATTCCTCTATTTCATCAGCATTCTCAATTTCATCTTTCTCATCTGAGGAAAAGTAAAAAGATCTTTACACTAAAGTGCAAACATATTATACTTTTTATAAGCAACTCACTACCATGGCCACCATACACAGTTTTAAGAAGTTAGTTTTAATTACTGTTGGTCAGAAGTTCGTTGGTAAGTAAAACCCAAACAAAAAAAGCAAATAACAATGGAGTGGCTAAGATAATCCAGGTACTAATTGGAACCTTGCTAATGGCTAATACTATTTATAATACCTGGAGATGCATGTTTTTCCTGGTTCTCCATAAGACCAACAAATACATCGGCCGCCAGCATTTTGAATCTCTTGTTTTCTTTAGAATCTAAACTCTTCATGTCATGTTGCTCCAAATACTTGTTACGAAGCATCTTGGCTGTTAGGGACCTACAAATACAGTAAATCATTAATATCTTCCAATAGGGATAAAATTGATAAAATCCAATATTAGACCCTAATAACAAGCATGTCATCCAGAATGGAAAATGATATAACCTTATTTTTTTTGGCCAGGGGAAAACAGGATTTGGGTTGGAACATGATTTTAGTCATAGCAGAGTAAGTCTTTAGTAGCTAGTTAGTATGTTTGGAAATCAAACACAGTCATATGATTGGATTTGATTGTGCCTGAATGCTAAAGAATTTGTAAATTCAATCAGATATGATTGCAATTAAACAATTGATAGTTTATTTGTTTTGTATTCATAAATTCCATCTATTCCACAATAAATGATCACATAAAATTGAACAACGTCAAAATATCAAAATCAAATTAAATGAAACATACACAAACAAACAAACACCATTATGATTTTCTGAACATGTTTACAATATGATGATTTTGCTTCATTGCCCAAATGAAACAAACCCAATCATGACTGCATTCGATTTTTTAAATTTAAATTGAATTTAGGCAATTTAATCCTTTTGAGTTGCTATGGAAGGGAATGGTTTTGGGGTAAACAACAGCCGGGAAATGGTACTAATAACAGTGACAGGGAAGTATAGTCGTCCCCTTTTTTCCTGTCACCCGCTTTCTAAGGATGCAAAATACAGTATGCTAGTTTATGAAGAATTAGGTCATGCAGATGGCGGGGGGGGGGGGGGGGGGGGGGGGGGGGGAGGGGAAAGGGGCAAGACAGAATGCATTCGGCCAGTCTTCGTTGTGATTTTAACCTAAAACTCCCTCTGACGAGTTACTGCGCTGAGCGGCTAATGTAATGTTACGACTATTTGTATCCTTGACTTGGATTAAAATTTTCAACACATTTACAAAATCATAAAAATGCAGTTTAACTTATTACTTACTCAGGGTCGTTGCATCCTTTGATCGTCTTCACCAAAAACGCCTTCACTTTTTCCTCATCCATCTTTGAGTTTTCTCCTCAAGACTAGACCAAGTACAGCAAGTACGTAGACTCTTGGTTTCGCGGTGTGTGAAATCTAGTAGCAAGCGCTGTTCAAATGGTCTTCTTGCGGCTCTTAATGCTTTCTCGTAATCAAAAAAATGGCGCGAAGGAGCCGATATTATCCCATAAGACTATGCGATCGCAATAGCACAGGTAACCCGGAGGGCGCTGTGTATATCCATCTTTTTTCTTCGCAAAGTAAAGATTGTAAAAGTAACGCTGGAGGGGGCTTTAGATTCATTTCACTGCTTATAATAAGAAAATAAAGAAATTCTTACATCAGCACAATACCTTTTGAGAGAAGAATACTTGACTGGGGTTCCTGGGGTCGAAAGCGTTACATAACGTCACGCATTTCACATTTGTCACTCCAGACTGTCTTGTACCAGTTGCATAGCGTTTAGACCGATAAGAATGTCTTATCTTCATTCACATTGGCGGGATCTAAAGGTATTTGACGACCCTTGATGTTAAACGCATTTAAAACTTATTTTTTATGCGATTTGGTGTTTCTTTTGGGTTATAGATCCTGTAAGTTATTATACTTTTTTTCAACCATACAGGCATGGGAAGATGAAGGTCTTCCCTTTACTACACCTAGTAACGAAGCTGTTAAGATGTACGATGCTGCAGTATCACAGGTAAAATTGTAGCAAACTTACAAGTGTGATTTATGGAATTGGGTTTGTATCTAGAAAATTTTGTTGGGGGGTGGAGTTAGGGCTCAGTTATTACCATGTTTATGCTAGGGGCAGATGCCAATTTCTCCCATACATTTTGTCCTCTGTAAAATTCCAATATTTACTGTGTGCATGGGGGTGGGGCGGTCAGAAATGTTTTCTTTTTTGCCCAATCATTTGAGTTATAACATGAACTTCTTATAACAGATGGTAGGTCATTATGTAGACCCTGTATTAGGCACTCCCCAGAAGGCATTGGATCTCATGCTTGAAGCAGATCCTGATTTTGGTAAGTGTTTGAAAATTGTATATTATAAAAATAAAAATAAATAATTTATTAATATTAAAATACTGGGGGATGTTCTGCCTTTAAAAGGAAATCAGTACCATCTTTAGGTTACACCCTAAATGGCTAAAACCTGTGCCTATCTGTTATTAATTCCATCTCCTTTTTATCTCTATGATTTTCTTTTTTTTTCTCAGTCATGGGCCAAGTTTTAAGCCTGAACTTGGCACTATGGGGGAAGAACAGCCCAGTCATTCAAGAAAAAGTTGATAAATTGATGGAGCTGGCCTGCAGAACAAGTATTACTCCTCGTGAAAAGCTGCATGTTGAAGCTGTGAAAGAACTTTCTCTTGGGTATGAATGTCTGATGATTGATTGACAGTTGCCAATTACTTTGTTAGGGGGAGGGTAACCCACTCCCTCTTAAAATCTTGTGTGTGTTGATATTATCAATTACCAAATAACAAGCTCTCATTTTCTTTAATACATTAGGCTTGTTCCTTTTTGCATAACACCGTAAAAATTTCAATTTCAAAATCTGTGTGTCTTCTTTAGTGTATCAGGAGCTTAGTAAACAGCTTGAGAAAAATGTTTTTCTGTTTGACTCTGTTTGTCACCATCAGGAATCCTGTCAAAGCCTGTCTAATCTGGGATGACATACTCACTACATACCCAACTGATATGATGGCAATAAAAATCTCCCAAGAGACTTTCTTCTTTACTGGTCTGCACAAAGAGATGAGAGATTCTGTTGCAAGAGTCTTGCCGAGATGGAAACCAAGCATCCCCCTCTACCCGTAAGAACATTGCATCTTTCCATTTATTTGCCCTCTGTCAAACAAGCTGTCCATTGATCAAAATAGTTTTTTTCTCTGTCTACAATGGACTGCTAAACATAATCCCCATATTCCTGAATAATTAAGTACTATCTATCACACTGTATAGGTATCTTTTTGGCATGCATGCCTTTGGACTGGAGGAAACAAACTTTTATCACGAAGCTGAAAAACAAGCTTTGAGGGTAAGGTTATATTATCTTATGATCTACATTTTTTCACAAAACTTTGATTTGATATGCTTTCATTAGATCCATCCTTAGAAGTGTATCGTATGTCACATAGTCCACCCACATGTTTTAGGAATCTTTTTTCAGACAGAGCCCTGTATTTAATGTCTGTTACAGATCTGCATTGACCAAAGTGACAATGCTCAAAGAACATGCCATAGGCTCTTATTTCTTAGGCTTTTGGATAACCCTCTATTTGTTTTCATAGGGGTTAGAACTTGCACCTACAGACTGCTGGGCAACACATGCGCGGGCTCATGTGCTTGAGATGACTGGTCGCCAGGACGAGGGTATTGCATTTATGAGCAAGACCCTTAATGACTGGGTGGTAAGTATTGACATAAATTAATACAGACATTCCCCTTTTGACCCACAAGTCACTTTTCTATAAAAGAATTGTCCAATATTTTACTTTTTCCATCCCTAAGGATTGCATTGCACCTTAAGCACTAAATCACATAGAATTCTAAGAAACTGTTAATGGGCACCACATTTAAAGGCTGTAAACCTATATGTTTTCAAGAATAGTGATGGCCTTATGTATTGGTTTTAGGACCAACCCTCACCCAGGGGATGTAATTCCAGGGTAGTGAAAAAAAGATAATTGGCTCATTAAATACATATATGTTTTCTGCTCTTTGTCAGAAAGGGGATGGTATGGCAGGGCACAACTTCTGGCATTGGGCCTTGTACCACATTGAAAAGGTACCATAATCATACCTGTCAACTCTCCCACATTAGGCAGGAGTCTTAAGATTTTGGACCCCTTCTCCCGCTCTCCCGCGTTTTAGCGATTTTTATCGCTTCCGAAAAGTTATTCTATTATAAAATCGTCATTTTGCCTATTTGAAACACGAGCCGCTGCGCGCTCGTCCACTTATTGGCTCGTTACACTCACCGCTCGTTTCCGCTCAGTACGCCCTGGGTCCCCGAGGATGTATACGGTAAACGCCTGAATGGTTAAAACCACCCCTCCCCCCAAAAAATAAATATACCCCCACCCCTCCCCCCAAAAAACTCTCTAGCCTTGAGATTTTCGGAGGTTGACAGGTATGCATAATCCATTTTCTTAGTACCATTTTATGTCCCTTGGCAAAACTCAAATTAATTTTGTTATGGTTAGCTAATTGAAAATCCAATTATACAGTATAACTGTCAATAGAAAACGCGTTTCCACTTAGCCGTATAAATATTATCAGCTTCCATTTGCATTGGCTTAAGAAGTAAACTTTTTTCATAATAATTATTCACTAAAAAAGCGATATGTGCGGGCTATCTATATCCCCTACGGGTCTGAGTTAGGAAACGCGGGGTTTAACACTTTAATTTAGACAGCCGAGCTTGATACCTGAAAGCTGACCTGGTCCAGAATCAAAACGTGGTCCCTGTGAATTGAGAAGCAAAGTTGCGACTCTTTTGACTCTCCTGTAAATATTCGTCATAAATTTTTCTATTTATGTCCCCTGGCATTTGCTTTTATTATAAAGATTAGCTTAATAAATAATTTTTAAGATTTAAATTGGCAGATTTGCCCATGAGTTTTACATGAGTTTTACAATACTTGCGCTAAAAGATCACGTGACGTTTTGGGTGGTAAACTAATGCAGCAACATAACAGCGACTTATATAATAGTTAATGACAGCAACAAAAGATAAATTATTTAGCGCTTACAAGCAAAGTTTTTTTTCAGAAAGGGTTTTTTTTTCATTTCATTATTCTATTTTATTTTATCGTTCTCCGGCGTGACGGACGCAGTAACTTTTTGGTTTATTTTGGCTTGAATTTGCCACCCAAAAGGTCATGTGATCCCTTAGCGCAAGTCACCTATTGTTTCATGTTTTTGTGTCAGGGTGAATATGATGCGGCCTGGGATATCTACGACAGTCAACTTGCACAGCGGTGTAAAACTCCCGGCAGCACCCTCGACCTCACTGACGCTTCTTCGTTTCTCTACAGAATGGAAGTAGAAGGTGATGGCTCTGCTTACCTTTCACACCTGCGATAATATAGCTTTTTAGAAGTGAAAAAAATACCTCAAAAACATGCCTTACCTCATTCTCTTCTGTTAGTTTTTATTCCTCCTCAACTGCTATAGTCCGTTTTCGCGGGCCAGTGCTGATTCAAAATGATGCGGACTAAGTTGAATTTGATACTCTAGCGCCAAAACTCTGCAAAAGAAGCACTCTGGCAGCTTTTTTATTTATCTTCATCTGTAAACTCCACTTCGTACACTATCTTAGATCAGCTGTGGCCCGCCAGTCTGTGGCATTTTGGGATGCGCGCGCAACATCATGAAAACGGTCTATTAAATTACAACTTGATCTACTTTCGTTATTCATATGGGCAGGGCAAAACGTGGGAGACCGATGGGTGGATTTACTCCCTTTCTGGGCGCCGCACGTAGATGATCACAACATGGTAAGCAATACAAATCTATCCTTTTGAGCTCGGGGTACCGCTACCTGCCCTTACTCTGGGTCCACTTGAAAGACAGTGGGTGGCGAAGTGGGAAAATGCCTCCTACCTTCATTGTATTGCTTCAATTTGTAAGAGTTCAAAGAACTTTGATGGCATGTCTGCTACCAAACATCGTCTTCATCATCTCGCGAGGCGTATATGATCAAGCTCTTGTTTCTTACAGATCTTTAACGACGCTCACATGCTGATGTGTACACTCGGCGCGAAGGATGAAGAAATGACTCTTAAATTAATGAAGTCTCTTCAGGAATACGTGAGGTAAACGAGCGAAGGATTTTTAGGAATGATAATGGTGATGATGATTATCATTGTTACTGATGTCATCGTCCTTATTATCATTTCACCTTATAAGCATCTATCGCAGCAGTACTATCCCCATAGCTATTCAAAAATCAACTCGGAAAACAAGCAGCGACCCCTGAACAACAACATCAACGCCTCTGCCCTACACCACTCCCACCGTGATAACGAATTTACTTGTTTATCTTTGTTTCTAGTGAGGGAAGTAGTCACAATTGCACTTTGTCACGTGAGGTCGGCGTGACACTTTGCGAGGCGCTTGTTCTTGCTGACAAGGTACAGTAACTTGTAACTTGGGGGGAGGGGGTGTATTGAGTGTTGTTAAGTGTGTGGTGGCGTAGTGTTAAATGGTGTAAAGTGGCGAGGTGTAGAGTAATGGTGTCGAAATATTTTTCTCTAATGTAGATCTGTTAACATTTGCATGTTTTCAGGGTGATTTTCCTGGTGCTGTGGAGTTACTTAAGCCTATACGCTACCGCCTTATCGCCATTGGAGGCAGTCATGCACAGGTAACGCCTCTGAGCTGACTTTTGTTGCGAAACTGGGCGAATGTAAAACGATAATCGCAAGTGCGTTTTATAATTTAGCAATTTTTTGTTGGAGATATGCTTATTTTGAAAGGATCGTATTGTGGGTAGTATTTCATAATGATTGGCAAGTTTGTTTCTTTTTCCTTGACGAAGGTCACCTGAGTAGTATACTGCTCTAGCTTACTCGAAAATGGGGTTATAATTACATCGCTCTTTATTTTGATTTACTGCAACTTTCCACAGGAGCTCCTGCTCTTCTAAATACCACTCAAATTGCGCTTGTTTGATGATAGCTCTGATTTATTTTTTTTGTTTTCAGCGTGACGTATTCAACCTGTTGCTTATCCACGCGGCGTTACAGTCGTCACGCAACGAACACAAGCTACTTGCAAGGTATGGTTCTAAAGAGTGTGTAGTATTTCCGGTTTCGAAGATAGCATGGACTGTGGGACTAAGAGGGTGGCGAAGTTGAGGGTTGAGTTGACGACGGCATATGCGTGCACGTATTTGACCTTTAGCATTCCTTTCGTCAGGAGTCTTCTCGCCGAAAGAAAAGCATTGAAGGAAAACGCCCCTATGACAGACCGACTCATGGCCAGGGCGAAGGCACAGTATTTGAGCTGATTGTCCGCCTCTATTTATATAAAAACTTTAAACCTGAAGAAGGTACTGGCCGCCGAAATATTGTTTAAAAGAAAAACAACAAGGAGAACAACTCTGCGATGTTTTAGAATTTTCCTTTTAAAGTTCTTCTCCAAATTCAACTTACGACGCAGACCCTAAGGTCCGACGCATATCCGCAGATAAAGGCTGTCCGGCGTGTCTTTCTTCCAAAAAATCTATTCATATCACGGGCGTGACTTCAAGGATTTTTATTATATAGCATTTACACCCAACAACACCGAATCGTGCGTATATGAAGTAAAATAAAAATATAAATAAACAAATTTTGAATGTATCATGACATTTATCTTTTCCCTAGAAAGACGGTATTTTTAATGCTAGTACATGATAGTGTGGATTTATTCAAAACGTTTGGTGTACCTCGAGAAATTAGAACCCGCGGCAGTTCAAAAAGACTTTTGAAAAAAATCATCCATCTTCAAAGCTTTGCCATATACGATTATTATTCGCGCGATCTCTCTAATTCTTCAAAGACTAATGAAAGCAATGATTATAATGCTAGTTTAATGACAAACCGATTGCAGAATAATTGAAATTAATCGAAGAAAATGATTAATAATAATGGCAACAACAACAATAATAATAGCAATAATAATAAAGAAAACAAACCATAGTTTAAAAATAAACCCATTACGAGAAAAGGGTATACAGTACCGTTTTAGTACTGAGAAGGCTGAGGTTTGAATCGTCCTCACTGATAATCTTACACCGCATCTCACCTATATTCATAAAAAAGCTCAGGACGACCGGATCACTGGAACAATCTGGACCAAGCAATAGTTACCACACACGAAATGTGCCCTCCTTCGAGGCCCTTATAAGTTCTATGTAACTTACCAAGGCTGCGCTATGCATCTATATTGTTCGTACAAGGTGGCATAGTAAAATAAAGTGAAGTGAAGTGAATCACTATAACTCCTAGGTTTCCGAAAGCAGGTCTTCTGTATTTTTACATGCGCAGTGTGCAACCACTGCACCTAAAATATTCACTTGCTTACGTCAGTAGGTTCGGGTGTGGATCCTCGCCTCGGTTGGCTCTTGCTTCTAGCACAGATCTACCACACGATAACGCGTTCTTTTGATATCCAAATCACTGTTCCAAGCGGTATACCATGTCATTCTATCGGTTACGACCACACAAAGGCTGTAGGGTGGGGCGGGAGTGGAGGGGGCTAGCGGTGATTTTTACCTCGATAACCGAATACGAGTTTAAAACCCCAACAGCCGATACAGTGGGGATGATTTGTACTTCGATAAAAAGAAAAACAAATATAAGGCAATAGTATAAAATACAATGGTTAATAGTTGGCTACATCGCCGTCCTTTTTCTCAGTGACCGACATAAAAGACCGCTGCGCGGGAGACTAAATGCTGATTTAGACAGCACGATTTAGTCGTATGCTACCTGCCTACGGCATGTCTTAGCCCTGAATTACACACTAAGACTTAACGTCGTCGAACATCTTAGAGAAGCCGTAGGCTAATTTTACACTTTACGACAAGAGTTGTCGAGGTGTCGGATACAACGAAATCGTGTCTAAACTCTTTTCACAGTTTCCGGTCTATCTAGAACATAGAATGTCTGCAGGTTAAAATCCCAAAAGATTGCCACCTTATTATATTTAAAATAAGTTCATGATACACTTTATCAGTTCTGGTATTCATAAGTACTCTAATGTTTCACTGAAATGTTGCCAAACCTTTTCAAGTTCAGGTATCTTAGCCCTTAGGGAAGAATTGTGCCGGACCTTCAAACATGCCTCAAACCATGTCACATATCTTTTTAGACATCTTTTTAGAGATCTCGTCTCGGATTCTATCAGTACTCCTATTTGAAATGATATGAAATGTCAAACAGTGTATGGCCCGAATTGCGCCCAACTTGATCTTCTTAGCTTCAGCAACGCCTCACTTCGCCGAAAAGCTCTCTTACACTCTTAAAGTCTGTCGCTCAGATATATTAACATGTAACATACAAATTGGTACTCTTCAGTCCCGTGTAAGGAGACTTACTGTGCTAATTGACAAACAGACACTGCGCCGCCTTTTAACGTCGTGTTAATAATTCAGACCAAATTTGTCCGCAAGAAATAGGGCCTCAGGACACTTGCAAGTAGTACCACACGAATAACTCACAAGTCTTAGATTCTTTGTATTCCTTTAGGAACCGACCCTTTGATATCCGAAAGGTCGGTGACAAAAATCAAAAAATGAATTCTGGCAATATCTAGCAAAAAGGATCGAACAAGCAGTCCTTTGCAAGAAAGCACAGCGACATTCCAGAGATTGAAGAAGAAAAATAGAAGCCAATTGCCCTGCGAGAAAACAATATAATCGAGCAACAGAAAAATCTGTTACCTCCCGTCAAATATCTCATGGTCGGTCCCTTATCGTATCCATTACAAAATTGGGTGATTTACTAATATCCGGTACTTGGTTCTAATTAAAATACTGTTCTAGAAGCTGGGCAGCGATTAACATGCGTTAATCGTTCATTAAGTAATGTTTTGGTAAGCCTAACGCTTCTTGCTTTGTTTGAGTATGAATACACTTGTTAAAAGAATAATACATTTATGGGGAGTACCTTTACGTGTTTTGTGGAGGTGTTGAGTGACGAGGAGTATAGATAGCTGGAACAGGTGCGTGTAAACCACGTAAACTGATGCCATGAATTCTAGCACTGTCAGGGTTACAGGCTTGGCCTTCCAGACGGTGTGCTTAAACCTAGTCCTTGTTGGGTGAATGCCTCTCACGAACGGGTATATATAGGGCGATTTAACAACCCCTATCACCACTACAACAGAAAGAAATCGCAAGACTACAAAATGGTCTGGAAGGTCATTTTCACGTGCCTTTTTCTTGTGTTTCACCTAGTGCAAGGTAAGACGGGTAGTGAGAATTGTTTTTCATTGATGTTTTATCTTGATATTAAATCAGTAAATAAATTTCACTGTTTTCATTGTTATTGCCTACACGGGTGCATTTTACGCTGTGTTTCTTAAACGCCGCAGTATACAGTATAATTATACCATGTATACCTAGGGATATTTGTCTCAGAGTTTAAATAAATTCTTTTCGAGTACAGTATGATGACCACTGAAAAAGTATTTAAAAAACACAAAAATGTTAAAACATTCTAAGTTGATAGAATAATAAGCTGTAAATAAACGTGTTTATTTTCGGTATGTTTAATACAGTTTGTTTTCCTTGGCTTGTTGATTATGTTAATGGTTGTAAACAAATTTCAACGCTTCATCCAGACTTCATACTCAGCAAGAAAATGAAAACAACAACAACAACGCTAACAAATTCTCATGTCCCGAAGATAGAAAAAACCTAGATTTCGGTTTTTCATAACTACTGCTCATTGGACTTTATGTATCTTTGAGCACCTAAATTAAAGATAACCTACCCTGCTATGTCACTTTCACTTTGTATTCGCTGGGCTGACAGGCTGGAGTCAGACTATCTTTACGTCCAGCCCGTCAGCCCAGCGAATACAAGAAAAGAGACCTCTGTTAGCAGGGTAAGGTATACCTATAGTCACAGGTAAAGCATTCGCTCGTTGTATTTTAGGCGCGGGGTTCTGAGCTATCTACAATCTTTAATTTAAGGAATGTCTGTCAATTTGATAATTTTCTGACATCAATGTCGCACATAACGTCTTTGTAATTACTGACTCTCCATTGATGGAGAAAGGTACCCTTAATTTTTGTCTTTAAGGATATTAGGAAGAGAGGGATATTTAAGACATTAGCGAAAGGGAAATTGATGGATTTAAACTTAAATACCTATTATAGCGGAATGTACATCCACATCATCCACATATTTGAATCAAATTGAGTGTCTCTGGTGTGCTATACAATGTCTGGAAAGGAGATTTGAAGTTTTAACAACTTCAATATGATGTCATCAATAAGAAGTCATGGATCTGTTTCAAAGCCCGTTTATTTTTTGCTGGCTGGGAAGATGTTAGACCCCTTAGTTGCTGGGGAAAAATCCTCCCGAATGGTTCTGCTGGCAAATTTTTGGAGTCGAACTAGTTGTGCTGGGAATATTTTTTGGGGCGCTGGAGCGGCTGTTTGGAAAGAAAATCGTCCCGATCCGGTTATATACGGGTAATTCTTCATGTGCTAAAATGCCTAACCAATGCTGGCTGGGAAAAAAGGAATGGTCCCTCCTGGGAAAAAGGAACAGATAATTTTTGTTCAAATTGATATTTTCGGCATCAGAACATATTCAAACGACAAAAATATGCCATTTTAACGTGTTTCGGCGAGGGGGACTCGTTGTATGCTATTGAGAAATCATCTGTTATTTTTGTTTTGGAAACGTCTGTTTTAGTAAATGTACAAAACTTCTACCCTTTGATAAACCTACCTGAGTAAAAAACTACAGAACCAACAGGTTGCTATAGATAACACATAAACAAGCTCTTAAATTCTCGTGACGTCAGAAAACCTGGAACAGAAGGAGGCTGCGTTTGGAAATATCTTCCATGTGGTATCAAATGTCTTTGATTTAGTTTGTCATTTACAGACATCTTTTTAGGTTTACGGATTTAATTAAGGTAGCGCGCACCTATTTGTTGATATTTGTCACACATCACAAGTATTTTCGTGATTTTTTTATTTCTCTTTCAAATATTGAAAAGCTAATTACAACTGATTCCAGTAGTATAAGCCTCTGTGAAATAAAGAACTTATCGCGATATAATCGCATTCAATCATATGTTTTCTTGTTAGCACACGGGTTCTAGGAGTCTTCCATTATGCAAAGTTCTCTAATTTCTACACTTTCGTTGTGTGGTAGTGTTATGAAAATTATTCCATATTGTACTTGGTATCATTAAATTTTTTAAGATGATATACAAATTTGAAAAGGAGCGTACAAAACCACCCTTATAACATATAACCGTTAAAGCGAAGAAGAACACAATGTCTAGAACGTTGCTTTAGGAAAAGTAACTCGACGCCATATTGAACATTACCCAGAAACCCTGGGAACAAGGTGATAACACAAGGTTGCATTCTAAAGTGTTTATAGCCGTTAGCTTGCCCTCTTTTTTTCTAGCCATTTGATAGGCATCTAGATATCTCAAACCAGATAAATAAGGTTGCCCATTGTGTATAGCGGCAAGATGGGGAGAGTCAAGAACAATCGATTTATGACGTCAAAGCTGATAGTTTCCCCTAGCAATCAAAAACACGATTCTATTCGTTGCTTAAAATAGCCGAACGAGTACTCAACAGGGGTGGAGAACTTATTTCAATGTACAATATAACTCCTGCTTTTGTTACTTTTTTATGTTTTTGCTATTTGTGTGTGTGTGTCTGTTTTGATTTTCGTATGGATGACAAATGTTCGAAATCGTACCAATGCTCGAAGGGTTCATTTGGGTTTGCGAACGATTTCATTGTAATTAATTGATAATTATTTTTCAGGTGTTCCATTCTTCAAAAACCATTATGACTCTGAGCACGAAATCCTGGGACTGTTGGAAGACTCGCAATTCGGATATTTCCAGGACCCTAAACCTTTAAAGAAAGTTCAGCCCGCCCGTAAGTTTACAACTGTACAAAATGCCCTTCCGTCCGTCTTGCTAACCATTTGCTCGTTCGTTCGTCTGTTTTATTGAGTCAAGAAGTCGTTTTCCCTTTCTGCCTGTCTTTCTGCCCGTCAGTCTGTCTGACGCTTTCGTTTATTATCAGCCTGTGCATTCACACGAGAAGGCTGTTGTAATGACGGCGAGACCCGAGCCTTAGGACCCCAGCGACAGGGTTGTGATGGTGAGTCTCTCTAACGTCCCCTTGAGGCATGCGCACAACCCTCCCTATCTTCCCTTTAACTCATACGCACTATCTTCCCTTCAACTCATGCGCACTATCTTCCCTTTAACTCATGTGCACTATCTTCCCTTCAACTCATGCGCACTATCTTCCCTTTAACTCTTGCGCACTATCTTCCCTTTAACTCATGCGTACTATCTTCCCTTTAGCTCATGCGCACTATCTTCCCTTTAACTCATGCGCACTATCTTCCCTTTAACTCATGCGCACTATCTTCCCTTTAACTCATGCGCACTATCTTCCCTTTAACTCATGTGCACTATGTTCCCTTTAACTCATGCGCACTATCTTCCCTTTAACTAATGCGCACTATCTTCCCTTAACGCAAGCGCACTCCCCTCCCTACTAATTGGAACACAATTTAGTCACGACACCTCTAAATCTATTAACATACGCATGCCAAATAAAAAGCGTAAAACGCTATGAGATAACTCCTCGAGGCTTTTAAGTGGACTTCCCACGCAATAAAAATAGAATTATAATTTCTACGACACCATACCTTAATTATTCTTAGGGTGAATCCCATGCTTCTTAGACTGTCATGTTCAAACTTCGTATTATCTATGAGCCATATTTAATGCAAATGTGTGTAAATAATCCAAGTAGAATGTTTCATCTTCCGCTATAAAAGAGAAAACTTCTCCAACCCCCGGGCTTGAATTTGCAATTATAATCATAACACTGCCAAGCTAGCAGTCGCAAATTATAAGCCTCCTGTAAAATTGCTTATCTCTGATCCTAGTCGGCTGGAATAAAACTATTTTTGCACAGGGAACAAGACAGTTGTGTTAAGTGATTGATAAATCATAAGTGATTTGCTGTTCACTCAGGTTTAAATTTTGCGATATCCATAATCTAACGCATCTGGATAAATTATTCTCGCGCTATGATTAAAATGCTCGTATTTAAGAGCGCACACAGCCTGGTATAGCATTGTTTTACTATAAATAGAACCTTTTAAATGGACAACTCTTAGAAAGATATTTGATTTGGATTAGAATATAAAATTTGAATTTAGCGCTCATAGCCAATTGTCCTGACAGGTCGACTCATTGACGGCTGATTGATAACTGATTGTTCTCGACCCCGGGGGTGGCAAGAGCTTGCCCTTTTATAGCGGAACCTCGTGTTTAAGGGTTAAGGTGCTAGGGTAGTATAAAAAGAAGCGGACTTATTAGCAATGTATTATGAATATTTATACTAGTTGTTCCTTTCTAGTTCTTCTCTGCACCGACATGTATGTACAGAGTTGCTGGGACAAGTTCGACTCAGGAACGCTGAACTGCAATTCTAAATTTGATAGGGATGGCTGCAAATTCAGTTGTGCTCAATGCAGTAAGTGTAGCGAGTATACACCTATTTCAAATAAGGTTGCACCCGGAGAAACTGTGTATCGTAACCCGCAGTGTTTCATGAGTATCAAGTAAAAGCAAATAATTGTAAATATAATGAAAATCTAGGCTCCAAAAGCGGTAGAATTCTACTTTACATTTGTACATTGTTTACATATCTTTCAGTCACAAGGATTGAGCCGTTTATGCGCTACCCATGAACCACCGCGGGTTACGACACATGGGTTCTCAAGCTCAAACTTATTTGAAATAGGTGTATACTTGGGCGTTGGGATTTGGTTTTCGCAAGGGGTTTTATCAGGAGAAAAAGAACGAGCAGTTGCTCCCAATAAATATATCCTATAGCATGTAAAATTCGCCCGCGAGTGCGTATAAAGACGCTGATGGGCACTAGGTATGATGTAATACTTATTATGTTTAGAGGCTCAATCTCCGCCAATCACCGAATGCTTGAGACGCCGACCTGCCCACGGGTGCTGCTGGGATGGAAAAGTCGCACTAGAACCCAATGGAGCGGACTGCATGAGTGAGTTAAGTTCGGATTGTGATGCTTGCAGCTTGCGTTTTGTTATTGTATTTTGTTAAAGTTAGCTTAGGGCAGAGCTTGGCTACCCCCCTCCCCCCATATTATTTGTATCGTGCCCCACAATATTTTGAGACCTGCTACAGCTCTGTTTAGAAAATACAGTAGAACCCCGTCTAGTCATTCGAATAAAAAAGACTGAAAATTATGTCATATATAATCAAGGGCAAATAAAAGCGAAATAGAAATCGAAATTCAAAAAGTATAACGCGCATATTTAAAGTTCTATTTGGGGAAGACCCCACATGTAAGCTTCAAGCGCATAATAACATATAATTTTGATTATTATATAATAACATATAATTTTGATTATTATATTATTCATGTGCGCAGACATTGCCACTCGACAAAAATCTCTAAGTGATTTTTCTCTAAGACATTCGTTTAATCAATTCTCAAAATGCATATCGATTTTCCCTTGACAGAGTGCGAGGACGTGTATAAGAATGCGTGCCTAATATTCAAGGACATCAGTGGAGGTTGCCGCTCAGGATCATGGGGAATAAGACGATTTATGCTCGGCTACTGTCCAGAGACGTGTGGATTCTGCTCAAGTAAGACTGGGGAGAGTTTGAAGTGGAGGATGATGGGGTTTGAAGGGGGGAGGGGGAGGGGAGAAAATAGACAAGAACAAGGGAGGCGGGATTTTAATATCAAATATGATGGAGGAAAGGCAAGGGGGAGGGATTCTTATCCAAGATAAAGGGAACACATAGGGGAGGGGACGGGAGGTTAATACAGA
Organism: Nematostella vectensis; assembly: GCF_932526225.1. Classification (NCBI taxonomy): domain Eukaryota; kingdom Metazoa; phylum Cnidaria; class Anthozoa; order Actiniaria; family Edwardsiidae; genus Nematostella; species Nematostella vectensis. Next base: position 7,345,863 of record NC_064043.1, on the reverse strand, counting down.
TACGGGAAGGGGGGGAGGGGTGGAGGTATTCTAATGAGACAGAGTTATGGGGAGGATAACCTATCTATTTATCATAGGCAAAGGGCGTTTGTCGCTGGGTTCAGGATCATAGGAGATCATAAGAGATGGACGAGAATTCAAAAGGCGATATAGCTGACGATCGTTTCTCCTCGCTTATTGTGATTCTGTTGTGCTTTTAGTGGCAGCGAATGGACCCAAAGCATAGAAGTATGATTGCTGCGATGCAGGAATTATCTCTCAAGGATTTACACGTTTCAGGACAGACAGAGCGGAAAATAATTTAAAAAAAATATTATCCCTGTCTACCTGCAGAGGTCACTCATATCGAAAAATGAGATCAGATCCTTAATTCGTAATACTTAGTGATTGTAAAACTTGCTTTTTAAGTATAAAACGCGATTTCATAAAAAATTAACCGATTTAGTAATGTGTACGCAAATCAAGCATAACTTAAAATCAAAATCGTATTGCTTTATGGAACCATTTAAGGCAAATGCAAGATTGTAAGAATAAAAGTATATTTGAGTTGCAATCCGTGTTTTTGCTGGTGGTCCTCTGGTGACGGAAGATTCTAGCATTTAATCAATATTTTAATATTAAAAGAAAATTCATATATTAGCTAAGTTAGCAAATTAACTTACTAGTATTAAATGAAATTGGGGACGAGAAAGTTTAGTGGTATTATTTTGAAATTTTATAGAATTTTAAAATTTTATAGAAAAAACATACTAGTAAACCAAATCTCCTGGCGAGTTGTCAGATTTCTTTCTCGCCCCGAAATTTTGTTTACTAGTATGTGTTTTCTATAAAATTTTAAAATTCTATAAAATTTCAGAATAAACTTTCTCGCCCCCGCTTTTATTTACTATTACTAGTAGGTTAGTTTGCTAACTTAGCTAATATATGAATTCCCGTAATCTATTTCTCAACAAGTTATTTTTGTTGGGAGAATTTAACGCCTGTCTTTTGAATATATTTACTGAGTTTTGCGTTTTTGAGAAACGCTGTACACAAAATATTTGACAATATATTAGAAAGATTAGGTAGTATTCATTTATTACAGGATTATTATGTGACAAAAAAGATTTGAAATATTTTGCTAAACAATTACTTTGATTCCAAAAATGAAGATGGGAAGTTTAAAAACTTTTGGTAGAGTCGATGGTTTCTGAACGCTTTTTTGCACGGTTTTATCGCAGTCCATATATGACAAAAACCCAGCTAATTCACAATGATTCCATAGCTACAGCAGTGTTTAACTGAATTACAAAAGAATCGCCGATATACTCTTCGTCAATAAAAGCGGTTGAAGATCCACCACTCTAAAAGCAATTTGTGATCCACCACTGTGACAATACATTCAAATTGGATAGAGATGTTGCTGTTGCGGGAACTTGGTGCTAAAGAAAAACGTTTTAAAATCATCTTAAACCTTCGTATAATATGGTACGCGTTAACATGTTTTAAGATTATACTGCCTCAGAGGTGATCCAATCACAGCACGCGACTGCATGCTAGCTTGCTTGCAGGCGGTACTCGGTGTTATTATTGCGGAAAACCCTCTCCGCTCGGTGATCGGGCGCCATCGAAAGGAGAGAAGAGGGAAAAAACCTCTTCCCTAAGGGCAATCATCAAAGTCTGTCCTCACTAGTCAAGCGTTTGGCTCTGACTAGGACATAAGCACATGCGCAGTTAAATCAAAACTTTATTTTATTAAATTTTCACCATGACGCGATCGCAGGTGCAAGAAAAGTATTTCTTGGAACGCAAGCTGAGTGAGAACACAGCTGCTTATTTATCTGTTGTACTGTGCTAACGCTTGCTTTATTCGCATTCTAGTGAGGACCAGCCTGAACATTCATTTCGCTTGCGTCTTAGCTAAATCGGGATTTATCTTGTGTTGTACTCTCCCTAATCCTTTGATAAAAGCCTACTAGGCTCTGTTATGCGACTAAACCATAAAAAAATGGCATTATAACTCATATAATAATAGACCTTAAACATGTTATATAGAAGTAATACTGTTGTATATCTAAGCGACAAAACCTACAATTATATTTTAAAGCTTTTATTTACCAGGTGGCGTTCCCCACAGATCGGCCATTGTGCGCCTAGCAAACTAAAGTGTGTTCTAACTAGTATGTGAAGGAGTTAAATCAATTTTGGTACCGCAATCTCATAACAATGATACAATGCTGAGGGGTAGTGTGAAATGTCTCTTGGCATGTTTCTTGCATTCAATTTTGTTTCTAGTAAAGATCCTATATTAATTCAAAAGCGTCTAGGTATAATGGTTAGCTTAATAGCTTTTGTACTAATGTTCATAACAAAAAGGAACTACAGCCAGGAAATTACGCAAATAAGAGTATTCTTTAACTTAGACGTCACTGATTTGAGTAATACCATGACCTTGGGTTAAGAGAAATAAAACCTCGCTGCCAACCCACTCTGAATGTCAAATTCAAGAATGGTACATTTAAAAGTTTTGACATGTTCGTTTAATTTTACGAGCGAAAACCCAATTAAATATTGAAAAAAAAAGGATAAAAAAAAACTTGCTGCATGTCGTGTGAAACTGCCAAGCCATGAAATGCAAGAAATGTTTTTTAAATGGCATCCGGAATTGCCCGAGGCAGCGTCTCTTCTTTAATGAAATGATGGCATTCGCTTAACTTCTTCTGAGTAACAAGAAGAAAAAAAAGTTACGTGGCCAGTGAATGCGCCAGTAGTCCGAACTCCGCCTGTACCCCCTTTGATAAGCATCAAGCCCCTTCTAGGTCTATGTAACAACATACAGTTCTCAGAGTTTCTTCCTTATAATTTTTGAAAATATTGGCGGGGGGCGGGGGGGCACATTTATGTTTCTATTATGGCGGATTTCGAATTTCTTTATTATTCATTTTATTTTATTTTTCAATTTCCACCACTGGGTGCAGAAGGTACTGAGCTAGGGTCCAAATCAAGTAACCCCTTGAATGAATTGTTAGTAAACATTGTAAGCACTGTCACTGGGGTTGGTCACGCCAACAGTGGGCCAGTGGTTCTTTTTCGTCCCTTCGCTTCAGGCTAGTGTAATTTTAGTGTAGTGCATTGGCAGTACACCCCAGCCACCTTCTGGTACTTTGGTAATTTGCTATTAAGGCTTTTTTATTTTTATTTGTATATATTCTAAAGAATAGCCATCTCCTCTATAGCATCACAAATTAATTGACGCACATGTCCTAAAATTATTAATTCTTGGCCTCATAAGTCCTGCTGGCCTGGTATATAACCCCATTCACAGGTGCGTACCCAGGATTGGCCTCTAGTACTCTCGTTGCGGTGACCTCTAAATGTTATTTTTTTAATCAAAATTAAAATACATTCACACAGTGAGACAACATAGTGTTCCAAGACACTAAACAGGAACCGCCCCACAATAGTCCTCTAGTGCATATTGATAACCGTATTGGCTACTTTTCCATTGCAATAAATGAAATTATTTCAAATTCGTACTGAGACCGCTGAGGTATCATAAGAAATCGTGTGTTTCCAGGGCTCCCTCGCAGCAGCAGTCCAATTACAACTTATCTCTGTGATAAGAATACAATTTGTCAGCAAAAAGAAATTTCATTTCCAATTAAAAACTGTATTGTCATTCCCGTTGATCTTAAATTGGGCATACAAATATTTAGCAATGCAACACTATTAAACAAAACTAAACAATCAACCTTAACACAACATTTTGCAGGTGATGAGCAAACAAATTAAAATGATACGACTTTTCATGGAGCTCTTTTTATTCCTCATTCGCAGTAAGTGGTTTGAGATCTGAATAAATAAGTTGAGTCGCTGAGCAGTGAACCAGTTGGTGCTCAGCTACCGTTGAAAGTCCATCCTCTAGATAAAAGCTATACCCAGTCCATCCTTTAGGTAAGAGCTATACCAAGTCCATATAGTTATAAAAAGCTAGTACACGCTAAGACAGTTGGTGCTCAGCTACCGTTGAAAGTCCATCCTCTAGGTAAGAGCTATACCAAGTCCATCCTCTAGGTAAAAGCTATACCAAGTCCATCCTCTAGGTAAGAGCTATACCAAGTCCATCCTCTAGGTAAGAGCTATACCAAGTCCATCCTCTAGGTAAGAGCTATACCAAGTCCATCCTCTAGGTAAGAGCTATACCAATCCCATCCTCTAGGTAAGTGCTATACCAAGTCTATCCTCTAGGTAAGAGCTATACCAAGTCCATCCTCTAGGTAAGAGCTATACCAAGTCCATCCTCTAGTCAAGAGCTATACCAAGTCCATCCTCTAGGTAAGTGCTATACCAATCCCATCCTCTAGGTAAGTGCTATACCAAGTCCATCCTCTAGGTAAGAGCTATACCAAGTCCATCCTCTAGGTAAGAGCTATACCAAGTCCATCCTCTAGGTAAGAGCTATACCAAGTCTATCCTCTAGTCAAGAGCTATACCAAGTCCATCCTCTAGGTAAGAGCTATACCAATTCCATCCTCTAGGTAAGAGCTATACCAAGTCCATCCTCTAGGTAAGAGCTATACCAATCCCATCCTCTAGGTAAGTGCCATACCAATCCCATCCTCTAGGTAAGTGCCATACCAATCCCATCCTCTAGGTAAGAGCTATACCAAGTCCATCCTCTAGGTAAGAGCTATACCAAGTCCATCCTCTAGGTAAGAGCTATACCAAGTCCATCCTCTAGGTAAGAGCTATACCAAGTCCATCCTCTAGGTAAGAGCTATACCAAGTCCATCCTCTAGGTAAGAGCTATACCAAGTCCATCCTCTAGGTAAGTGCTATACCAAGTCCATCCTCTAGGTAAGAGCTAGTCCATCCTCTAGGTAAGAGCTATACCAATCCCATCCTCTAGGTAAGAGCTATACCAAGTCCATCCTCTAGGTAAGAGCTATACCAAGTCCATCCTCTAGGTAAGAGCTATACCAAGTCCATCCTCTAGGTAAGAGCTATACCAAGTCCATCCTCTAGGTAAGAGCTATACCAAGTCCATCCTCTAGGTAAGAGCTATACCAAGTCCATCCTCTAGGAAAGAGCTATACCAAGTCCATCCTCTAGGTAAGAGCTATACCAAGTCCATCCTCTAGGTAAGAGCTATACCAAGTCCATCCTCTAGGTAAGAGCTATAACAAGTCCATCCTCTAGGTAAGAGCTATACCAAGTCCATCCTCTAGGTAAGAGCTATACCAAGTCCATCCTCTAGTCAAGAGCTATACCAAGTCCATCCTCTAGGTAAGAGCTATACCAAGTCCATCCTCTAGGTAAGAGCTATACCAAGTCCATCCTCTAGGTAAGAGCTATACCAAGTCCATCCTCTAGGTAAGTGCTATACCAAGTCCATCCTCTAGGTAAGTGCTATACCAAGTCCATCCTCTAGGTAAGTGCTATACCAAGTCCATCCTCTAGGTAAGAGCTATACCAAGTCCATCCTCTAGGTAAGTGCTATACCAAGTCCATCCTCTAGGTAAGAGCTATACCAAGTCCATCCTCTAGGTAAGAGCTATACCAAGTCCATCCTCTAGGTAAGAGCTATACCAAGTCCATCCTCTAGGTAAGAGCTATACCAAGTCCATCCTCTAGGTAAGTGCTATACCAAGTCCATCCTCTAGGTAAGAGCTATACCAAGTCCATCCTCTAGGTAAGAGCTAGTCCATCCTCTAGGTAAGTGCTATACCAAGTCCATCCTCTAGGTAAGAGCTATACCAAGTCCATCCTCTAGGTAAGAGCTATACCAGGTCCATCCTCTAGTCAAGAGCTATACCAAGTCCATCCTCTAGGTAAGAGCTATACCAAGTCCATCCTCTAGGTAAGTGCTATACCAAGTCCATCCTCTAGGTAAGAGCTATACCAAGTCCATCCTCTAGGTAAGAGCTATACCAAGTCCATCCTCTAGGTAAGAGCTATACCAAGTCCATCCTTCAGGTAAGAGCTATACCAAGTCCATCCTCTATGTAAGAGCTTTACCAAGTCCATCCTCTAGGTAAGAGCTATACCAAGTCCATCCTCTAGGTAAGAGCTATACCAAGTCCATCCTCTAGGTAAGAGCTATACCAATTCCATCCTCTAGGTAAGAGCTATACCAAGTCCATCCTCTAGGTAAGAGCTATACCAAGTCCATCCTCTAGGTAAGTGCTATACCAAGTCCATCCTCTAGGTAAGTGCTATACCAAGTCCATCCTCTAGGTAAGAGCTATACCAAGTCCATCCTCTAGGTAAGAGCTATACCAATTCCATCCTCTAGGTAAGAGCTATACCAAGTCCATCCTCTAGGTAAGAGCTATACCAAGTCCATCCTCTAGGTAAGTGCTATACCAAGTCCATCCTCTAGGTAAGTGCTATACCAAGTCCATCCTCTAGGTAAGAGCTATACCAAGTCCATCCTCTAGGTAAGTGCTATACCAAGTCCATCCTCTAGGTAAGAGCTATACCAATCCCATCCTCTAGGTAAGTGCCATACCAATCCCATCCTCTAGGTAAGTGCCATACTAAGTCCATCCTCTAGGTAAGTGCTATACCAAGTCCATCCTCTAGGTAAGAGCTATACCAATTCCATCCTCTAGGTAAGTGCTATACGAAATCCATATAACGATATTAACATTTATAGCCGGCGGATATAAGACTGTTGAATATAACCATTGTAGGCAAGTGCTATATAAAATTAAATTAGTTTCCTATAGCTAGTGTAGGGTATAGCCAGTTGGTTATAAGCTACGAAATAATGGCGCTCCTTAAGCACTATTCATGTCCATGCAGTCTTCTATAGCCAATTGGTGATAAGCTAGAAATGGCCCCTCGTCTAGGCGAGTTTCAAAGAATACGCACTTCTGTTTGCAGCCATGAAGGTGTTATCGCCAACCTTGCTACCAGTCCTGGGAATTCTCCTCATCATGGTGCTTTGCGTGGAAGGACAAAAACGTACGTACGATGTCCACTCTCATGTGACCTTATTTTAGTCAAATAACCTCACACTGTCGTATTATAAGGTGTTGTGAGCCACAATTACAATAAACTTTGGAATTACGCGAGCGCTTCCAATTCTCTTAGAAACGAAATTTTAATAGTGGTGCTAAACAAAGTGTTATTTTCTTTTAATTTTAAATTATTTCTAATCGGTTTCCCTTCCATCCTTCTAATGTGTTTAAGACATGCTACGAGAACCAGACAGCGCGGACGCCTTGGAACAAGAGGGTAGGCCTTTTACTCCCATTTTAAATATAGACAGCTGCACTGCATAGTCTGGGATACGTGGAGTTTTTAACGAACGAAAAGTAATGGTGCTTTAGTTTTGTCACAGGAATAGTTTGTACTTTATCTTTTCACTATTCAATTACTTTTCATTTGAGATTTCTGTTGTTTTTTTTCTTCAATTGTTTACTTGTGTTCAATATATGCAGTTGATATTATTAACCTTGAAAAAGCAGTATTAATTAACCGTGGTGAAAGAAATACAATCTTTGCAAAGTCATACAGCATCAAAATCAAACAGTACTGTTGCAGTTCTGGTACTGCTAGCTCTGTCCATGTAGTATTAGTTGTTTTTTGTATGCAATGTTGGGCAACATCATCAGATTGATTGTGAAAATTGCATGCTCACTTAATAATCTCCGTTTGAGTAGGATTTGTATCTAGGATCGTGTGTGCACAACTCATTATAAACACTTTCTATGTCCACTTTAAGCACACATAGCATGAAGATGGCAATAATGATGGTAATGATGAATATAAACATTAGGACGATGGAGAAGGTGATGGTTCGTGACATAATATGGAGATGATAATGATGATAAAGAAAATGATGATGATGATTATGACAAGGAGGAAGTTGATTATGAAAATGATTATGATGAGGAAGATGATGATGATGATGCTGAGGAGGAGGAGGAGGAGGAATGATAATGATTATTATCATGATGATCGTAATGATAGTGATCATGATGATTGCAAGTGCCGCTATTTTCAGGCTTCCATGAGAATAGAGGGTTCCACATACCAAGGAACCCTTTAAAGCAAGAAGACGCCTTTAAGCCACGGAGTGATGACAGAGATCATTATTTCGCTGACATGCCAAAGGATCATGATGACATTGGCTGGAATGGTCACAATGCCTAGACACATCAAAAACGCAGATCAGTCTCAACCACAAGAACAATACCCTTGGCACAGATTAACGGAACTAGGAAAGCTTGTAGCGATAGACATTTATAGTTTTACGATAACTTGTAGTAATTTTGTAGATTGTAGGACCAATAAAACGAACATTGCAAAATTGATGTGTATACGAATCTAACGAGTTACCCTCTCTCAATTCCCAAGAAGGTCAAGATAATCTTGGCCGATTATGAACCGTACGAATTTTTTTAAAGGCTGGTTCTCAATAAGAAGCTAGCGAAATACAAGTGAAAATCTTTCGTTCGCAAGCCCAATCAATCCAATGTTTGGGACTTACAAGCGCACAAGTGTAATCAAATCAAAAGTTTGGCTCTCACTAGACAAGCTCAATTAGATCAACAGTCTGGTTCTGATTAGAGAACAATGGCAATCATCAAAGTCTGTCCTCACTAGTCAAGCGTTTGGCTATGACTAGGACATAAGCACATGCGCAATTAAATCAAAACTTTATTTTATTAAATTTTCACAATGAGTCGATTATGTGCGCCTAGCAAACTAAAGTGTGTTCCGAATAGTATGTGAAGGATTTAAATCCATTTTGGTACTGCAATCTCATACCAATGCTGAGGAGCTTCTTGTTTCTTGTTTATTGCATTCAATTTTGTTTTTAGTAAAGATCCTATATCAATTCAAAAGCGTCTAAGTATAATAAAATAGCTTTTGTAAGAGTATTCTTTAACTCAGACGTCACTAATTTGAGTAATACCATGACCTTGGGCTAAGAAGAATAAAACCTCGCTGCTAACCACTCTGAACTGCCAAATTCAAGGATGGTACACTTAAAACTTTTGACATGTTCGTTTATTTTTACGAGCAAAATTAAATATTGAAATAAAGGATGGGAAAGACTTGCTGCATGTTGTGTAAAACTGCCAAGCCATGAAATTCAAGAAATTTTTTCAAATGGCATCCGGAATTGCCCGAGGCAGCGTCTCTTAACAAAATGATGGCATTCGCTTTACTCGAGGGATTTAAAAGGACCTAAAAAAAAAAAGATAAAAAAATACGTGGCCGGTGACTGCGCTAGTACTCTGAACCCCGCCTGGATAACCTTTGAGAAGCACCAAGCCCCTTCTAGGTCTATGTACAACATACAGTTCTCAGAAAGTTTCATTCCTCATTTCCTCCAATTAACCCCCGAACTTCACTTAAGGCAGAGACGTAGCAGGTTACGTAAGGTTACGCCCCTACTGGTCATTTCCCAAAAGAGATACAATTAGGTTATGCATGTTTCCATATAGGTTGTGATTTAAAGTTTGTCTTTTTCCTCAATCGTCTTAGTGCGAATAACGAAAGATTTTTGCTTGTTTTACAAATTGAACAAATTGACATTTGTTCTAAAATAAAATGGTGAGACAAACACCTTTTACATTTCTTTTTTTATAGCGGATTTCCAATTTCTTTATTATTTTTTTTTCTCAATTTCCACCACTGGTGCAGAAGGTACAGAGCTAGGCTCCAAGTTAAGTACCCCCTTGGGTAAATTGTTAAGAAACATTGTAAGCACTGTCACGTCCACAGTGCGTCACCAGTGGTTCTTTCACTTCCCTTCGCTTCAGGTTAGTGTAATTTAGTGTAGTGTACCTCAGCCCCCTGTGTACGCGCCTGATTTATCCAAATATATACGAAACTGTCCTAAATTTGGTAACACGGCGTTTTATATCAATATTAAACCCATTGACCCCTCAACCGGCCTGTACTGGCCGTGAGAAGTACCAAAAAACCAATAAAAAAAACCCTCATAAATGTAACTACGAGATTAAGAAACAAGATACTAGGTACCTTTATTATGATCCCCAAGGTCCATTTCCATGGTCTCAAAACACAATGTTTACTCCTTGAAGGCTTCTCTCCCGGCCGCTCGCTCAGAGTTTTTCTCTTGCCCACGGACCCCTCCCCTTTTCCCTTTAGCGCTTCGCAGGCTGACAAGTTTCAAAAGAAAGCATTTTGGAGATCAGTGGTGATTTAATAGAAAATTATTTTCTCGTCAGGTCAAATCCAAAGTCCTAGCATGAATCCACGTTTCGCTTGCAAACATGCATAAGTACAGCGCTCAATCAATTCACTCTCCCAATGCTAAGCTGTTTTATTTTTATGAAAAATACAAGCCAATTTACGTTGTTATCAGAGCAGCGTGAGATGAAAGATGTTACCACAAATGAGCAGTGTCTCACTTTGATGAGTTTTAAGAAACTCAAAATAGGGAAAAAATGTTTTCGTTTGTTTTTGTGGGTTCAATGGATTCAAGAAAATGAAAGTATAACGTAAAGTTTGTTTTTATACTTTAGGTTTTTTATTGCTTGATGATTTGTAGCGGAGCCCCGTAGTCATAGGAAAGTGGTAAGCTATACGATAAAGTTCCCGTGGTCACGATGGGATTCTTGTGGATTTTTCCGTGTCGGTGCCTCGCTCTCTAATTGGTCGAAAATTGAATGGCGCCAAAGTAAGAACGCGCGAACAGAAAAAAAAGTATTTTTTAACTTTATACGTCGAACTAGTCCAGACCTGGGACTCTCTTTGCGCTCGACATTCTGGCTCGCGTGAAAGAGGGTCTAGTATTTATTGCATGCGCATGCGCGAAAATACACCGCATATATGCGGTGTGGCCTGGTTGCTCAGTTCAAGATGGCTGTGAAAGGAACGAGCGAGGGTTTATTTCAAAAATAATAAATCAGCATTTTGGTCGTGGGTAAATACTTGATTTCTGAGAACAGGACAGATGATAATTAGAGTCTGGAAAATATATCAAGCATTTCCGTTTTCGTTATTTTCACGCGCGCGCTCTAGGCAATAGCGAGCGCGTGCTTTTTTGGAATTTGATTTTCAATCACATTTTATCGCGTTTTTATAGAAAACAAATCCCAAGCAGTTCGCTGATATTCCTTCACATGTACAAAACATTCTTTTCAACTTAGCGATGATCGATTTTCGGAGCTCTAGCGGGTCTAGCGGGAATCGACCCTCCTTAGGCACGTCCGTTATTGCGCGCGCTCGTATTTCAACTTTTACCGTGAAGATCGCTGATTGGGACATGTTCGCGCATGCGCATGCAAAAAATACTGGACCCTCTTTCACGCGGGCCAGAATGTCGATCGCAAAGAGAGTCCCAGGTCTGGACGAACGTCGAACATGCTACAACAAAGCCAAAGCTTGTACAGTTTATAGAACACTTTGAAAATAGACGAATATTAGTTTAGTCTTCTAACTCCAGGAAGGTGAACTTGTAAAAAGCGAAAGCGTAGCATTCAAGAAACCCTAGCATTGGTACAGAACAACGAATTGGGAGTGTTGTTTTCAACTTTATTTGAATGGGAAACCGAAAGACGACTACTCAACTTTAGAGAAACTTGTCGAGATGAAGTAGTAAGAGGTTAATGAATATGGACTCTCTTGAATCTGGCGTGGTGAAATGTGATTGAGGTAATAACAATATCTTCAAAAAAATTTCGTTCGTTCTGTTCGCCGTAGAGAGAATTCGTACGACTGAATATGCCTGTGTTCTGTTCCCTATATTTCCTGTGTTAGATCAAATCAGATTTAAACTTGGCACACTAAATAACAGAGGCAAATTCTGTATAATGTGAATATTAAAAAAATTATGACACATTAAATTATTTGGAATTTATTTTATGGCAAACGTCTATTTAACCAACGCGCCCGGTTGCTAGTATTATTTTGATTTACTGATAACATACTTTTCCTGGTTTAAATCTTTTCCTTTTTAAAGCTTTTAGTATCTTCTTTCACATCCAAAAAAATTTTTTGTGTTCAAGGCTTACATAGTAGTGTTTGACAGCTTAATTTTTTCAACAAAACATTCTTTTAACCCTATCCAGAATGGGCTTTTATGAGCTGTCTGTTACTGGTAGGGGGGGGGGGGGGGGGGGCTAAAAGGCCCCCTCTCCGTATTTCATGAACCGCTTAGGCTATGACCATCAACCTTACAGACAATAATGTCTGCAGCATGCAAAGAATCGTCACGCTCTATTTTGGGTGTGGTCGAATCAATTTTGTCAACGTCATAAATACGATGTCTTGATATTCTTTCAAATATTGCCTTAATTATCGGATATCGGGTTGAAATCATTTTATATTAATTATATATGTCAAAATCAACCTTCTAACGGTTTTACAATGCAAAAAGGCCATAAAAACGTTTATAATCAATTTTTTTTGGGAAGAATTTCCGCCATCTTGGATTCTTATAATTTTTGCAAAAGAAAAAAATCTGTTATTATTACAAAAAAGTATTTGCATGTATTACTGCTCATAGTAATGATAAATGCATAACATTAGCTTTTAAATTGTAATCTAGTAAATCTAGTGACATTTTAAACAACAGCTGTGAGTGAGCAAAATTTACCCACCACTCCCCCTAAATATCCGAGGTAAAAAATTCATTCATTTATACCTTACCCATGAACCATTGTGTAGAACATCAACATGGATTTAGTCGCACCGTTTTGAAATTTTCCGAATTAATGTTTTCAGCGAATTTTTCCCTTCAACTTTCTGACCAGCTTGCAGCTAATCTCTTGCTTGCGTTACCTTGACATGGTCGTAGCCGTTTCCTTTCTTCGGTTTCTTGGGGTTGGGGGCGGGGGGGTTTCCGAAAATATAGGGGAAGCATAAGGGGGGCATGGTAAATTGTGTTTCTCCTGAAGAGGGGTGGGGGGGGCTAATTTTATCCCTTTCGTTTATCGAAATCCTCACCCCCCTCGGGATAATAAATGAACTTTCCCTAAGGGGCCGTCTACACTAACACGCGCGCTGGATCCAGCGAATCCGGATACTTTTGGAAACGCTGTGTATCAAAATGAATCCGTATACTTTGGTCCGTAGTGTGGACGGTCGAATCCTTATCAAAATGAAAACGATGGCGTCATATCGCAGGCGAGCGCTGCTTTGAGCATGCGCATATCATGAAAATGACTTCACCCTGTACCTTTTAACGTTTCCAAACGTTTGAATCCGTGTTAGTGTGGACGGCTGGATCCAGGCGAACACGATGCGAAAACGATAGTGTGGACGCGAATCAAGTGATGCGTTTTCGGCGAAACGAATCCGGATACTTTTGAATCCGTGTTAGTGTGGACGACCTCTAACTTACCTTCTCAAAAGCAAAACATCATTCAGCAAACATGCTCGGTGATCAAAAAGGAAAAAAAAAAAACTTCTAAGAAGAACCCTAAAAACAGTTATCAGAAGCTTATGTTTTAGGGATCTTTTTTTAAATGTTTTTAACTCATGAATTAATGATAAAAATTAACTAGCCTTTTCATTTTTGTCCTTTATACTTGAATTATACAAAAACAATTTAATAGTTCTGAAATCACAATTTTGGTATTTTGTAAATTCATTTACTATTTTTTAAAATAAATTTTACTCGATATAAATTGCGCAATGAAAAGTTTTGAATTAAGCTATCTATCTGTCTGTCTGTCTGTCTGTCTGTCTGTGTCTGTCTGTCTGTCTGTCTGTCTGTCTGTCTGTCTGTCTGTCTGTCTGTCTGTCTGTCTGTCTGTCTGTCTGTCTGTCTGTCTGTCTATCACCCTTGTGGTAGTTTCAGAAATTTTAAATAAACCTTGGATATCTAATCTACAATTGTTGTACTTCATAAATAAAAACAATAAGCTTGGGGCTTCGCTTTAGGCAGTGCCTAAATATATCTAGTAGCGGAAGCGGCACGTGAGCGGAGCCCCATACCTAAGAAAAAGTTGTATATAAAACAAATATAGTAACAAATATTTTGGTAACACATCATGTCGAGTTTTCGTAACGCGATGTCCGTCCGTCCGTCCCTTAAAAGCATCGTATGACAACCAAACTTGGCAGGTGTCATGTATGTGTCAAGGGAAGTGCAAAACTGTGGTCGCGTGATTGGTGACGTCATCGATGACGTCATTAGAAGCAAAAATATGCTTACGTCATCAAAATAAAAAAAAATATTTATATTTCACGAAGGAAAGATCATATGGCAACCAAACTCGGTAGGTGTCATGTAGGTGTCTAGGGGGATGCAACAATATGGTCACGTGATTGTGACGTCATCAATGACGAAGCAAAAAGAAGCAAAAATATGCTAAAGTTATCAAATTAAATAAATATTTATATTTTATTAAAGAAACATCGTGTGACAACAAAACTCGGTAGGCGTGATGTATGTTTCAGTGGGGTACAATGAGATCGTCACGTGACGTCATCGATGACTTCAATAAATTAAAAATACCCTGACCCCGAAACATCGTATGACAACTAAACTTGTGATGTGCCATGTAAATGTAGGGGGAAGAGGTATAACAAGTTGGTCAAGTGATCTGTGAAATTGTTGATGTCGTCAAAATCAGAAATATAATATTTAATATTTCTTAAATTATTAAGCGATAATAAACAAAGAATTGGTCGTTTGGAGCTCCGCTTTTAGGCAATGCCTAAATCTCTATATTAGTTAAGTACCCTGAACGCGGCTCCACTCTACCATGGCGATACTCTGGACATAGGTGCGCCATGACCGCTGGACAGCCCACTCCATCTTTGCGGAGTGTGGGGGAGGGGGTATTTTTTTAATGAATATCGATAAACTAAATGCCATAAAAACATGATGCTTATCATTCTACCGTTTTTGAGTACTTAAGCCCTTTGGGTATTTCACATAATAAAAATGCTCTTTACTTAGTATGGTCTGTTTTCCAGCAATGTCAGGGCGAATATGTTTATAAATTTCACTCACAAATATTTAAACCTTTTGATGGTGCTGGGGTTATTCGTTAGCCTACTTGTAGGCTTTAATAGTTTTTCCAGCACAAAAACCCCGAAAACACGAAGTTCGCATTTCCGCCATCTTGGATAACCCGCTCCGCAGGGGGAGGGGGGGGGGGGGGAATGCGCATTTTTTTCTCCCTCTTCCCTTGCGGAGCGCGTTATCCAAAATGGCGGCCGTGGTATGCGAACTTCGTGTTTTCGTGCCGGGAAAAAAACTATCAAAGGCTACAAGTAGGCTAGTTATTCGTGAGCCCAAGACGTCGTTGTTCTATAGGTACTTAAAGGTATGACTACTGCACCTTCGTGTATGAGCATTTCAATTTTTTGTATTGTTACCGAAGGTGGGGTATATGTTCTTAAAATGTTCTTTGATAAATTCTAAGAAAATTCCAGGCAGGTTATCTAATACTTAAAATTCTTTGCCAAGAATAAAAAAAAAAGGGTTTTTGAAAGCTTTACCTACTATAACTGACCACGGCGTTAAATAAATACATAAACAGTAAACAGAAACAGTAGAAACAGAAAATATTTATATATTAAACAGACGTAAATAACAGGCAGCTAGAAACTCATTACGAAGTTCGCCTTACTTCTAAACGTACTTGCGTGTGAGTAATTGATGCAGTATAAGCCTAGTTCCTGGAGCATTCTCGCTATTTTTGTCTGTCTAAAAGGCACCTTAAAGCTTTGTAAAGTACGTTATTGCTTTCTCATTCGTTGACAGCCTTCATTAACACTACGCTTGCAAGTGAGAGTATTAGGATATTGCGGAATTGAATCTGGAATAGGCCGCTTCCGCGAAAATTGCTGGATAATATACAGTAATGATATGTAGATTTGGCGGGATTACTGATGTCGTATTCATTTCTAATTAGGAATTTAAGAAACGGGAACAGAGCACCAATTTTAAAGGAAAAACAATTTCAGAATGAAAGCTACATACATACGTAATCAATCTTTCTGAAGATTAAGTTTTGCCGCTAGCCCACACAGCAAATAAACGGGCGTTTGGATTGAGTTTTTACCAGACAAATAATTTTTAAAATAGTGAATACATTAAATTGCCGCATCTTCATGTGTGAACACGAATTATTGAAAAGAAGGATGACACATGCGAGTCATTATGGCAAAGTAAAATAGCAAGTATATGACGTTCATTCGCCCAAATCCCACTCCCCTCAAAGCTGGGATAGGGTTTGTGAAGTAAGAGATGGAGCAGCTTAACGCAATCTTTTATACCCATTTATTATAACAAATTCAAAATTTGATCAAAGTTAAGACACACTAGGTACACAATAACAGGAATTATATAAATACTATTGGTATTTATCAAAGCAAAATTTAATTTGCAGTTTAGCAGAAGTATCATGTTATAATATTTATAGAATATTATTGTAACTTTATTCCGATTTACTAATAGAATATCGCAAGTCAAACCTTCCCCCAGCTGCTCCAGAGGCCATGATTCCCAGCAATAGCACAAAGCCGACCGGATCGAACATAAAAACATACATAAAATAGAGTATTTATTGTATTGACAGTCGCGAGCTTTAAAATTTAGGAAAAAAATTAGAGTCATTCAGGCAGCTAGATAGAGAACGTTTGAAATTTATGCAGAATAACCAAAAACAACAATCCAGCGGCGTAGCCAGGATTTTTAACAGGAGGGGGCCCAAAAGGCTTTTCAAGGCAATGTCTCCTGTGTTTTAGATAATGTCTCATACATTTACTATATTTTTGACGGTTAAAAATGGGGGGCCGGGCCCCCGTGGCCACCCCCACTGCCTACGCCCCTACAATCCAGGATTATTTAAAAAAAAATTGATATCAAAGAAAATTGCCAATCCTGTGGTATATGCATCTTTTATAAAGCGGATGGAAACGGATAGAAAATGCCTTTTATGTTTCAGTACAGGTTGTACGTTTAGCTCAAACTTTGCATAGAAAAATTGCATAAAGTAAACAAAACTAGATCCTTGAAATATATAACCAATACAATGGTAAATTAGCGCCTTTCTGGTTATAATACTTGGTGGACGTAATTAGGAACGAAATATAGTTTTTCTACATATTCTGTCAGTGTTCTCTCATTTCTTAGTACAGCTGTATGGCCCTGAAATATATATATTTTTAATTATAGTTTGGATTTTGCAAAATAGCATGGCGCCTGGCAGTTTCATTTATATCAAGCCAGATCTGACTGTTTCCTGGATGAGAAAAACACCCACGATTTACTGTTTGAACAAGATTATATTATCAATAGAGTCAAACACAAGACAATTACTTGTCGCCTAGGATTTTAATACGTTTATAAGGGTTTTACACACCCACTGGAAACTTATCAGGTCATGTCAGACCAAGCCTTGAATTGTACCATTGTCCTTTTTGTACTCATAAAATAAGACTTCTACAAGCTTTGACATCTGCTGCAAAATGTCTTTTTCACAAGATAAACTTTTAATGAACATTTTCTTTATTCTCATTCATGTGAAGAAGAAACGAGTACAAAATTTCCAGTTACCTTTTTTTGCGTTGCTGACAAATGGCGTTTGGGAAGTTGTTCACTGCGCTCTATCGAATGTTGTTCAAGGTAATGGCAAACGAGGTGTTGCGGAATTGTTCATGTTGTGCCATAATTTGTTTGAAAAGTAGTTCACGGTGCTGGCAAATAAATGTGATCAAAAGGTGGTTCTAGGTACTGCCAAATGAGGTGTTTCAGAAGTTGCTCAAGATGCTGGAAAACGAGGTGTTCACAGCGCTGAGCGAAGAAGTGAAGCTGTTTTAATTTGTTTTCATGGCGCTGTCGAATAAAAATATGCTTATCCGCTATTTAGACTCACAACAGTGTTCTCGCTTCCCAGGTTAATGGGCGATAGTGACTTGAGCGTCAATCCGTCGTTATAGAACTTGACTAAGCTGGAGTTCCTGGTGGTCATAGATAATGATAAAGTTGTCTGTTGGGACCACTTTCTCGGGTGGGAAAAGCTCGAGCGGAAGATCGCCTTGAGTGCGGCGTTGTATTTTGGCAACCTCCACGCGCACAGAAAAGGGTTCAGGGCACAGTTAGCTTGGAAAAGGACAAATGTTAGCTTAAAGGCCCATATAAGCTTATCCATGTTACGCTGGCAGGTTTTGCAGAGGGGGAGCATTTGCATCATAACGAACCAAGGAAGAGTGCAGAGTATGAAGACTGCTAGCATGAGTCCCATAGTCTTTGTCACCTTTTTCTCTCTCTTGACTGCCCGGAGTGTGACCGTTCGGTCCACATTGAAGCTTTGCAGAGTTTTGGTTTGTTTTCTAAGTGAGTACAAGACGCAGGCGAAAAGCACCACGGAAACCACAATTGCTATATCAATATGCAGACAGAAGATGATGTTCCTGAGATAGCTTTTGCCAATGAAGCGCAGAGAAATGATGGCGGCGACGCAATAAACCCAGATACAGACCACCACTAAGTAGGACTTCTTACGGGTTGTTTGAGAGTACTGTAGCGGGCTGAGAACCGCCATGACACGGTCTCTGGTTATTCCTAACAGGTGGAATACAGAAACCAAGAGCAAAAACGCCTCAGCCATCTCGAGGTGTCTTCCATGAAATGGCACAGCTTTATCTACGTGGTATGTAAGATACCAGAATGCGCTAATGGGCTCCAGTAAGATCCCAACGCTAAAATCGACGAACGCCAGGCTTGAAATAAGGACATTCGTAGGCGAGTTCCGAATCTTCCTATGTGGGTCTTTTATAAATAGAAAGATAACGAATCCGTTAGCCAAACTTGTCACAAAGGCCAATATAATACTAATAATTCCTCTCACAACATAGATCTTCGGTAGATCTCGACCTGGGAATGCCTCACTCGAACTACGATTGTTGATGCCCAAAAATGCGCCCTCCGATTCGTTGACCATGTTGCGTTGATTTGCTACGTGCGGTGCTTGCAGCTAGATTTCATCTGATCTGGCGAATCGGCGAGGGATGAAGTTTTTATGGCGCATGTAACCATGCTGCTAATCACGTCCGCCAATCAAACCAAGCCGACGCTTCCTGACAACCATGAACTCCAGCCGATTCGCTCACTCCATCACCGTAAATAAAATAATAAGCTATACTTTAAGAAACAATGCTTAAATTAGGTACCTCCGGGGTTGATTATGACACGAAAAGGTCCTTCGTTTGAGAGCGCCAGTAAGTATACAACTCGATGAATATTCCTAAACGTTTTTAGACCTACTGCAAATTGCTCCAATAATTGAGACACTTTTGGGAGTGCTTTGCTTAAGATAAGGTTTCACTTAGATTCGAGTCCTTCGAATGGCAAACAAAAGGGCCATGGTATAGACGGGTTGATAGACCCGAGATGAATGTGCAAACAGAACTGAGTGAAAAAACTGTTCGTGTGTTTGCCCTAAGAGTCGTTGAAGACGCCAACAAGAGACTTAGAATCACCCAAACGCCAGAATGGCGCTAGGGAGCTCCGTATTCATAATAAATAAAACAAAATGTCAGCTCGAACAATGATTTGAACATTTTGTTATCAACCTTTTTCCCTTTTAACTTGACATTACGTTCGATTGCTCTTTATGCGCGCTACTCTTTCCTCGAACACCGACGGCGTCTTAAGATTTAGCGCAAAATCATGTCAGGGAAAGAGCGATGATATTCGTCTTTCATTGATCAATACTTATATTACGTGACTTCGTTTATTATTATCTTTATCAAGAAATCTTGATCCATTAGTTTCACTTACATTAGACTTTTTTTTGTTTCCAAAGATACAGTTTCCCATTATATCTAAATGAAATCTGGATATTGGTAATTAAAAAAAGTGTTCATTTGTTTCAGAAACAACTAGAAATCAGCGTCAAAACGACTTTCACAAGGAATCCATGTCCAATGTTGTGGACCGTTTTCACCTATTTTCAGTTAAATGTGAAAAAGCTAAACAAATAAAACATATTACAGAACATCCCTTTATTTCGTCACGACATACGTAAAGCAAGGCTAGCAATTTTCACCGACTGGAATACCCCTAAATCGTCAATGAAACAGGTGCTTGCAGGGATTCTTGTAGGGGAGGGAGGGGGATGAGCTACTCCGTACGTGATTGTTTGTAAAATAACAACATGGATTTGTAGAAAACAAAAAAGGAAGGAAGACCAAGGGAAGCTGGCGCGTGCTGCGTGCTCATGTGGGCATAGAGCGGTGATCTTTAAATTGGGCTTTTTTCTCCGACAAAATGAGCGCCATTCCGGTAAAGCGACCCTTCCAAAGCAGGAAGATCACGCGGTTGTTGATAAAAATAATGAGCAATCGGCCCGCGTCAGGGACTTTTAATCTACGCGCTGGATGGTTAAATGCGTGGCGCACGTCCTTGTGTAATGATAATAAAGATTTGTCGTACGCTGAGCTTTTATAACACGCTATTGATAACATGGTACGGGGAGTTTAAGTGATCAACTAGATCACGATTTTCAAACCCGGAAGCAAAACAAACAATATGCATCAAGAAGGAGCGATGTTAGACTTGCAACGACATGCAAATAAATCAGATTAATTTGTATCGGATTACCTCGAACATTTAGAATTCATTCTATTATGCCATATATTTATTTGTACAAGCGGAATGGATCGATACTTTGAAATAAACAGGAATCCCACAAACACTTACAACCCAGGGTAATGTCAAATCTGTGAAGGAGAAGATCTTCCAATTTTGAAAAAAAAACGAATCTTTGGAGGGAGCGACACGTGTGGCAAGTAGGGGCATTAACGAAGAAAAATAAAAATTCACTATATCTTTTTTCTTCTCTATCCTGAGCAGGAAAGTTGGAAATCTATTTTAATTAATCTTGAAGGAAAAATTTATTAAAGCCATCAGAAGTGAAGGATATGAACCATTACTAGATAATGAATACCCCATGGGCGGCAAAACATGGGCGAAACGCATGCCAAAATCAAAATGGCCCTATAGAGCAGGAGCTATCTCTCCATCTAGACAATTATGATTAAATATCATAGCGAAGCAAAACATCTTATGGCATTTCTTTTTCAGATGGTCAATTAAAATACTCTCAAAATCTATTTTTAGCGAAAAATTGTTGTTTAAAGCTTAGCCCATGGTCATAACCAGTATCAAGGGAAGCGAGAGACTTTGCTTATTAAGGTCAAAACGATTTTGACAAAATTTCATATCGCGCACATTAATTTTCGAAGTGCGCGCATGTCTTTGAAGGAACAGGAAAATGTGTGAAGTTGCTCGTCCTCTTTAAAAATATCCATGACTCTTTTTACCGCGGAGCCATACATGAGGTTTAGATTTTCCCCCGCATGTACTTCACAACTTCGCTATCAAACAAACAATCTTGGTAGACATCATATTCCATCCTCAAATCCCTTAATCGTCCGTAACAAATACACTTTTAAATGAAATTTACGTAAAGTACGACCATGTTTGTTAGTTTACAAAAACGAGATCATATTGCTCTGGATTAACAGGTTCATGTCATAATTCTTCCGTGAAAATATAAGCGTAGAAAGAAAGACACTGGACAGCTTAATTCTGCTGGCATGCATCGGGTCTCGTGGCCTGAGTCGACAGAAAGGGACAATGGGAACTTTGAAAAAAAGCAACACAACGCAAAGTTGCTTCTTAAATACACGATATTTCGGCAGACCAATATGTTTGCAGCTAATAAAACCTGAATTAATATGTTCGCAGCTAGTACAACTTGCAATAATAATTAACAAAAAATAATAGACCATTATATCTGGTCGAGGCACCCGCTCTAATAGTGCCAGCGCGAGCTATTTGCAAAGCTAGAAAGGAAACACTTATATCAGCCCGCGCTAGCCCTCTTGAACCAGGCGTGCCCTCTAAATGACGCGTAAAATGGAGAAAACACAAGTGGCACTACGCACGTGATACCTGAACCTCGCAAACAAACAAGAGAAGAAAAGGAGAAATACCCATAGGGTCATGATAGATTAGACAAAAAGGCGGGAAAAACATGGTGGGTAGCAACGTGAAGCTCGCTACAAACATTGAAGAAAGGCTCATGTTATTTGGTCCATATAAAAGGCGGGAAACATGCTGGTGCCTTAAGCTCGTAAAATAACCTCCTTGTTCTCTCCCAAACCCAATCGTTTTATCGGCTAGATGTTTTTGAGGGCTTTCTACTCTATTTGTCTACACCTGCGTGAATAAGAGATCGGTGGAGCTATGGACATTGCCCAAGCGCAGAGTTGGTCCGCCGGTGTGCTGTAGATATCTCTCATGTAGATATCTCTCATTATTAATTATTCTATTAATCCATTATAAATAAATTAATTATAAACGAACCCAGTACAATAGGGCGGTCGATGACTCATTCTTAAACAAGAAGAATTTTATCTCGACAAATATGTACGTACCAAACAGCAACAAAAGTCAAACAAAAACGTCAAGCTTCAAGAAAGTGATACAATCAAATAGCATTCGGATCTGTTCATTTATTCTATTGTACTTTGCTATAAATTACATTTCAATTTATAGTTATTATTCAGCCTGAAGCCTTATAAATAAAATCTGTTCAATTCAATGTTTAAACTTTGTATGTTCTTTGTTGTATATACTTTACAACACCACAATACTAAATGCATAAAAAAATAGACTCTAAAGAAAAACAAGAATTTTTAAATTGTTAAGAGCAAAAGAAAAAGCATAAAGACATCCAGTATCTACAATTCTAATAATTCATAACGATGCAGTTGCGTACGCACCACCCCCCCCCCCCCCCCTCTTCCCTTGGCGGCCAAAAAGTGGGTCCTTATTAAGGAATCTTTAAATACTGTGCTTTTGTCATGTGATACCTAAGACTGCGCACTTCTCCTCCGCCAATCCCGGGTACGTGCCTGTGATGGATCATTTCTTAATCCTTCCTCCTGAGTATTACCACTTAGGGTTACCAGGGACTACATAGTCACCATAATAATCTATAACTATAAGCTTGGGTACCTTCACAACCAGCTCATACAGCAACTCGTCCCTCATCTTATTGCACTGTCTAGCATCAAGCTCTGTCAAGTGGGGCATCGTGGACGGTACTTGCCTAAGGGGCACCCCGGTCACCTCACGTAAGCCACAGATATTTAGGTACCGCATTTCAGAACAGTTAAGAATAATGTACTGCAGCCCTTTATCAGTGATGTCCCAACACCATGATAGATCGAGGGTTTTGAGATTTCTGCAGCTGAAAAAAATTAAAAACACACTTTTGTTATTAATTTTCTATTTTGTTTGTTTGTGTTTCGTTTTTGTGAATCAAGTAGCTATTGTTACATGAAGGAACAAATGTAACTTTTGACAACCCATAATATCTATTAAAGCTGATGTGATGATGTAAATGTATGTAAACGGGTTGATTGTCCAATCTTTTAGAGCATAAAATTCTACCAACTGCTATCCCTTAGAGAGGTGTTCAACGATTCTTCTGATTCTGCTTTCCTTTATGGGGCTTCACACTAATGGATCATCCTATCCAATAACAACCAGACTCAAAAGTTGTCACAATATCGATGTGCTCAATGGCAGTGTCGAGGCTTGGATACTGCTTATTAAGGATATTACCTGTCTGCAACTGCTTCTAAGCCGTCATCATCAAGAGCTAAGCACTCAGCCAAAGTAAGGTGGCATAGACCTGTCAAGCTGTCTGTGACTTGAGGATGAAAGTTTACAAAAAGATCTCTCAAAGCTTTTGCAGTAAACTCCACTCCTTTCTTTATCCTAAGAGAATTTAGGCTCTTCATTTGTTGGATCCATACCAGGGCATGATCAGAGAGCTCATCACAAAATGACAAGCTGAACAGTCTACCATGAAAAAAAGGAAGTTACCAAGGGAGGACAGAGTGGGTGAGTGGATATCCACCTTTAAATTTGAGTATAAAAAGTAAAAGTCATGTGTCTTTGCTTTGTAAAAAAACAACAAATTATCAAATTTAAGAAATGACTATTACAAAAGTGTTAAAGTTCATTCAACCAAGCCAAATTCAATGCCATGTCTACATGTATGAAGCCCATTATTCATTCTCCTTAACTGGCACACACATCATTTCTCTTTTATGCAACCGGTGCATATTTCCTTAATATTACAGGGTTGATAGGGAGGTACAGTAGCAAAACCAATTATTTTTGCAGTTTCATGCATCATTGAGTTACAGTAATTTTCAATATAATAAAAAAAACACAAAACACACACTAATGGTGGCCAGACAACTAACATTTTGAATGGTATATTTCACGAATTTCAAGGTTTGAAATCACAATTCATGTATAAATGAAGACATAATATTTCATGGGTATGTATTAAAGACGCTTGTGGGGAAAAGAGAGAACAAAAATAACTCTGGGATATAGCTGGGGGGAGTTTTTAAGCAGAACTGTTAATACTATGAAGCTGGGGCATATCCCAATCGTACGTGTGGAAACTGAATAGAAAAAAAAAACATTCTGACAGACCAGGAGACATTGGAAATTTGGAAAAATGTGTTTTATTTTTTCTACATAACAAAACACTTTTATGTGTTAAAATAAGACTTCTCCCTTCTTATCCTACGTAAGTCTCAGGAAACAAGAAAAAAAGGTATTTTTAAAGGAAACTCATACCTCAATTTAGGGCACCTTGATATCAATCTTATACCATCATCCGAAAGGTTAGCCCCATCCAGCCACAAATACTTAAGACTACTCCAGCAGTTTGCCACCATAACCTGCACAGCATTGTCTGTTATCCATTGCACACCATCAAAATTGATAGACACCAAACCAGGGTGTTGTTTTGACAAATCTATCAAGCTTTCATCCACAAGCTTTGTGCAGTGAGAAACGTTTAAGTACTTCAAGCACAAGTTTTTTAAGGTATGAATGCAATCATGGTTTATATCACAGCCTTCTAAGCTTATGGAATGTAATTGCGGGCAAAATTCTGTAAAGCTTTGTAATGCTGTTCTTATATTGCCTTGGCTACAGAATGCCAGACTGAGCTTCTGCAGCAATGGGGAAGACTTGGCAATGGTTAGAAAATCCAAGCTGCACAGATCACTTCGGCATTTTAAGCTCAGTTCTTTCAACAATGGGCATCTACTTTCTATAATACTCATAAAGCATCCCAATGTTAGATGCTTAGTTTCTTCAAATGTGAGTTTTTGCCACAATAAGGGATTCTTTGCATTCGCGTACCATTGTTTGCTAACAAATGGTATGCTTGTGTACAGCTGTTTCAGAGGTATATAGCTTAAAATTTCGAGTATAACTTCCTCGGGTAACAAATCAAACACATTACTCTGTACTGCATCACGTGCATCAGCGACGCCAGCGTCGTCATTATGATCATCACCGCCATCATCTTCTTGACAATAATTGTCTTGATTCTGGAAGGAGCCGATTGGGCTTTTGCGGTTCTCGATACCTTTGCTTTTCGTTACCTTATATTCTTCGTCTAGATGTATAATTTCCTCGAAATCTTCCAAAAGCTCATCACTTTCTCTCTTCGAATACGATAAATGTGGCCCATCGTGTTCCGCTAAGGAATCTTCCCTTTTCTCGGATAATTCTCGGTCAGTTGGGCAGATGGATATCTCTTCCATCTACTTTTGCACATCTATTTGCCTTTTCTATCAACAGAAGACTTCGTGTGTATTTTCACTTTGTAAAGACGGTAATACAACATACAATGTTTAGCCGCCATCTTGGAGTTCTTTCCACAGGCTACCCACGTCTTTGGAATACACCAGGGATTGTTCCAGTGTATTCTGGGTATTTTTGTTGTTGTTGTGACGTGCTCTCTGAGCACATGGTCAGTTGATTACAATTCACTTGCAAAGGTTAAGCGGCATAAACGTTCACCCTAAATCAAGCGACCACGATACAAAGTCTAGCAATATAATTTTTTTCAGGTCTGTGTTTGGTTTTCTTCATTTATAGGGGAGCGCGATTATCGATTCGTACTGGTACGAAAAACTTCAGTGGTTCTACAAACGAGTAGTTGTACGTTTACTAAAATAATTCATCATGAAAAATAAGGTCTAGTTTCTGCTAGCCTGCTCTCATTCGGGGTTATTAGGAAATGTTTTGTTTTCGAATATTGGGAATTTTGTGGGGAGAGGGTGCGAATATCTGTTCTCGTCCCAGCGCATCTCGTCGCTCACTCGCGTCGCTCCCAATATTCGAAAACAAGCCCCAGTCATAAAATGCAACTGTTTTTTTTTTGTCGCCCCGAGAAATCTGTAATGTTGCGCAATGCCCAGGAAGCCCATGCGTTATTGTTTGTGTATTTTTTTCCGACCTTACACAATCTTTTTCTTACACGAAGTATCTACATTCCGCACCAAAACTACTTGATACCTTTTGAAATTTGCCATACGAAGTCAAAAATTTGTATCCGGCCGGCCAAGACCCCGTCAACATACGAGACCCCCCCCCCCTCTCCCCCCGGTCCAATGTTGAGATCCCAAGTGGGCCACGTTAGAGAGTGGACATCCTGCTATCGGACCAACATTGGACAAGTGGGGGAGGGGTGATTATATCAAGGAAAGAGGGTTTATTTTGTAATGCGTTTTGGTATTCTAATTGGTCCAAAAATAGGTGTAGAGGTATCAAGAGTTTTGGCGCAGATTTTATTTTCCTAAGAAGCCTGTTTTTTGGTATTTCACCTTGCGTTCAAAGTTAATGTTTATTAATATGAAAACATACCGTGAATTACTCAAGATTCGTGTAGCTCTAGCATTTCTATCGACGTTTCAACAATTCCCAGAGTTATTTAGGAGATCAGGAAAAACCGGGGCGAAGATTTTTTATTCAAGAGAATGACTCAAAACTATCAATACTTTAGAAAGCGTTTTAATAATCACAAAAGCAGGTTAAATAACACCCTAGATTACCGGGTAGTGAAAAAACTAAGGATGACCTTATCTATCAACATTTTCATTGCGACAATCATTTAGGTCTTAGTAATGTAAAGGTACAACTTATAGATAAGTGTAACTTTGAGGCTCAGCTTAGGGAAAGGGAAGGTCAGTCGGCTTAAGTCTTTCTACCCGCGGGGTCGTCGCCGTAGAGATATATAAATTCTTTTTGTCCATAGTGCGCGCTATTCTAGAATGTGCGATTTTTTGTCAGTTGTAATACATATATATATATATATATCATCTCCAAAGTAGGCAGTAAACTCTTTGCCATACATGTCACACAAACAAGTTGCAGATCCCAGGTATCCCAGGCAACTCGTGCGCAGGATCTCGTTGAATTGAGAGCACAACACTCTTTTTATCTGTTTATAGGATCGGGTTGTTTAGGGCACATCAAAGAAAATTGACATAATTGTTTTATAATTCAAATTCAAGCGAAATTCTGCACTAAAATATGTTCACCTGTTTGTGAAATATCATATCGTGTCGGCAACTATCCATCTCCCTACTCAAGTGCGATTATCAGCAGGTAGAAATCACACTATAACAATCATGTTTTAGGTTTTTAAATATTTTGTGCGTCTCTCCTTTTCATTCTTTTCCACTTATTAAGAAGGGTATTCCTTTTGTCCAATAAGATTTCCGGTCGCATTTTGTGACCATAATGTGGTAGAGACAAATGCTGATAAAATTATGATAAATATATACTTTTACCTGCTCCTACTTAGTTTTTAGGTCCGCTTCGCGTAGGCTGCCATCAGTGCTAATCGCCGCGGTTTGTGATAAGCATATGCTCAACTAGAGTGATCTAAGGACTAAGATGATATCAGATGCTCAAAAGCGAGCGCGCACAAGCGGGTCGCAAAAGAATTCGTTGAGTAAAGTAACGTTTTGGGTTTGTCACTTGATGATCTATTTTTAACTGGCCTTTTTCGTCTAGATAACACCGTATAAAATAGTAGCCTAGAAATATATCGTTGAAATTATTACCATAATTAGTCTCTTCAGATCGTAGAAGAACAAGAATGTCTTGCTTATCTGTTCTAAACTAAAATAATATATATAAATTTAAGGTAATAATCAGAAGTGACTGCAAATATTATATGCTCCTTCTACGCAAAGTTAAACTAGTTTAAAAACGTGAAACATTATTCAATACTTTTTTTGCTTGAAACTAATTTGGAAAAGTCGACTTACAGTATTTGTTGAGTCAAACTCTTTTTCAAGATCTCGATCGCTTGTAAATAAATCGATGTAATCTGTCATTAAAACATATAACATTGCATAAAGATACATAAATATACGCTTTTTAGCTACTATATCTCGTGCAATAATATTAGAACGGCAAATATGCCCAAGTGACTCAGGGAGAGAGAGTTGAACATGTTAGAATTGCTTTGATATGTACTTCCAAATGTAGCATGGAAGACATTTAAGTTTCTGTCTTCTGATGTATTCTAATGTCTTCTGATCACTATAGAGTTAAACTACTGTTAGCTATTCTACCAGACTCGTACCCAGAGAAAAGAGCTTTTGAGAGGTAAAAAAGAGGGCGCGCTATGGAGTCTGGGAAGAGAGATGAGGTCACGCAATGCGGTCTACGTATAAAGACAACAGCGTCCATATAGGAGCCAAAGCCAAGGGTCTCACACAAAAAAGAAATGTTCAAGAAATTGGGACTGGTTATATTTTGCGAGGAGATTAAGAAAATATTAGCAAAAAAAGCCATATAAAAACAAAGAGAGTAGGATACAATAATCCTTGAATTGCCATAACAGGTATGATTTACATAGTTGTTATATAGTATTTGAAAGTGTTGTTTACATTTTCTATTTCATTTCCCAATTCATTAGTGTATCTCATGTTTGACACTTCTTTATTTCTATTTTCCTTTTATTTTTTAGAATTTATTTACAACAGCGTACTATACCTACTCTGACGTTTTTATTTTCCTTGACAAACGTGTGAGATGTGGTACAACTTTTTCTTCACGGCAATATAAAGGCAACCGTTTTTCATCTCCTTTAGCGACCGATCTTTCGATATCTGACGGAGATATTTACTTGGGATTTACTCTTGTCTTGAGTCTTCTAATGATTTGGATTTCTTTTTGGCGGTTGAAGAGATAGCGGGATGGGGGGGGGGGGGGGGGGGGGGGAAGTGGGGGGATTGTTATTGACACGTCAAAGAGCGTCGGTCCTTTATTCAAAGCTTTCTTACCGGCGTCCATAGAAAAATACAATCAAAGGAGAGTTATTATGTATTTAATCTTATTCATCTAGAGACCATCAATCATAGCAATCACTCAAATTAAGAAGAGTCGGGGAGTTTGCAAAGTGTTTGTTCCTCGTTTCTTATAAGTAAACATCAAAGTAAATGGAGTTTTTCATGCTAAATGTGTGAAAAACGAAATAATAAAAGGAAATTGTAGAAGCTAATGTTATTCATGTTATTCATTTCTTTTCAATTAATTTTATCCGCTCTGTAGAATCTTATCAGGCAAATACATATAAGCATTTATAGTAACGGACTATTTTGTTAGATCTATATTATGTCAGTTGGTATTAGACATTACGGCTGCCCAATATTGCTTTGTGTATTTTGTAAATGTCTTAAACAAACATACACCATAATTGAAGTGGATGTTTACTTAGACCCTTACTCTAAATTTTGAGAATATACGCGAGCTTTCAAAGCAAAACATATACTGAACAGACAATAAACAGTTTGTTGCAATTTCACCAACAATAAAAATTTAGTGAAAAAGCACATGTTTGATTGGTTGCTCTTGTCATATTGAGGCAATCTTCCACTTGTCTTTAATTACTTTTATACTTTTACATTAAAAAGCTATTACTATTTAAGCTGATCTTGTTCAAAATTTCACAATTTTACAAAAAAGGGCCAAGAGGAGACCCTATAGGAACACCGTAAAAGGCATGTTAAACAGCATTTGTCTGACGGGAACATCTGTGCAATGCGTTGAAAAGACAGCACTTTTAACTGTTATTTATTGCCTCTTTTATATTAACCTGCGCCATGCTTTGCTGAGGACGCAAACATGATTTATGCGAAATAAACAAGATTACATAGGAGCACCCCGAGACATGTAGCTCATATCTGCGAATGGTATTCATCGCTAGTAATTAGAACTAATCCCCATACACTTAAAACTATCCATGCGGGAGGCTCGAAGTTAGATAACTGCTAATAATGGCGGGGTGCACTTCAAAAGAAGATAAAGACTGACAAAACCTTGTCCAATACCCCATTACTAGCATCCATTCACAAACTCAAGTTGGTGGTGAAAGAAAAATCAAGAAGTTGAAGGTTGGGGTAAAATGTAAAGGTCTTGGGCACCGCATAATAAAGAACTCATTTCTATTCATTGTTCCTTTACAAAGGCTTCCCAAGACGAGATGAAATTTGATGAGTGGAAATGAAAAAGGAAATGACCGACCCTGTAATGAAATAAATCCCCCAGCTGCATGTGAATATCTTCGTTTTGTCAAGTCATCAAATCGGCGGCGCATCTTTTCCAAGAGGTAAGAAGCTTATAATCTATAAGAGTAACACAGGGCTCAATTACATTTTGTACCCTTATAAATAACTACAAGCTTAGGAAGTTTAAGCTAACAATGTGTTAGAAAAAAAAACCCAAAGTATCAACGATGAAATCAAAATAAGATGTGATGGTCCCTCCATGTGCGACTTAAAAATAACTACAAAACGATATCATTCAATTCATTATTGAGCGCAACTATACATCGATATCAAGACATAACTATTGTTCAATGTTAATAGCCCTCTGCAAGTGTAAATTACGTTAGAGTCTGTCTAAAACATCTTGATGCAAGGCCTACAAAACAAGCAATGTGACCCAAGTTTCTTTGCAAGGAATAGTTTGGTCGAGGCTCGAAATACGTAATTTGCGATTTAGCATGTACTTCAGAATGCGTTATTGACCGCAAAACGAGCGTAGGAATAGAACCCTCAGATTGAAACGCTGTTTAATGTAAAATCGAAGCATGAATGGAATAATCATTCAGTCCTTAAAAGCTTTTCTATCAGCTATCGTATGAAAAGCACTTGAAAATTAGTGCCGAAATATCGCTTATCACGTCAAATAAGAGGTCATTGGTTGTGTAAAAAAGCTTTTAAAGAGCTCTTTTGTGCCTCTATTTCTCAAAGGGCAAAGCAGTAGACAGAAAAAGGGACTTGGCAGTTATATTCTTCAGTAGTCAAGTGGAGGTAAGACATTTTTTCGTAAGATACTTCCTCAATGTTATTGATAAGACTAATATCAAGTGGCGAGGACTAAAGTCTATAAAAAGCCAAAATACATATTTTCTTATTTAAAAAAGAAATAGCATCGTATAAAACAATATCTTGCTGTACGTCTATTGCTCAGGTGCAGATCTATGTAGGAAGTCTTATACAGTTTCCCATTAGAACTACCGGTTAGAAATTCAATTTACAACACTACAATCCAATGTCTATATATATGTGTGTACAATTGGCGGATCAGACAACCAATTAAAGAAAATAGCTCAAAAGGAGCGGGTTGGGCGAATTTCTTTCATCCCAGCTTTTTTTTTTTCAGTAAAAGGAGGGGGAGGGCAGAAACAGGCCCAAGATTTGCAGTAACGAAGTGGATGAAGATCAATATTATTGCAACGATTTCTTCCACCGGCATAAAACACTGGTGGTGTCGGCCTCTACGGCTGGGTCACGGGTGCCCGCGGCGGAGTGTACAAAGAATGACGTCAAGTAGACGTCCCATTGTTTCACGTAAAGATGAAAGTCTAGACCTGCTTTACCACTAAACATCCCCTGAAGTCAACAAAATTCCAGTCGTCCCAACAAGAAAGTTTATGAGGTTTTTATTCGTTTTTTCTCTAAAGAAAAAAAACATGCACTCGTAAATAGTCAAAAACGCTAATACAAGTACAACAATACAACAAACAATAGGGGAAAACCTGTGTTAGTGGCAAGGCGAGAGATTGGGGCGAGGGCGAGGGGGTATTTGCGACGCCTTGCAGACTTCTTCCAAAGAAGTGTTTTCGATTCTCTAAATTTTGATATAGAAATTGATAGAAACATAGGGGTGGACAAAAGAGAGTGTTTATCGATTGATTTTCCTGTTTACTCTTTCGGTGTTTTTGAATTTCCTGGCATTTCGAACTCGACAATATCAAGTTTGAATGTTTTAACAAACATTCTAGGTCAGACGAGGGAAATTCGGCTTATAAATAAAGGAAACTGTTTCTTAGTTTTTTTTTTTTTAAGATACGGACCAGTAAAAATTAGGAAGTAAAATCGTGCAGGCCTATCTTACCCCCACAAAAGCTTTGTGCAACAAGAAAAAAAACGTGCAGCCCTGAAAAAATAATTCGAGTAGAAGAAAATCACTCACCCCTCCCATCACCCTTCTACTGACCCCCCCGTAGAAGAGGCAAAATGGATCGCATAGACGTTTTCCAGTTACATTAGTAAAAAAAGTAAATGCCTTATTTGCTTAAAATTATATTTGCTAAAAATTATATTTGCTAAAAATCAAAGGAAAATAGTTTACTAGACACAACATTTGAGATGAACACGGAAATTCATAAAATTCATGGTACTAAGCGAATCTATCTCAAGTATACATTTCAGCGGAATCATTTCCATTCATCGGAAATTACATAAAATCCGTTAACAATTTGAAATGATAATGTGATTAAAGATTTTACTTTAGAAGCATAAACAAGAAAAAGCAAAATGGTTATATGTTAAACCACTCAAAAAGTATACCTGGCGGGCGCGCAAAGAGTCGTGCGCTCACTCTAGGATTTGCTTCAAAGACTTTCCCCGACTAAGCTATTGAATTAGCGCACAAAACACAGCTGTGATTCTAATCTATCGCGCGATTAATGAAATGCTAGTTTACTCAGATTTTGCCAGAAGCGTAGGTCAGTGCGTGCGTAAACGTGATTTCTAGGCTGAAATTTTAAATTCCTTTGTTGCAAGTTGTTCCTTAAACATCTTCTGCTAAGACTTGGCCTTCGAAAGTTCAGAAGCAGCTATATCACAAAGGTAAAGTTCCTTATTTCCAGTAACAGCACTCGAAAGAAGCAAAAACCAAGAAACATAATCGGTAAAGTTGATCGTTTACATTCATTTATAAAAGTTAAAAACGCTAGTTTTGGAGATGAAATAGTATATGTTTTTTCACTCATGATTCGACTTGGGAAGTAGCGTTATCATTTCTTCTTTAAATTTTTCTAACATTACAAATGTCTTTGCGCATCAACAAAAAAAATAGTTTCATTGGGCGAAGCTTATAATATTTTTGTAGTTTCAAGCTTGCGTTAGAACAGTTTAGCGGTCGAAAGGGAAATTGCCTTTTTTGTCTCGACTTTAGAGAGATAACTATCCGATATTTAGACCAGATAGCGATAAATCTGACAGCTATTTTATGAAATATCCGACAAGCAATCATGTTTCGTCAAAAATACCCGTAAGGCAAATAGGAATAAAAACATAATAAACATTTTTTGCCATAACAAATAATATGTTAGGCAAAAAAATTGCCTAAACATCAGCAGCGAGTAGAGCGACCTCTTACTTAAGGTATTAAGTACAGTATTTTCAAAGAGCACCTTTTTAGACTTTTTTTTAATGACAAGCATAAAGTTGGCCGGGTAATATCTGACCGCTTTATAGAGGTATTTAAAAACAGTATTTTTAAAGAAGATATTTTAATACTTTGCCGTGTAATGGCCGGCCAGACAGAAGCTGCTGGTTGCTTGGTGGGTGGCACCGATTGTAGAGACGTATATTAATAAATACAGTATTTTTATTCAGCCTTTTTTTTTTAAGTGACCGGTAATAGAGGCTGACTTGAGAATGCACATCTCTGCTTTTGTCTTTACACACCACACACTCCATAGCTCCTTTCACCTGAATTAAAGATTGAGAACCAAATTTCTCGAATTTGAATCAAGGTTTTCCGTATGTATTTGATAGATACAGTTGAGTTATAAGAGGCGCAACCTAATGAGCGATAGGTACAAAGACGAACGAGTACAATCATGATTCCATGACGACACTGATCCATGGGACATATTACGATTTTAGCGACGATAACGATTATAATAACGTCAAAAGATTATATTCATTGAGTAGCGTACACAGTCGCCAAGTGAACTCACGCAAAACAAATGTCCGAAACAATGATAAAAACATATATTTTTCTACAATAGACCATGAATAGACTGTTGTGTAGCCTTTGGTCATCCACAGCAGGAAAAGGCTAAGAGAGAAAATATATAGCAACTACAGTTGCACCTTTAGAGGTTGACAAGAAAAGAAATAAAACAAAAAAGGCTTCAGTTATCAACGTTTCCTTTGCGCATTAGTGGCGTAAAGCTTTTTTAATGGGAATTTACTCAAGTATTTCTATTGATACCAACAATTTTCCATGTTTTTTTACTAAAAGGCATAAACAAGTAAAACCACATTTTGGACATGGTAATGGTAGCAGCGCCCGCTTACTGGAGATGGTATCCTGAAAGAGATTCATTTCGTGGACTTGAGGAATTGGCCGTTCACTTAAGGGGACCGCTTGATAAATGGTGCTACAGTTTTCGCCAAACATCAAGTTCGATTTTAAATTTTAAAAGATTCACCTTGAAAGGGATCATGGCATCATGAAGTTCCCCATGATGACTACGAAAAAGATAAAGGAAAAAACAAAAACATAATATCACCTCCCGCAAGGCCACACGAGAAAGGACAAACAAATCATATACAGATCATACATACAAATCAACAATATCTAAGCTGATGTGCGCCGCTTGATGGCGCGAGTTATTTTTCCCGTACTGGCAATTCACAAAGATCATCTTCGAGATATCTATCACGACAAAAAAAAAAAAAAAGACACGGCGGTATCAGCGCAAGAACGGAGCATCAAAAGGAAATCAAAATGTGTTAATCGGATGTAATTTGTTTATTTTGAAATAAAAAAAATAAAGAACGGCCGAGAAGAAATTCAAGGGTGGGAAAGGACGGGGAATACAGCATGATTTTTGGTGCGCACGTACGCAACAAGAGAAATCACGGCACGTAGTTGCAAATTGCAAGGGCACGATATATCTCATCTCTGACGCTAACCTATCATAAATCTAAGACAGTACGCACAGTGGCGCTTTTTCTTAAACAGCGTGCACAGATTCATTTTGCCTTGTGCGTGCTGCCTTAGATTTATTAAAGGAAATGTTATCAGTTGCGCATCTTGTTTGCGCAACTAGTAAAAACTTTTATGGAATAAATGTGTATGAAGCGCTGTAGGATTGGAGAGGATTCACACTTGTCTTGTTTTTTTTTTTTTTTTGTGAGGCTAGCTTCTTCCTCTCCTTTAAAGGCATAACCCGCGGAAAGCCATGATAGAATATTTAATGGTCTTTCAATTTATCCCTATCTTTTTAAAATATTACACAGTACATGGAGCACGTTACAGACAACACCGCAGTGCGTTGTTCATTGTCTATATGCTGCATTTGTCTTTTCGAGCCTGAAATAGCTTTTTCCTTTTATTGCGCAAAAGGCATGTTCTTATTAACGATAAAGTTGAATGAATAAACGAAGTTCTGATTGGTCGTGAATGATAGACATTTTAGTCTGAAATTCCGACAACATTTCAGACAATCTCTACAGCACATCTCAGTCGAAAGTACTCTACACGCTAAGGACCCAGCGATTGGTGTAAACGCATAATGCCGTTCATTGAACTATGCGAAAATTCAAATGACGTTTATTGCTAAAGAATTCCATGTTTTTGCTAACCTCCAAGTTAGCCCTACTTCGGAAAGTTCACAAATCAAGAACATTCGGAAATTTGAGATAATGAAAAACGGTAAGTCTCTCTTTCCTCGAGGTGCTTTGTGTGTTTTGGTCCCCTTATGGTTCTTTCGATGCTTTCTAAACGCGCACTACTTCAGAAACAATCAGTCCGCATTTATTGAAGTTGAAATTTTCAGCTGCGAGGATTACACCCTAGAATTAAACTCACAAAAGGAAGTCGTTTTTTTTTTATTTGCCGCCGGCGTATTTTTGCTAATGATAAATGATTTGTGTCTATAAAAGAACGCCCGCTGACTAGATGTTGTAGTTCAAACGTAACGGTAGCGAGCGATAATCGGATCATTTCGAATTTGTTAAGTTCACAAACGATCAGACAATAGATGTGAAAAAAGAAAATATAACTAGCCATCGACGGTGGTGTAACTACGATCAGTCTCACAGAGAGCGGGTCTTGTAGCACTTGACCCTAGAAAGGGGGAGAGAAAGGAATATGTGAGTATAGTACACGCACACTAATGTCTTATACAATAGAAACGGAGACTCTTTGAATACGGTGGAATGGCACTAATGACAGTCCACATAACCAAGAACTAAGTGCTATATTAAATAGAAAATTGAAATATAAATTCTGCGAGATGTGTGGCTATGTTATGTTCTCAGGAAAGCAAAAATATGGTGTGAGGCTTTTTACTCATTACTCACTAGAATACCACAAAAAAAGGCTTCGGCTTCTCTTTGATTAATATTTTTTTTTTATTTTCGCGTGTACAACTGAATTTTAATTGTCAAACGTAAAGCTATTGGTTTCTGGAGGGCGAAAATTGTAAAAGAGTGCCGCTATTTGGTAGTTTAAAAAACGCGGTATACAAACATGCACTTTGAGTGTGCTATTTGCGCCAGAAAAAAACAAGGACACTCAAGGGGATACTATTTGTTTTTATTTGCACAGCCAAGAAACGATTATTCTCTCAAGAACTTTTTAAAACCCAAACATTTAACTACGCTTAAGGGAAGGCAGCGACAAGTTGTTAGATGGATGTTAGATCTGTCGTCCTTAAAGCATATTAAATAACAGGGTACATTACGCATGCGTACAGGCAGGCAATACGAGGAACGTAAGTTTGTCATTTTCTTTCTCTACAAGAAAATAGTGTTTATATCAATTATCATATTAGAAGTATATTGACCAAAAAAAAGAAATAAAAATAGCCTAAGTTGAGCAAAATAACATTTGTAGCTTTCAGAAACTAAAAAAAAGAAGAAACGGAATCATAACACTTCCAAAAAAAAAGGAATATCCGTGCCTTATCCCCCCTGCCGAATATTTTTACGCTATTAAATTTGTTAAAAAAAAATCGTTTTTATTCCCCGTGCAGTATTGATTTAGCAAGAGGCGCGTTTATAGTGATTTCCCCGAGGGCCTCCTTGTATACTTACGAAAACAGTTTAAAATTAAGTTTGATAAGGATTGAAAATTAAAAAAAAAACCTGCTTGAATTCAGCCTGGCCTTTAAGTCTCAAAATTCGTAATCAATTAGTGGATGTAGATAAGGAGCACGCAGAAACTTGGCAAAGTGATTAAGCAGTCTTTGGAAGAACTCGGAAGCTCAACATCTTAGGAAAAGAGAAAATGACTCGATTCGCTAAAATGAAATAGATACGACATAGTCTTAAATGCCAGGGGAGGGGATGGTATGGATGCTAGATACAACACAGAACGAGATGCCAGGGGAGGGGATGGTATGGATGCTAGATACAACACAGAACGAGATGCCAGGGGAGGGGATGGTATGGATGCTAGATACAACACAGAACGAGATGCCAAGGGGAGGGGATGGTATGGATGCTAGATACAACACAGAACGAGATGCCAGGGGAGGGGATGGTATGGATGCTAGATACAACACAGAACGAGATGCCAGGGGAGGGGATGGTATGGATGCTAGATACAACACAGAACGAGATGCCAGGGGAGGGGATGGTATGGATGCTAGATACAACACAGAACGAGATGCCAGGGGAGGGGATGGTATGGATGCTAGATACAACACAGAACGAGATGCCAGGGGAGGGGATGGTATGGATGCTAGATACAACACAGAACGAGATGCCAGGGGAGGGGATGGTATGGATGCTAGATACAACACAGAACGAGATGCCAGGGGAGGGGATGGTACGGATGCTAGATACAACACAGAACGAGATGCCAGGGGAGGGCAGGCTAGTGCTATTAGTGGACAGAGCAAAAAAGTGGCATGAAATTTTCCAATTCTCAATATATTAGCTCAAAATTCGGCCGCATACAAGGAGTTCCTCTGACAAAAAGCTTAATTCCAAATTTTAAAGAAATTAAGAAGATATGAAATTAAGATATTAGCGAGCAAATTTGGCTTAATTTCTGACCAGAGCTCGACTTCTCCCTAAAAACGAGGAGAATTCATACTTTGAACAATTGAAAATTGCACTTCAAGCCTCATATCTCTAAGACGAATCCATTAGAAAAAAACATTTTTTGATATGTTGGTTTACATAACATAAAATTCAAGCTTACCGAAGTTAACCAGACCTTATTTTGGGAAAACTTGCCATTTTTTTGTTCTGTCCTATTGGTGTAGATATCCCTACCCTCATTTACTCCATTAGATCCCCAAGTATACCTTACTTTTTGGAACAGACATTCATCATTAAAAGCTGTTTCGGAAACGCCTGCATATAGCCTTCATTTAGGTGGCATACGACATGAAGTCATCTGCATTTGAAAGGGCATTTCCTACGGAATAGTATTATATCCATGACATTTCATTGTAATGTGTGAAGTTATCTAATGTCGATAGCAAGCACGCTATGCATGTAGGATCAATGTTTACTATTTTCTCATATATTTATACCAATGCGTTACAAAGGGCTTTTAACAGACTGTCCTCCTTCGCTTTTACTACAACTTAAAAAAAATAATGGCTGCGGAGCTTATGAAAGAGTACATAACGCTATTCTATATTCAAAGCCGTAGCAGGCCTCGAATTATTAGGGGGGGGGGGCACGATACAGAAACATTGAGAAAACAATGGGGGGCACAGCCACGCCCCTACTGGTCATTTCCATATAATTTTTGAAAATGTTGGGGGGCACATGCCCTCAGTGCCCCAACCCCTGCTACGACCCTGATATTCCAGACAAACCAATATTAAGGGAGGCGTATAGCCAGGTTTTTGTGAAAAGGATGGTATCAACATTTGACGATCCTTCAATAAGGATAGTGCACATACCCCCTACTCCCCCCTCCCCTCCCTAAACTGAGAGAAAGGCAAAAGAAGCGTCATTATTCATAACACTCACATTAGGGCTCGCCTGATCATGGAAGAACAAAAGATTACTTAAATTGCGTCTGATGATACTTTCAATCTCAATACATTTTCCAGGCCTCGAGGGGGTTCGCGTAATATTACCGGTAGGGCCTATTATTTGAGATTAAAGATGGAATTTACTATTATTTCGACAAAGCATTCATATTTGATTTCTTTTAGATATTACACGTTATATAGGGGCGTTGCTCTTAATTGGAGGCAATACTTCAACAGTGCACTCAAAACATGACTCATAATTGTCCACCGCAAACCCGTAAAAAGAAAAGTTAGGGAACAAATGCTCTTCAAGAAAGCTGACTGCCTAAGGGTTGCACAACTTGGTAATGGTCCTGAGAAATTCTGCACGCCAGGCCATTAACGAATGCTCTACACTGCCTTTCGTGATTGCACGTGTAAATCGATGTTTTAGTGTAACGATAATGATTCGTGCTTGAGAGTAAGGTCATTTCCGCTGTATATTTAAAGCTGTAAGAAATCCAAGGGAAAAAAGGATACATACTTTTAATTGTGAAGAGCAGCAGTGAGCAACAAACAGTGAAAGCATATCTACCCTAACAACTAACAAAACAAGGAATATCCAAGG
Organism: Nematostella vectensis; assembly: GCF_932526225.1. Taxonomy (NCBI): domain Eukaryota; kingdom Metazoa; phylum Cnidaria; class Anthozoa; order Actiniaria; family Edwardsiidae; genus Nematostella; species Nematostella vectensis. The sequence continues at coordinate 7,306,164 of NC_064043.1, read as the reverse complement.
TTTTAGATGAGGTACGTAGAAAAAGCAAAGATATATATATATATATTTTAAATATATATTTTTTAATATCAAATCATCGCCTACTTCAAAAGGTAGCAAAATACTCATAAAGTATAAGTTTATTGATTTTATCTACCTGTAGGTAAAAAACCAAACAAAAACAAAAAAAAGTTAAAAATGATTATAGTAAAATTAAAGTGAACAATAAAATTCGGGAAAATCCTTACTTGGAGAACATATAACGAAAAACCAAGGCGAAAGGGGTCTATGCTTGTCTTACAACAAGACGGGGCATTTTTAGCATTTCTCTGGAAACCCCTCTCGATCCTCTATTTGTACTTTAGGCTATTCGGAGAATCAGCAAAAGGTTTCGTTCTCACAAATTTCACGACAACATTTGTGCCAGTGGAACAGACATCGACCCATACACAGAAATAGTGAAGTGCGCAGGGCGTTTTTTTCCCGAAAGTGTCGAATAGAAAGAAGGTATATGGAAGGTTCAGTACAGATAGAATAAAAAGGGTGCAAAAACTATTGATTTCTTAATTCAAATGGAAGATTTATTGGCTAAAACTATAGCCTTATTTTCAGGCGAGTACAATACAGTTTGCAGTACTCGGATCCCTGTTTTGGGGATATTGTATTCTTGTGCTATTCCAGCTATACTAATAAAAACCGTTTGATTCGGGAGCACAAAGCTAAGGATCTTTGTTGTTTTCATCTTTATCAAAGAAAGGGACGTTTTCTTTTATATTAAAGATCCAGGCACTAAGCAATATGCTGCGTTGAATTGCTTTCCTCAAAGCAGGTAGTGGTCCTCTTAAAATAACATTTATTAGAAAGGTTTAACAACAACAACAACAACAAAAACAACAAAAATAAATAAATAATTACAATAACAAGTAGAAGAATTGAAGTCTAACAAATGATTTTTAATTAACAATTATCTATAACGATATATACAATATTGGAATATTTCAGTTGCTCGCTTGAATTCACTTGCTTGATATCATATTACACAATAAAAAATCATTTTCCAATGAAAGAGGGGGGGGGGGGGGGGGGGCTTTTCTCATATCCGGCCTTGAAAAGGCTTTGAATCTAACAGCAAAAGGCTTGAGAATCTGATAATATAATACTTTTTTGGGGAAAATGTATGTTCAAAAGGGATGGAACTAATGAAAACAGAAACTTTTTTACACAATTACGCCAATTAACTAATTTAAAATGTTTATATTCTTCGCGGTTAGAAATGATAACTACAATTCATTGTCAGAGGTTTTGACAAGGGCCTGCTCAAAAATCATATCAAGCATATTCCCCACGGATAGTGTCCTTCGTTTGTTTTGCCTTATATGGTCATTGATGCCCATATTTAGAAGAGCTAAAGTTTTTCTGCTCCCTGATCTCCAGAAAACATGGTGAAAAATGCTGATTCCTGTCAATTTGAGACTCGCGGCAAGAATTTTTCAAGAAAAAAATTGATTGCTTGGTCAAATCTTTATGTCACTAATCTTGAAAAGCCCTGAGACCCAGGCCTCTAAGAAATTGACCGAGCAGGTTTGAAGGTCACCAAAATATTGATATGTAAGATAAAAATAAGATAGAAATTATAAATTGGGTGTATCTTGAAAAAAAAAATGAGCGACTTTTTTTTTTATTTCATTGTCGACTTTGCCTTGTTTGACTATTATCGTAAAAAGTGACTATGGTTGAATATGTTTTAGAAGTAATTTATCTACAATAGCTATAGAAAAGCCTCCATTTTGACATCCTCGCAAAATACCAAGTGTGAGAAAGCATTTATTACCATCGGCTGTTCTGGGGAGACTTTGCGATAGTTTTTTTATCTGTCGAACCTGACTTTGCTTTGTTTTTTTTTTTTTTTTTTTTTTTATCTGTCGAATTTGGTGAATACATTAGATTATACAACTAGACAATTATTTAGAGATTTCTACATTGTCAAATACTGAATAGAGAGACAAGTATGGATGACTAGGGAACTTAAATAGAAGGTATCGGTGGTAGAAAGCCCTGATGTTTTTGTTGATAAAAAATACGACTAAAGTAAAGCATGTTTTTTTCATCATTAACACGTAATACATAGCTGAAAAATTAATGTGGCGGTCTCTTTGAAGACTGTCCGCAAAGCATGCTGGATCTCCAAGCAAGTGAGTAGATTTGAAAATGCTCTAGTCATATCAAAATTTTATCAAAAATTTTATCGAATCAGACTTGCAGGTATCTAGCACTCTTGCGGATTGATAACAAAAACTTTGTCTTTTATGAACAGTTTCAGACTAAAAAAGTTCGAGACCTCAGTATTTTGAATATTATACTGTCAAGTATCTGTAACAAACATTTATTGAGAAAATGTTTTAGGGATAGTATGGACGAAATATAGACGAGACATCAGTGGTATATTATTATTGAGTGCCCATCTGAGATTCATTGTGATGCTACTGCTGTTAATATTTTTTTTAGATGACCTGACCTTAACACACATCTTATCGGCGCTCTATTAAGAATGTACTAAATAATTACAATATTTTCAATTGAAGAATAGCCCCAACCCATTAATAACTGCCATTTTATTTGACACGCATTGTTTAATCCGAGAGATATTCAAATCTATCCACAGTGCAATAAAGATAACCAATGTGAATACCCTAAGCTGGGTCTCCTATCGAGTATGCACAATATTAAAGAGCAGCCACCCCCAGCTGGGCGAGAGTAACCGATACGACGTGAGCGCAAGAGCCAAATAAAAAAGAAGCCATTACAAGCACAGTCAATGTCGGATCTCTCTGTCAAAAGTTCGAGTTATTTCTTTGTGATTTTAAGGCTTCGTTTGGCTTGAAGGCAATAAATCAACTCGATTCCGGCCGAAGTTGCATTTGTGGTTGGGCTGCGTTACCGGGTGAGTGACAGTGCAGAGAGCTAGGAATCAACACAGAGACGGTAAAAAAATAACTTTATTGTTACCTATACCAACGCCTCTATTGTTAACAAGAAAAAGCTAAACAACATGTAATGAAAGATATTTGTTATATGGTTCTTATACACTCGTAGATGGCGATGAAGTGATTATTTGGGGTTTGACCATTTGGTTTAGCTAAATGTGTTACTCAGACATTCAGTTCGTACGATGGTAAAAATATTTTAAGGATAACTTTTCAAAGCTTGTTTTCTTTGGAAATTTTAAGACCAACTCAAGGTATCGATGTTTTTTTGCTGTAAAACAATTTTGTTTCTAATTCTCATAGTATTATTTTCTATACCAACCAATATGATATATTATTGTAGAGGTATGAGCCTTATAACCACCCCTGGTTTTATAGAAGCACAATGTGTTCTTTTGTTGTCTTGGCAATGTGTAAATTTGCAATAATTAAAATCTTCTGATTTTGAAACATTTTAGCAGAATCTATATAATCTTTGAATGTTTTGCTCGCGTACGCATAGTGAATTAATAAGTTAAAAAGGAGATTGTCGGAGGAAAACAAATGCCAAAGTATTGTTTTTTTTTTTTTTGTTTTTTTTTAAATTAAAATGAACAGGTGTGAATTGTTTGTATCTGGTGCCTAATTAACCGCAAGCTTCCTTTGGAAAAAAATGCTTTTTCATAACAAGGAAAGCTTACGACAGTTTTGCCGGAAAATTATGAGTGATTGCTGATTAAAAATTGCTTATCAAACGATTGATTTTTATTAAAAATAGAGCCAAGTAGGAAAAATGGATCATTTCAGCTCGGATCGAGCAGGAGGTTAGGAATCACAAGTGAAAAAAAAATGAAAAAAAAAGAAAAATTATCAATTTTTTTTTCAGTTGTCGGAGGGCTTTCGTTTAAAAGCACTGTTTAGTCATCGACTAAAAAAACTATAAAACTATGGTGTTTATCACCTTTCAGAAGTATTCCTATTTCATTATATTATTCCCTGTCTAACTCAACCAATGAAATCACTTTTTATTCATTTGCTCAAAAACTTTTGTCGTCAAGAACTTTAAACTTTAAGCAACAAGGTATATTAATAATGCAAGTAAAACACATTCTTATCCTAAACGTTAAAAACTACGATACCGTTTTATTGATGCTAATGGTTTTTTCGTTTCAATTCTAGACTTAGAAAAAATCATCAGTACAGAAATTACTTTCCTGAGTAGTATTTTGACTACATTTTATTTCAAACGATTGCGGCACAGTTTGCTTCGATGGGATCGACCCACTTACCTTCCCGTTGGATACAACAATAAAGCATTACCGACCATTAATATGATAAACAAGGGCTACATATCTCTGGTTTGCCGCGCAGTTGCCTGTGGGACCGAAACGTCTAGACAAATCAGCCTAAAATAAGCTTACGGCCACTGAAAGAGTAAGCGTCAATATTTACGCGCCACTCACCACATTGTATTAAGAAAAGGATTACGAGTTACCGGCTCCAAATTAGCTGCCTTGTTAGATGTCGTATAACCCTAATCCGATTTCTACAGTAATGGGGAGTAGACGGCGTTATGATTAGCTACATACTGCACGAAACTTAAGCATTCTGTCATTCTTTATGGTACACAAAAAAGATGGCGAACTAAAACCAAAACACACTTTGAGAACTTGCCTTCCGCGTAGCCCCTACCTTGGGAGATGCTTTTGGATTTCATCTGAAAAAGAGACTGTTAAAAACGGTTATATCCTTATCCTTACTTACGTGGAGGTAATACTTTTATCTTCAGTATAAGCTGTACCATAGTCTCTCCGGGCTTAGAGAAAAATAATAAGTGGGTACCATCTAACATCTTCGTTTACTCTCATAGCTTTTAAGTAATAACATTCATTTTCAGCGCTTTGAAGCCTTTACTATCGTCCAGTTTCTTTTGTGTACATTTCTTGTTGTTTGGTTTTCCCTTAATGACCGAAAGCTGTCCAAATCGGACAGAATATTAAAAAAAAGAAACTATCTGCAATAAAAAGGGGAACTGGAAAAGACGCGTATCACATTAAATGCATTTTTTCCTCCATTGTGTACAATTGAAAACAGGCCAAAACAAACTAACACAGTTTATCTCTCACGAGAAATTACGTCTCTCTTTCGTCAATCATAATCCATACAACTACGAGTTGCTAAGCAAAGTAAATTAAGTTTTTTTTTCTGGTGTTGTTTATTTGAAAGCGTGAAACCGGCATTGATTTAGACCCCAGTAACCTTAAGAGCCTTGATCGAATATCCAACTGGACAAAAGCGATAATCGCTTCTTGATATTGATCTTAAACAATAGAATAAATGGCACTTGTCATTCATAACGCCTACACAATTGAGTTAAGAGATCATAGTTTTCTAGAGAATGGTGCTAATTGGTTTGGCAGAATCAAGCAGGAGTACTGTAGCGGGGATCTTGATCAAAAGGATAAAATGTGAAGATGTGAAACATTGCAGTGATCCACTATAAAATGTTGGAAGATAAAGGCACTGATTGATGGTAAGTAATGTCAAACAAGATGGCATTTCCCAATCTCGGCGTAAAATAACCAGCCAAGCAAAGCGTTCACGCTTATGACATTCATGATAGTTTTCTAGCTTAAGACCGTTATATTTTCAAATGCAAACAATATACAGTAGTAAACGAGTGTTATTAACAGTGCACCCTGAAGAAATGTTTTAAATGTTTTTTTCATAGAAGTTAAGTTAAGTAAATATTTGGCTTAAGTGTTAAGCGGATCTGCTCATTTAGGGATAAAAGGAGGAAAGTTTTGATGATTTGTACAAAGGCGCACGCCAACGGTACATGTTGAGTATTACCGATTATTTTTTTCGGGGTCCGGTATCCATCAAATCGCGCGCTCTGATTGTCCGGTATCCTACGATCCGGACCCCGCGATACCAGCACGCTCACCTCCAAAGCTCGAAATAGTAAGCTGATTTGTAAAATGACCATCGAAAACTGAATTTTTACTCCCGAAGTTATAGATCTTTACCTTTAAACGGCATTTTATTTGTTATTTTATCTAGAATCATTGGCTTTACGAAAAATCGGCTTCAAACTCCCTGTGTTTTGACAATTTCCCGCCATAATGATTTTGCAACGCGCGCGACGATTTCAAGTTTGCTAAAGTTTATTTGGGATAGAAAAAGCAGCAAATCGTCTCTTCATACGAAAAAAAACGACAAATCACTCTAGTAATCTACCTGCATAACCAGCTTAAACGTATCCACATTCAAGAGAAGTTCTTTTAGTAAATATATCTTATCGTCTGTAGAGGATTTTTAAATCTTAAAAGATCAATTCGAGTTGAGAACGACGTATCAATATGGACTAAATTATTTTACAAAATTGTTGGTCAAAACTCAGAGAATGTCTTCTTTGAAGGTTCTGTAATTCTGGAGAATAAAAAGCGTTGTGTGGAAATACAAAATGGAGTTTATTGAATGATCATGAGCGAACAAAATCTTCAAGAACATCGACGAAAGTCAGTAACAAAACCTCGCCTCGTGCAACCGTAAGCCCGTAAGGTAAACAAAGTTGGAAAATCCATTGAGGAAAAAAAAAATATGTTATTTCCCAGCTAAGGGTCGGTCCGTATCGTGAAATACCGTGACCTCGGCCTTCGGCCTCGGTCAGTATTCTCAAGACCTCGGTCACGGTATTTCACGATACGTACCTCCCAGCTGGTAAATAACATATATATACATGTGATACCAAACATGTGGTAAAAATTAAATGACAAGTAATGTCAAACAAGATGACATTTCTCATCTCGGCGTAAAATACCCAGCCAAGCAAAAGAGTTCACACTAATTTTTCAGGCGAGAAACTGAAAGAACCAGACATTCTTGACATTTTTGTCGTTATGGACCGTTATATTTGCAAGTGCAAACTACATATGTAGCAAAAGAGTGGCTGAAACTGAAGGTGGCAAACTTGTTTTTAGAGTTTTTTAAGAAGCTTTGCATGTTTCAGACTGATATCAGGCAAAGCATTCTAGTCCTGACGTTAGGTAAAATTGTAATAAGTTTACATTAATTTTAGTTGCTATAGCAAGAACAGCTCACGAAAGCCTTCATCATTGTTTGCTTTGATATAAAATTACATTCCGACATCTATCACTGAAGATAACGGAATGCATAGTGGTTTATATTATAAATCAACAGATGTTAATCTTTGTCGTGATTGCCTCTTCCGATAACAAGATGAAAAAAATTCCAGGAAATTTTTTCCGGAAAATTGAGTTTGATGGATCCTAATGAATATTTAGCATGAAGTTCTCTTTTCAAAATGCAGGTTGAAGTAATGAAAGCTAAAAAGAGCAAAATAAGCGGCTGAAGGGATTCAGTTTTCCTTTTATGGGTTCAACGAGATTATCTGAAAGAAATACTTAAGAAGGAACACAGAAATCACTTCGAGTTGGTTATGCAATAAATGTAACAAGTAAACCAAAAGGGAATTTATTTTGGTTTGAAGTTAACCGGCAATTTTCGTAACAGCCGACACCCCGTGAGAACACCATCATTTCTTTGACGAAGCCTGCACATAAAGCCCCAAATTAACCTTCCTTTAACCAAAGTCATAAAAAGTTACTTATTTCTCTGCTTGCCTGCTAAGAGTTTTTAATTTCTTTTTAAATGTGTAGAATAGTCATTTAACAAACTGCAGTAATTATAAACTTGATAGTTAATGAAATGTCGTTTAATATGTTTTCCATATTTAAGTTTTCTAATCCTGTTCATGAACACCCCCGTATTGTAAGTTTCCGTCTTATTTCAATATCTCTATGCCCTCTTTAAATTACAGCTCTCAAACAAAACATCATTTTGCCATCTTGCCATCATTTGGAGAGATAATTAATTCGTGAGAAGATATTTTGATGTTTTTAAAAGACAAAACACTCCAAAGGGAGAGAAAAAAAAACTCGTCGCCGAGTCACTAAAGAATGGAACTTAAAAAAGGTCTTTCGATCTCTAAATTATGATCGAAAAAGCTATTCGTTTAAAAGCTTTTTGTTGTGCCATTTTCTTAAGAGCTCGTAAAAATTATTCACGTTATAGTGGTAAGAGGGAGTAAATATTGTACCTTACCTTGTACAAACAACTCTTCAGTTCTTTGGGCTCTATATGCGGTGTTCTCTATTCTTTCAGCTTTTCGAGATGAAAATACAAGGCCACTTTGCGGTCGTACCACTACTACACTAACAACTAAAAGCTTTACTGGACATCGAAAATCCAAAGTAAACGGTCAATAAATGGACACTTTCAATCGCTGATCGTGAAAAGCAAAAACGTAACAGTCTTCCCTTGCGAGGCGCTAAGAAGGCAAGTCGTGCCAAAGGTACGTTGTTTTTAAATTGAAATTCGTAGGAGATTATCAGGCATTATGTAAAGCTAAATTCCCATTCCAATTCGCAATTTGAGAGACAAAAAGTTTGAAGAGAGAGCAGAGTGTACTTGAGCTTTAGGCTTTTAGTAAAATGAATGGATGAAAAGAGCAAGGACTTTAATAAAGTAAATAGTTACAATATTACACGTTTTGTACAAGGCCAGGACTTTTAAGGGCAAAATTCAATTTCAAAAGTATTATAGAATCGGAAAAATAAATAGATGGAATAAGAATGTATCAGGTTTATATGCAAATCGTGTCTGAAAGTTGTCATTTATTTGACTGTATCCGTCGAAAAAATGTTCCGATTAAAGTGTGGATTTTAATCGAATTGCATCAACTAAATTAATCCATGTACTGTGTTATCTCTTTTAAGAAATAAATCGTTCAATATTTTTTTTTCGTTCACCACAGTGTATAGTTTTAGAGTCGCACGCCAAAAATGGACTCTAACTTTGAACGCAATAACATTTTGTTAATTGCAAATCCATGCCGGATTTCGAAGCCAGAAACGGCCATCAAGTAGGTCGGCTTTTATTTTAAGTCTAATGGTTGATATAAAAATGTCAACGTATTCTTCTCAGACTGTTAATTAGTATGCGTGCATTTGTAAATTGCAGTTTCATAAGAGCATTGGACGCTGTTGCTGTTATCCTAGAGTTTATCTTGTAATAAAAATTCACGGGATATGATTTAAAAAATATATGAAGAAAAAAACGTCTGCCGTCTACTTAATGGCCTCAAGCCACAACGATAAAATACAATATTATTTGCGCTTTTTATTTGTTTCGCGTCCTAATTTTAGTTCCAATATTTTCATTTATTCAGCCGCTTTAAAAGATTAAACACTCATTTCTTTTGTAAGAACCTTTTTATTAGAACTTTAAGCCTGAGATTTGTCCAAATTTCTAAGAACATTCCGAGGCGTAAGATAAGATAGCAGCAAAATATTGTTTAGTTAGTGTTATGCGTTCTAAAATACAGAATCAAATTTTGTTCATAATAACAACCTTAAAATGTTATTGCTTTTGATCACTTGTGTAATTCCCTTCTAAAAATTCATTGGGTATAGTATATTTTATATACTCTGAAATGTTCAGCCTTGAAATTCTCCAAATAAAAAAGGCGCTGCTCAACTGAGAATTAGACGTTCTTATAAAAAAAAAAGATTGTACATAAGCCTTGTATATGTAAAAACGTATATAATTTCTTTACAAAATACGCAAGCCGGAAAAACACTGTCACGCAAGTCGGAATAACATTGTCACGCAATTCGGAATAACATTGTCACGCAAGTCGGAATTACATTGTCACGCAAGCCAGAAAAAATACTGTCACGCAAGTCGGAATAACCTTGTCACGCAAGTCGTAATAACATTGTCACGCAAGTCGGAATAACATTGTAACACAAGCCGGGAAAAATACTGTCACGCAAGTCGGAATAACATTATCACGCAAGTGGGAATAACATTGTCACGTAAGTCGGAATAACACTGTCACGCAAGTCGGAATAAAACTGTCACGCAAGTCGGAATAACATTGTCACGCAAGTCGGAATCACATTGTCATGCAATTCGGAATAACATTGTCACGCAAGTCGGAATACCACTGTCACACAAGTCGGAATAACATTGTCACGCATGTCGAAAAAAAACATCAGGCAAGCTGGAAATATCTTGTCGGAAAAATCTTGTCTGACATAAGTTTTTAATAGAGCAGGTTTAATGATAGCTGCTATCCAACCGGTAAAATGAATCTTGGAACATAACTTATTAGCGCCAGAGTTTGCAACGTTAGAAATATCGTAAAATAAAATGATTAAAATATTATATTGGCTGGAGCTTAAATCTCTCCTTCGAGAGATTCGTAATACACGCCAAAAAACTTCAGCTCTAAAGCCAAAACTCGTTTCGTATCTATGTCACATCTATGATTATGTTCTGGAATAATACAATCGAGTGTTACAAGGCATCCGGCTAGTTCAACAGAGTAACTAAGATACTGTGGCTATCGTTAATAAAGCATCGGACTTTAACAGATGGTTATTTCGAAGTTAACTTACAAATAGAGGCTGATTGAAATGCTTTACTGTTCTCTCTCCAGCAGCCGTAACACTAGTTCCTCATCTTAATAAAGCAGCCAAATAAAGAAAACAGCACATATAGAACCGCGCGCACGGGGTTAATAAAGCATGGAGAATTCCACAGACTTCATACGCACGACCAATACGACACCTACGGCAGGGGACCTGACGGCCTTGCGCGTGGCCGAGTATTCTCTCTTCGCCATCATCTTCATCGTGGGAGTTGTCGGAAATAGCCTCGTCTGCCTGGTGATCTTCAAAACGCCGAACATGCGCAATACCAGGAACTACTTGATAGTGAACCTGGCTATTGCTGATATCACTGTGGCATTGGTGTGTATCCCATTTGACGTGGTTATCAGGGTGTATGGGGACACGTGGGTCTTGGGCGCGGCCATGTGCAAGATGGTCTGGCCGTCGATGACTTTTGTGGCAACGTGTTCTGCTGCGACGCTGGCGGCAATCAGTTTTGACAGGTGAGAAAACCATTCGCGTGTCGTATGTTATGATAAATAGTACAGAAAGGCAGGGTTTGGATAAGACAGGCAATCAGTTTTGACAGGTGAGAAAACCATTCTTCTGATGGTAGAGAAAAAGGAGACACTCAATATGATAGGCAAAAATATTAAAAGGACACAAAGAAGCACACCTAAGACTTGGAAGAGATGGAAAAAGTAAAGCGGAGAGAGGTCGCTGTGTAATGCGTGACTTGTGATGTCACAAGAAGAGCACTTTCGCTTTATACTCCTGTCATTCTCTTATCGCTTGCGGGGACATTATATGAGTTTTCGTGACGTACATCGTTATTACAAAATGTCAGTCACTGAAGATGGTCATTTTAAGAGGGTCTACGAAGACCCCGATAATTATATTACGTACTTTTTTTAGTGTAGCGAAGACGGGGCACCTAACCACCCCATTAAACCTGTTGGCTTTCAACATCCAATCTATTTCATGGAGACCCTCCATACTAGAAAAAAAAAAATCCCCGTCTCTGTGGTGAATAAATTGTGAGTACAATATAGGACCACATTTCCATTTTTGTAACTGACCCTATCATGTTTATACCAGGTACCGCGCGGTGGTTCACCCGTGGAAACCGCGCCTCAGCATGCGCCAGACTCTAGCCGTTATCGTGAGCACGTGGCTGGTCTCTTTCCTTGTAGTGTTACCCTACATTCTAGTGCTAGGGATGGACGGACACTCCTGCACTGAGTTCTGGTTAAAAGACATCCACCGCCAACTCTACACAGTGTTCTTATTCGTCTTTGCGTACGCGTTACCACTCGTGATTATCGCATTTGCTTACACTCGTGTCGCACTCAAACTAAGGGAGCAATCAAATCGCATCGAGAAGAACAAACTGGCTAGCGGGATACCATCATCTTCTAAATATAACTGGTCAAAGACTGTCACCATGACAGCCAGGGATGAGATAAGTGCGGATATGACGTCATCCCCGCATAATGGATCTGCCAAAGACCAATGCGTAGCCAAGGAGTACAGAGAGTCTATTAATGACAGGACGACGTCACACACAGTGCCTCTCACGATAAACCCGCAGAAAGAGGCGCGAAGGCTCGCGCGCAGCACAAGGATCACGAAAATGTTAGTGACGGTGGTGCTCATTTACGCATTGTGTCTCTTACCCAATCAGGTGCTATGGCTGTGGATGGAGTTTGGGACTGGGAATGAGTTTGAGCACATGAACACGCTGTTAACCTTTACAGGGATGTTGGTGTACATCAATAGCATCGTAAATCCGTTTCTGTACGCAGGACTGAATGACGAGTTTAAAAAGGGATTTGCGAGACTGCTCTGCTGTAAAGGCAAATATCTCAAGTCCATTGCGTAGTATTGCTTTCATAGCTTAGTAAAATAGGATTGTTGTCGTGGGTCAAGGTTTATTTGAAAATCCATCATAAGAGATACGGAACATATCCTCAATTATCCACATCTCATTGATATATTTAAAGAATCAAAATGGTTTGAACCTGAGGAAGGCGGGAAATTGGAAACGTGACGCGAAAACTAAATCCGCAGCTTATGACGCAGCCCCTTTAAGGCGAGTAAGACGGTGTGCACTTCAGCTTCAAGAAAGGGTAAACAAATTGTTCTTACGTATTTTGATAAGGGGGACGTCTCTTTAAAATTTAAAACAAACGAAACGAAAGTCTAGGTATATTATTGAAGGTATAATACTGAAGAAATGAATTTGGCGGCGGAACTTTTATGAAGCTTTTATGTGTAGATCATTCAAAGCAGACCGTTGTAACTAGAATTCATTAAATTATTATTGACTTTCAAGTGCGCAAGGATAGCCTATCCTTATGTGAGGGTGCGATGCACATCTCAATTGACTTTCTAGGAGCTAATATAGAGTATAATAAGTAACCTGTAAACATTCAAAATGTATTTTACAGGGTTGGGACACAAGTGCCGACCAAAACGAAAAAAAAGCCTTCAGGCCAACACTTTTAAGTGTTAAAACCTTATTGCAGCAACAAAGCCCCGTGCAAATGGCCCCAGTATCGACAGGCTTCGCTCGATTGTAAGAGCATTTGTAGGTCCAGCAATGCTTAAGATTATCTCGCCAAACTCTTACCTCTAGGATTAAATCCCATCTTGCGCATTTGACTTAGAAATCGAGTGAAGGGACCTAGTCAAAGAGATCAAGTTTGAAAGAAAATAAATATTTTAGATCGCAATACCTCAGGTAAAAAAAAAATAAGGGTATAGAGGTATAATAACGTCAGGTAGAAGGACTGTCCTGGATTCTAGGGATACCTGTACAATAGACTATTATTTGTAAAACAGATAGTAAATATCAGAAAAACTATAATTTGGTAGCAGTATCAATATCCTTAATAATGGACAAGCTACGCACATGTGATGTATCCAATGCGCACAAGCCATACCCATGCGATATAACGAATGCGCACATGTGGTATAACGAATGTGCATAAGCCATACACACATGTGATATATCCAATGCGCACAAGCCATACCCATGCGATATAACGAATGCGTACATGTGGTATAACGAATGCGTACAAGCCATACCCACATGTGATACATAGAATGACTACAAGCTACGCACATGTGATATATATAATGACTACAAGCTACGCACATGTGATATATAGAACGCGCACAAGAATACGCACATGTGATATATCCAATGCGCACAAGCCATACCCACATGTGATATATAGAATGACTACAAGCCACGAACATGTGATATATAGAATGACTAGAAGCTACGCACGTGATATATAGAACGCGCACAAGAATACGCACATGTGATATATCCAATGCGCACAAGCCATACCCACATGTGATATAACGAATGCTTATTAGCCATACCTATATGTGATATAACGAATGCGCACAAGCCATACGCACACATCATATATCCAATGCGCACAAGCCATACCCACACATCATATATCCAATGCGCACAAGCCATACACACACATCATATATCCAATGCGCACAAACCATACGCACACATCATATATCCAATGCGCACAAGCCATACCCACACATCATATATCCAATGCGCACAAGCCATACGCACACATCATATATCCAATGCGCACAAGCCATACCCACACATCATATATCCAATGCGCACAAGCCATACCCACACATCATATATCCAATGCGCACAAGCCATACGCACACATCATATATCCAATGCGCACAAGCCATACCCACACATCATATATCCAATGCGCACAAGCCATACCCACACATCATATATCCAATGCGCACAAGCCATACCCACACATCATATATCCAATGCGCACAAGCCATACCCACACATCATATATCCAATGCGCACAAGCCATACCCACACATCATATATCCAATGCGCACAAGCCATACCCACACATCATATATCCAATGCGCACAAGCCATACCCACACATCATATATCCAATGCGCACAAGCCATACCCACACATCATATATCCAATGCGCACCGGCATACGCACATGCGATACAACGAGTAGGCACATACGAAGGAAAGCACGCAATCATACATGTAACAACGAAATTTCAAACCTCGCATATCATCGTCGGTTGACGTTTCCAATTTTAAGAAGGGGAATTTTCAAAGGCCATGAATTACTGCTTTTTTCCAGTGTATTATCGCTTTACGTGGGGAAATTGCCCTGTCTGCCAACTGACAGGGACTTTTTAATTTTTACTTTTTGGCACTTGGAAACTTTGCGTGATGTTAGTCGGTTCTTTTTGTCGGGATCTTTGTTATAATTGCGACAGGCCCCCTTTAAGAACAGGAAATGAAAAGCCCTCACTAAAATAGCAGTATCTCTACTATTGGAATAAATCGTGCGCTGGAGTGAGTTCTATTGGTCTTTTCTCTTCTGAGAGTAGTTTTGTATTCAATAATTGCGCCGCACTAGCAGTATCTCTACTATTGGAATAAATCGTGCGCTTGAGTGAGTCTTATTGGTCTTTTCTCTTCTTAGAGTAGTGTTGTATTTAATAATTGCTGCAATTTTAACGTACGTTAATCAATTAAATTGCTATTTACGCTCAAAAATATGCAAGGACCAATTTCTATTGGCATAATCAAGTAAGTATAGGTAAGAGAGTTTTACAACTAGTGATGATTAGTTATCAGTGATACCAATGTTGTAAATGAAGTCTCAGACTCCATTCATGTACGTTTATGTATAAGGCCTCATTGCAAGCCTGGGTAGAGTTTACTTCTCAGCATTTGCAAACTTCTAGTTTTTCACGTAATGGCACATTTGATATGCGAAACGCACTGACTTACCATAAAATAGGCAAATCTTTTCTCAAAACTCGAAAAGAAATATAATCACGTCGTTTTTGTGCAATAAAAGCCTCATGCATTATCTGTTCGGTTGAAAGACCATAGTGTCTAGATACATCTTATTCAGTCGAGATATTCTTTAGAGGGCCCGGAAAAGCCCCAATCAACACTATTTTTCCCTCATTGACGGGTAAAATCAATACAATTTCTTAATTTTCGCCTTTTATATTCTTTTGCATAACATTTACTTGGTTGCGGACCTGAATTTAATTTCCTTTAAAAATCAACCAGAGAGATGGGAGTTGGGGATCTTACATGGATTTTTATGGTTCTCTTGGTCACCCGCTTTCATACATTGACATCACAGAGTTCCATGAGCCCTTAGCGAAGACTGCTTATGAAATAAATATTTCGTATATTCCGTGCGCAAACAAACTTGAGTGTTGATGTGCCCCTTATAATTCCTTCTACACATTATCAAATATCATCATCATACACCATTTTACCCGGAATTGATGGAATTACAAATGAATGCGACAGTCGCAATGCAGACGCTGTAATAGTTTTTCCGCCGACGTGCGGTACCGATAAGCTAGCCAGGGCGTGGTACACAACAGTGGAGGAAATAGATGCGACACAATTCATCCGCGGGGAGGGGTGGAAAGAATTAACGTGGCTTAAAATTCGTGACAAGACATTCAAGAACATGAGGTAATCCCATGTTCCTCATAACTGTGGGTGTTGTGTGTTTCAGAGTGTAGTTTCATTGCGGGTGCGGTTACGAGTTAAAATAACTAGTAATTGCAGCTAAAGCTAGATGAAGAACCAGTTTATTCAGAACGGAAAACATTGACCTATATCAATTAATTCATATCTTATGCTAACCGCTAGATAAACATCTAGAAAGAGATCAAACGGAGCAGTAAAATGATGACAATTTCCGGAAATTTTAATTTAGATTATTTCCGAATTTATTTCCGCAACCTGGCCGCAGGAAGACGCGCGAGGGCCGCGGGTGGCACGTATGCACGCGACAACAAGGACGCGATGGGGTCATATGCGTAAAAACAAAGCATTCTCCAAACGTCTGAGTGTAAGGTTGAGTATTATGCTATTTCAATAAAGCCTCTATTGAGGATGTGGGGGTTTTGTAAGATCTATGGAAGAACAGTTTCACAGTCTATGTTTGCCACCGCAAGAACGAACCACCGCATTCCCTTTGTCTTCACACTCAATCTTTTGTCATTTAGCCTCATTTATATTGCCGCCGTGATATTGACTTTGTCTTGGTTGTGGCTTGAAAGGTTTCTCTTTCTAAGATGACCTGTTACTCTGGTTCCAGAGCCTCGAACGTCTCTCTATTTAGTGGCCAGCAGGGTAATGACCTCTTCGGTAATGAGGGGTATTGTGAAGAGTATTGTGTTGATTGGCTGACTTTCACACACTCGTAGTATAAATAATACTAAGCACACATCATTAGTAAAAATATAGGTATTTGCACTTCTTTTCCAGAACAATGCTGCAAAATGTAAATAATTTACATAACACAAAAATTAAATAAATAATCATAATAGTATAATGTAATAAATATGCTATCCCCTTAGCGTGGTCTCACCCCCGGAAAAGCTTTTGTAAGTGTTCTCGAATGTTTTTCCGGATGTTTTTCTGCGCTGTAAGCTCGTTAATCTGTTTAAAATCTGTCCTTTTTGCCTCGCCGCCCACATGCTTCGCGTTCCGTGTAATAGACGGCTTATTCTCGCGATGAATTTCTCGCCTGTCGCGACGGCTCAGACTTGGGAACACGTTAAACGCTGATGATATTGATCTCCTGAATTCGCCACATTCTTCTTTGCACTCGATGAATGTCATGCTGCATTCGTAGCACGTGTTAATATTACATTGGGACATGCAAGCATTCCACTCCGCATAACACATACTGCTGCACTCATACGCGGGCGCACTTGACACCAGAGCGAGGCTAGCTACAACCACCACGAGTGAAATGTATTTTTCTTGTATGGACATCTGAAATAAAATGAAAGAGGGTATGATTTTTTTTTTCAAAAACGAAATGCCACAGGCATGCTAAAGCACGTGTTTTACAGTAGGTGCTTTTAAGTGCTTTAAATACTCAAATTGCAGAACAACTAAATCGCGTCAATCTACAAAATAAACAAACAAGGGAAAACTTTTGCCTTACGTAGTAATGTATGATGCTATGTTTTCTCCATTATTGCTTTCATTCTTTGTATTTGGTTGGAGTGAAACAGATTCGATTGTTTTGTGTGTGTGTGTTTTTTTTTTTTAAGAAAAAGGAGATTAATGGATGTGGATGATGGAAACCATAATTAATCTCATCATAATTATCTCCCTTTTTGGAAAATTGATTTGCATCGAATCAGCTCGTGCTACGAGGTCGATATGGCTCAAAAACGTATTAACTAAATTTTGTAACCTCCTACATAAAATATTAATCACGATGAATCACATAAATCAGTTTAAGTAAAAAAAACAATGCGTCTAGTCAATGCGTTTTAGATGTACTAAATAAGATGACAAAAGTGAGGATTTCCCTCAAGGCATCCTTCAATATCAATCGAGGTGACTCACAGCCAATTAGGCAACAGAAAATGAGCTTCCTGATAAAAAATAACATTTACATTACGAAAAAGGTTAATTACCAAGTAATTTCATGGCTTCGTTAGAATTAACACATAGTCTAGGGGTGACAGTGTTATTTTGTCGAAGTTTCGAGATTTAGGTAGCCCGCGCTTAGTTAGGGGTTGAAAGACACGCTTTTCGTGCTTCAAATATGCCCACGGGGGCGTCACACTCGACGATCTTGCTTATTTATATGAAAAAGCAATAACTCAGAGCCTGAGGTTGAAAGGGAGATTTTTACGGCTTTGTTAATTCCATCTAACAACGATGGAGTGCATTTATTCCACTGAGTGCGGGGTTTTGCATTAGGTTGGTCATTAGCGACTGGAGACCACACACCTGGGAAAAATAAATATTCATTTCAAACGGACGACGCTAAGGATTGGCTAGTTATGGCGATTAAATATGTGAATACCTCAGTAAGGAAACATTCTGCAAGGTTTGGACAATAATTAAAGCGTGATGTGTAAGATCTGGACGAGAAACTTTAATGGAGAAGAAAAAAACAGACGTTTGCCTGTGTGATGAAATAACTATTAAGCGATTTGGAAGCAAGGCAACCTATACCAACACCCTTTGAAAAAAAATAATGCTTTGATATTAATCCATCACTTGTAATGCTTTGGATTATTTGAGTTTTATTAGTTCGAAACATTCTACTCTAGTAACAAAATAAAAAGTGTGTTATTTGATATATTTGCTTCAGATTTTTGTGTCACTTAAAGTAAAACTCTAGGGAAAGGCGGGCTCGATCAAGAAAAAGCTTTCGAATTGAAATTCCAAATAGAATCAAAGAATCTAGTTATATTCAACAGTTAGAAAGCATAGGACATCACGTACCTGTATGGCTTGGCAACTTTTTTCTAAAAGGCGTCGTCCTTGTTCTTTAGAAAGTTCGCTAGCAGTTCCTGTGTGTTCACGTTCTAAACTTGACTTGTACTTGCACGCTATATATAGTGAGAAGTCGTATATAGGGAGGCTGATCACTCTGGTTGGTACTTGAGATTGAAGAATTCTACGTCAACTCACTATGCGTGGGAACAAGATCTAGCCGCCGTGTCCGCTGGGGAAGTAACGACAGAAACGGATGTCGCCTCGCAGCCTTGAGACTATTGAACGTATGCGCACCGCAGCTTGAAAAATGCAGCTAGTCCGACTTTTCCCGCCAAATTCAGGGATTCCATTCATAGCTAAATGCATCCTTTAAATTCCATGATTTCTTTATTCCGGGAAATATAACACAGTAATGTATCCTGCTGATTAAAGGAAATTAAATGATGGTTTACTGTTTTCATGAAAAGATATGTTATATTTAAGGTTTCTTGTTTGAGGCGACTTGACGGCGTATATGGTCAACTCTGAGCTTTAGAACATTAATAAGTGTGTACATTTAATAAAAAAAATAACACGGATTAAGGAAAAAACAAAAGCATAAAAATAAAAATAACAATTAAAGGGACTTCAAATGAATGGCAAGACGTATGATGTTTACGTTTATCAATTAAATATATATTTTTGGCGCCTTTAGTCTCTAAGAATCAGCGTGATATGGCTATTACAATGCACTGTAGTTTCAGCTATTGGGGGCTTAGGAGCAAAGAGAAACTTCGGTTATTTGGGGCTCTAGAAGCAGACATCGGTTATTTGGGGCCTCTTTGGACAAATCGAAACGAAAGTTTTCTCTCAGCATGAGTCAAATAGACAATGGCAACTAAGCGAACGTAAAGGCGACACGTTTGAATACAGTGACCACCCGCCAAATCTTATCGCTCTGAAATGCTCACATCAGGTTATCAGTGAGATAGCATTAAGGATACAATAGTACTATGTAATCTATAAAACGTAAGCGTCAAAATGCTAATAAAACAATAAAGAATTGACTTGAGAAGTGCTCAAAAGATGTAATCGCTGGAATAGTGTTGTTCTCTGAGGGTCAGAGACGTGTAGCACGTTGCATTGGCCCATTTGTGTTCCATTTTTTTTTAACCTGAATACTTGGGATATTTCAAATGGATGGTCAACCTGTTGACAAATGCTGGATGCTAGCAAAGAAAGCCATGTGCAAGACACGTCTTACATATTCACTAGAGAGATTATAATATAATGTTAGCATTTCGTGTGCACAGTATGATATTGTTAAAGATATGGCTATGTACAACGTCAATTTTTGCTTGATGAGGTGTACGAAATAAGGGCGGCAACGATAACAAATTAAATACTGCCTTAGATTAATAAAGTGATCAATAAAGATGGAAAATAAGACCGACTGAGGACCAGCCCACAGCACCTCCATAAGATATTACTAGCTTCACTTTTGAACCACACACTTTCGAAAAGAGATCATTAATTACTTCAAGAACATACTATCAAAAGCTATTTTATTTTCAATGACCATATTTTAGAATGGCTGAGGGCAACAAGTAATAGAAGAAGAAAAAAACACAGGACAAAAGTGCTTGTTCAAAGGGTTATTTTTTTATGCCGCTCTCCACTCAAACTATGCCGAGAATTGGTTTTTGTTTTATTCGAAAATAAAGACATTGCATTTCCGAGTTTGTCGTGATTAATACTACTTAAAAATGACAGCAAAGAAAGTGGTGAGTTTGTTGTATAATTGAGATGACTATTTTTCTGTGACAGTCTGATGTTGCTGGAGTCATTCGTGGTCTCATTTGTCTACGAGGCTTGTACAAAATAGTTTTAATTATTTTGTTCATTTGCTTTTGGTCTTTAAATCGTGACTTCCTATTTCCCGCCTGTCTTTGAGGAAGTGGTTAGGAATTTGTTCCACTTAAAAGAAATATATTTAGAAAAAAATAGGAATTGTTTTTCCAACAAAAAACTATTTCAGGCTTGCCTATGACGTAAAAGATTCTTTGGTGAAGTAATAGCGCGAGGGCTGTATAAAGCATTGTCCTGAATTTTCCTGAATGTATGGCTATAATTTCCTGCTTTTTCAAAAAGCACGCATGCTCATATCACCCAGTTTTTCTACCACTGACAGTTCGCATACTCATACTCAACTAAGATGGACAAGTGAGAAAAATTACAGAAATGTATACATATACATGGATTTGCTTCAAAAAATGAATTCAAGTGGAAATCTATTACAGCTCAGAAAAAAACAATTCATTAAAAATATATGTTTTTTTCAAAATTCGGTTTTGAATTTATTAATTAAAATAAATTGAAGTTATTCTCGCACGTCTGCAACCCAGCAAATAACAGCAAATCAGACGTTATAAAAAAACACCAAGATGCTTTGATCCATCGACCTTTAGTTGCTAGATCCTGACTCTTGTTAATTAAATAATTTTTTACTTAAGAATTTCTACTCAAAAAATTTAAACTCAAAGATTCCCACTCATGCCTTTCATCGAGAGAAGCCATACGTCTGGCGTTTATCTCTGCTCTTGACCTTCTCTAACACAAAAAAGCCGGGAAACAGTACATTTTAGTCCCTAGCCTAATTAAACGCCATACAGGCGGTATGCCAGGTGTACACTTAAGAACGTGTTTGAAGCAAGTCTTAAGCATGTATTAAGAGAGCTGATGGGTGATCTTACTAATTTAAAGAAAGATGGCTGGAAGCAGCGTTGTTCGTTGTTTTTTTTGTTTTTGTTTGTTTTTTTTTTTCGTCAATTGTGAAAGGTTTCACATAAAGTAAGGACTAGAGACAACATTAAATTTTAGGCTATATTATTTCTAAAAAGAATATATGTTTTTATTTAAAGATTCGATTTTTGGGGAAAAGCGGATTCAAATTTCGGTGAATGAATTTCAAAGAAAGGAATTCACGGTTACAAATAGCCGCTAATCGTCCAAGGAACCCTATAAACGTTGTCATGGTACCCGACGGCGATCTCCGCTTCCATGATTGGTTACGGAATGCGGAGGATTTAACCAATGGTTGCCTGGAACAGTGTCAAGAGCACGACTATATTTCGACATTAAAAACATAAGTTCTTTCGTATAAAACATTATTCAACGGATAGGGCGGGAGAAAATAGTTTTTAATTAATAGCTTAATTACATTTCCAAAGACATATATGACATACACATGAAAAAGAACAACAGTAAAACAGTAAGAGGAAACCAAAAATCAATAGGTAAAGAAACGAAAACAATGACTTTTAGAATAGACATCTTCAGAGCTGATTTGGTGTAGCTCCAGTCATCAAATCAATTACGATAGCAATTTAAAAAAAATGATTGGGAGAAATAAGAAAAACGTGTAATTACAAGTTGAGCCTTAATCAGACTCGTGTGAGTTCGTTTCTCACAGCAAAATCGATCCCTAGAATGTTCCGAGGTATTTCCCTTCAAGCAAAAGAGAGATGTCATACACACCAGAAGTTTACCGACTTGAGATTTGGCGGAGCCGGCCCTCTTTACAGCGAAAAATCTAGACCTCAACCCCAATTATCCCCTTTCTAGTCCCCTTTCTAAAAGGGAATACTCTGTACATAAGACACAAACACCTTCGAAGTTTCTCTCTTTTTTATGAGAACGTCCAGCCTGGGTGATTTCGCCAAAATTCAAGAACATGCTGATAGCAGCAAAATATTTTTGTCATTAGTGATCGCTCTAAAAATAAAGAATCAAATTGTGCTCATGCTAGCGACTTAAAATATTATTGTTACTGATCATTTGTGAAGTTGTGTTTTTACTCAGCTGGTATGTATGATTTAAGAATATCGATAAGAACGTTTCCAGCCTTAAAATGTTTCAAAAATAAGAACGGCTTAGCCTCAACTGAAAATTAGACGTTCTTATAAAAACAAGAGTGTATTTTCTAAAAGACAAAGTGATACAAACGTGGCTCCAAAAGCTTTCTGTGTGGTCCAGTGTAATTCGGAAAATAATTTTCACTCCAGATGAAAGTCATGCCATCAACTGCCAGGAGGCAATCTTTATTATTGGAATAACAAGTTGTTGTTGTGGCAGTCGCATGACGCAGAGATCATATGCCGGAGACATTCCATGATCGAAAACATGCCGGCATTTTTGTGGTTTGTCTAATTTAATCTGCTTTACACGGCGCATGCGATCATGAGTATGAGCATTCTTCAGTGAAAAAAAAGGGTCTTCGCATTTTCGAAGAAGAAAAGATTTGAGCTCGCTCAGCCATTGCTGTTTGAAGTTTGAAGCATCGTAAAGAAGACAGTCGAGTTGTTCATTACCAAAACCCAGGATCTGACTTGTGCTTGGTTTCCTTTGAATTTTGAACTCATCTTTATATTTCGCCAAATAAACTTACACATACATAAATTGATTGATAGTGATTCTTAGTGGATTTAATTTGCAATCCATATACAATCAAATCTTATAACATTCTCATTCCGTACCCCCCCCCCCCCCCAAAAAAAAAAAAAAAAAAAAACATGCATGTAGACGAAGTAGCTTACATATCTTCTAAATACAATTTACCGGACCCAGCGGGTAAGCATCATGAAATGGCCTTAAAAAAGGCTGAAGTACTAAGGGATAAAAAATGCGGGTAAATACCAGAATGTATATCAATAAAGGATCCCAAAAGGTGACTCATGGGAAATTCAGGCGACTCAATGGACGTTTATTCATTAGTAAGAAAGAGCACTCAAGACAATCCGATAGCATCTGGGACGGCGTCAGGGCGTGATTTAAAGCCTTTCTGTTCAAGTAGGGGAGGATCAGCCTACTTAATAGAGGCTAATGATAATGATATGATACCGCAGATAAGTGGATTTTAACAAAACGAGCCTGCAGAACACGTGGTCAGCCGGAGCCCGGTACCATCAACGCTCGCCGTATAATTAACCCGCTAAAATGGAGAGATCACTATTGCAGACAGCTCGCTATTAGAGACAAAGTTATGGTCACCCCGCTAAAATGGGGAAGATCGCTATTGCAGACAGCTCGCTATTAGAGACAAAGTTATGGTCACCCCGCTAAAATGGAGAGATCGCTATTGCAGACAGCTCGCTATTGAAGACAAAGTTATGGTTACCCCGCTAAAATGGAGAGATCGCTATTGCAGACAGCTCGCTATTAGAGACAAAGTTATGGTCACCCCGCTAAAATGGAGAGATCGCTATTGCAGACAGCTCGCTAGACAAAGACATGCCTTGCGTTACTGAAATAAGGTCGTCTTACACTTTACGACACCTCGTTATTGCAGCCAGAAAAAAAATCGCGGTGTTGCTGAATTATAGTCCAACTCACACCTTACGGACATCACTCTATGATGAAAATAAATACACAAGATCGTGCCAATCATATTTCAACCATGAAGTCATGATTATTTCATATGATTTAGGCGTCATTTTTAACGATGTCCAAAAAAATGGATACAAAGTTACGTGTCAAAAAATGGTCAACGGTTTGACTTTGTTACGGCGCAATGCGTTTTTTATCCGTAAATCAGTCGCTTTTTGTATACTGAGACCTTAACTAAAATGGACAGATAAATCATTGAGTATTTTGTGATTTCTGACTATAACAACGACTCACCTGACTTATTCGAAGTCTTCTGCGCCTTATTGTTTAACATCTAGATGAATCTCTTTCCTTTGCCCCTTGTCGATCACTCGCTACAGCTGAAGGCAGGTGTTGTTATTCTACTGTAGAAAAACTAGAAAACAGTATCAAATACTTAGATGGCCTAGAGTGCAAGATTTTTGGAGACTGAGGCTAAGTTCAAACGTCGTATATACCATGAGCCGTATTTAATGCAAATGCATGCAAATGAATCGAGTCGATCGTTTCATCTTTGAATACGGCTCATGGATAAAACGACGTTTGAACTTAGCCTGAGTTTGTTCATAAGCACAGCTCAGAGATTCAACAAGTTGTGAAAAAGTATCCATGTACACGTCACATAATGTTAGTTAATAAACATACAAAAATGCACATCTAAGACACTCTATCATCAAGGCCCCAAGTAGCCTTCCCTCCGAAAAGCATAAAACAAAAGGCAGTTCCAAGTTGCCTTCCCTCAGAACAAAATAAAGACAAAGGCAGTTTCAAGTGGCCTTCCCTCCGAACAGAATAAAACAAAAGGCAGTTAAAGTCTTTTTCGTTATATGATGCGAAAAGACATGTCACGCAAAGTCGTCCATTCCCTCATCAAGACCTCAAAGTATTTGATAGTGCCAACTCGCTACTACAATGCAAAGTATATTTTTGTCACCTGCACACATCTTTGTAAAGGAACGCACACTTTTTTCGAATGCAAATTCAAATGATACATTGCGCGGGAGATTGGGTCGAGTTCGTCCCAGCATGCTGTTCGCTTATCAACTCATAACCGAATCCCCCGAGCAACGTGAGAATTGCGAATGTTTGCGCACACGCACACACAAACCCAAACACGCCCACAAAAATGCACACGTAATTAGAACAACAAACGCGCAATAGCTCGAACTGTAGAAAGCAAAGAGAATGGATACACGAAAAATTAGGCAAGTGAATAGATGGTTCCTCTACTAAGGCGGCTAAGTACAGATGGTACCTCAACTAAAACGGCTAAGTATAGATGGTACCTCTACTGAAACGGCTAAGTACAGATGGGAACTCCACTAAATCGGCTAAGTACAGATTGTACCTCTACTAAAGCGGCTAATTACAGATGGTACCTCTACTAAAGCGGCAAAGTACAGATGGTACCTCTACTAAAGCGGCTAAGTACAGATGGTACCTCTACTAAAGCGGCTAATTACAGATGGTACCTCTACTAAGGCGGCTTAGTACAGATTGTATCTCTCCTAAAGCGGCTAAGTCAGATGGTACCTCTACTGAAGCGGCAAAGAACAGATGGTACATTTACTAAAGTGGCTAAGTACATAATGGTACCTCTACTAAAGCGGCTAAGTACAGATGGTACCTCTACTAAAGCGGCTAAGTACAGATGGTTCCTCTACTAAGGCGGCTAAGTACAGATGGTACCTCTACTAAAGCGGCAAAGTACAGATGGTACCTCTACTAAAGCGGCTAAGTACAGATGGTACCTCTACTAAAGCTGCTAAGTACAGATGGTTCCTCTACTAAGGCGGCTAAGTACAGATGGTACCTCTACTAAAGCGGCAAAGTACAGATGGTACCTCTACTAAAGCGGCTAAGTACAGATGGTACCTCTACTAAAGCGGCTAATTA
The DNA here is from genome assembly GCF_932526225.1 of Nematostella vectensis. Taxonomy (NCBI): domain Eukaryota; kingdom Metazoa; phylum Cnidaria; class Anthozoa; order Actiniaria; family Edwardsiidae; genus Nematostella; species Nematostella vectensis. The sequence continues at coordinate 7,280,112 of NC_064043.1, read as the reverse complement.
CAGATGGTACCTCTACTAAGGCGGCTTAGTACAGATTGTATCTCTCCTAAAGCGGCTAAGTACAGATGGTACCTCTACTAAAGCGGCAAAGAACAGATTGTACCTCTACTAAAGCGGCTAAGTACATAATGGTACCTCTACTAAAGCGGCTAAGTACAGATGGTACCTCTACTAAAGCGGCTAAGGACAGATTGTACCTCTGCTAAGGCGGCTAAGTACAGATGGTACATTTACTAAAGCGGCTAAGTACAGATTGTACCTCTACTAAAGCGGCTAAGTACAGATTGTACCTCTACTAAAGCGGCTAAGTACAGATTGTATCTCTGCGGCTAAGTACAGATTGTACCTCTACTAAAGCGGCTAAGTACAGATTGTATCTCTGCGGCTAAGTACAGATTGTACCTCTACTAAAGCGGCTAAGTAAACTTGTAAACAGTCACACTCTATAAAGTAATCGTTTTCCAGAGTCTCCAAAAATGGACCAAGCATTCCTTTTTTCTTTTTTACAACGAGAAATAAGCTGGACCCATCAAGCGCGGGCATAACCACCATTTTTCAATACAAATGCGGACAGGCGACCTTTAACAAGTACACCTATATTCAAAACGAGGATTGCGTAGGAAGTATGTGTCGTAGCCCGCAATGCCTTATAGGTATTAAATAAATAAGTAAACTAACGACCATTTAATTTTCTTTTCTTTCTCCTTTCTTTTCCGCGGCCAGTTGGCTTTGAAAAAATTCTTTTGCCTTTTAGCCAAGGGTCTGGCCTGTTAACTCTAAATAAAAATAGGCCCGTAACATGCATGTAGCTAGTGCATCAAGTATTTACAACTGTAATGTTATCATATATCTCTAGGTTATTTCTTAGTATAATCATACTATAAAAAGTATTGATGAACGGTAGACTCCCAAGGATTAAAAAAAAAAAGAAAAAGAAAAAAAATTCAGTGGGGAGGACTCGAACCCGTGGCCTTATGCAACCTACGGACTCCGATCACTGACCTAAACCACTTAGCCAACACCAAAAATGTGGATTCTTAAAATAATCTTATTTAGTGTTTGTATTGAACTGTTCTAAAAGACACGTCGAGCATGTCGAATTCCAGTTACTTTTTCTTTCACAAAGATGAAATACCTGCTACAATTGATCGCATAACTGTTGTACAAAATGTATTTTGCATAATAATATAAAAGTGCAATTCGATAAGTAAATTTGCGGGGGCATGTCTTTGTACGAAATAATGTTTGAACCTACAGATAACCTCAATAAAGCTTTGCAACTTGATTTAATGTCAAAAGAAATCGTATAGGGCGAAAAAACCTGAGCTTAAATACTCGAAATGACCAAATGAGAGCGTGTTTACATAAGCTCGTGTGTTTCGGCACGTATTGCAAACTCTTTATAAATCAATAACTTGACGTAAAATTTGAACGATAATAACTCGAAATGCGAATGGAATGCAGCCGCGTTCGAGTTTATCAAACCAAGCTGTCAAAGAAGCGAATATGTAAGAATTGTTTAACAAACCCCAAAATCTTATGATTTTTTAGATATTTTCTTCTTTATCAAGTGATTCTAGGCTGGCGCTTCGTAACGATCAAATCCCGAAGTGTATCCGAGAAGTCAAATTTTCCCAGCAAACCCCGCGGCAAATTTTACTTTTTTTCTTTTTTTTTCGACGTGATGACATAGTAGCTACTCGCACATGCGCAGTAGCTACAAAAACTTATCCAGGGTTGGATAAATGTATCATTTTATTCTATGTACTTGTAAATATATGGCTCCCAGAGACCTGTATTCTAGCTGCTAAAACACTACCCATCGGGTCTGATTGATTCTCGTACTGCATTCATTTGAAATAGGTGTATACAAGCCGATAAAACAATGAAACTCATGTGAGCTCAGATTGAAATTTTAAATATTTTAACTTCATTAACTACATAACTACATAACTAAATTTCTTTGACAAGCACAAAGTCATCCTGATAACAGTAAACTCATCAGGGATAACAGTTAAAAGAAAATCTTGGAGGCAAACGGCTCAAATACCTCCAGTCGAACTGAGTTTAAACATCACTCCCTGGTAAGTGTCTCTCGTAGGTGGATACAGACAAACGGCTCAAATACCTCCAGTCGAACTGAGTTGAAACATCAGTCCCTGGTAAGTGATCTCTCGCAGGTGAATACAGACAAACGGCTCAAATACCTCCAGTCGAACTGAGTTTAAACGTCACTCCCTGGTAAGTGATCTCTCGCAGGTGGATACAGACAAGAAAAAAGTGTGTGCCAAAAAAGCGTATATTCCCTTATTTGTAAGTTGAAACCCCTAATTGTCAGACTCATAAAAACATCTCAACATTTCTATGTTTGGCGCAATAATTATTACGTTTTTTGTGTTAAAAATAGGCTCTACTAATGGAGGACTATAGCACCCTCTGACGCTGTAAGCTTACGAGAGCGCTTTAGATTTACTTGACAATTTCCTTTAAAAGCGAGGCAGGAACCGGAATAGGTATAGGAGCTACAGAAATTCTCATGGACAAAGATTTTTTTGCTACAAAAAATACTAAATTTGATAAATCTACCAAAACCTCAGAATACGAGCAAGGCCTCTTGAAAACTTGTGAAGGGTAACACTTGTAACTGAATATCTCTGTAATCTTCTTGTTCTGTCCAGACAAAACAAGCAAATTACAATTATATGCGAGCCTAAAAAACTAAAAACAACTTGACAACTTGCCAATCTAAGAGAGGAACATCAGGAAAAGTGAAATCACGTTTTGTTAAAAAAAAAAACTCTTAATCATTTAAAAATATGAATATTTGATAGCGGAATTTCTGCTATGTAGGTAAGCATAGAAAAAAAATATATATATAATGTTTAAAGGTCCGCAATGTTTAAAGGTCGTTGTGTAATGTTTAAATTTCGTTGTAATATTAATAAAAAGATAGTGAGGGAATAAGTGAAAATTGCGCTTTCTTCTATAATAAGATTCTTCGTCGGTTTCGCTCCCAGGTCTTCTTCATACTTTACAACCTCCCGGAAAAAGACTTTAATTTGCTAAATTCGCCAACTTACGAGAAATAAGAGTGATCGATCGAATTTTTTGTTAAAAAAGGCCATTCACGTCCGCCATTTTACGCTCCCGCATAATACTGAGCAACTAAAAAAAATTATTTTCCATTAGAAAATTCAAGCAAGTAACCAAGAAAATTTCTAATCATCATTAATAAAGTACAGTACGATAACCAGTTCCATAGCAGTCTTAGTTCCGTATCACTCAGCATTTATTTTTATCTTTTTGCCTTGAATATTGTATATTTGAAACTACCTAAATGATACAAAACTAGTGACCTTTCCTGAGCGGCGTTAACTGCACAGTGAACTGACCCACGTCACGAAAGTCAGACGAAAACAATACCTCCTTTAACAAAAATGTCCTAGTTTTTATACGAATGTCTGTTAATGTTTATGGTATTTTTTTCTGGATTGATGCGATTTTTTTTTATTTACATTGCTTTTAGGTTTTCGTGCTTCCCGGAGGTCGTGGTTATAGTTCCCTATCATCCTGTGTAGTGGGGTGTCTACAAAACGAAGACCTAAAACCTAATACCTAAAACCTGTGACCCCAAAAATTTTGGGGTCCGTAGCTTTTGGGGTCGTAGCTTTTCGGGGTCGTAGCTTTTGGGGTCGTAGCTTTTGGGGTCACAGGTTTTAGGTTTTCGTTTTGTAGACACCCTGTGTAGTGTGTTTTTGGTTTGGCTGCAGATATAAAGCCGCAAAAAAGATTGATTTGATTATGCCGTTCTCAATTAATTATTTTATTCCCAGTAATGTTAATTCTAACCGGTTAATTTTTATTATGTGGGCCTTTTATTTCAGTCTTTCGGTTGATATTATTTAGCGCTCGAAAAATATTATTCTATATTAAAATAATTACTGAAACTGTGATTGATATACATCAATATGCTACAACAACAAACAACAATATAACTTTATTTATACCACACACAGAAATTACAGTAAGAAAATAAATAATAATTACAGATTTTGGGTATTGGCTGCCTAGAAGTAACTAAAAAGCTAATCTGGCTAGGCAGCACAAAATAGTTCAATTAAATGGAGCGTATAGCAAGGACGTACAAGGCACGAATACAAAATACATGAAAGCAGCAGCAAAATAAAATGCAATAAAACAAAAAAACTAGATAGAAGCTAATAATTTTCAAGGATTGAGGTCTTTATTGCAGCCTTGAAGCTAGGCAAACGCATGGTTTTGGTAGGTTCTTTGATGTTATTCCAAATTGAGGCACCTTTAAAACGAATATTAAACTTTCCATAATTAGTTCGAGGTAAAGGGAGGCAGTACGATGATTTAGAAGCCAGTCTTGTATTATATTTGTGCCTTGAAGCAACCGTAGTAAAAAAAGAATCAAAAGGAGTTGGAAGTAGATTCAAATGAAATTTGTACATAAATATTGTGTTTAAGTAATAGATTAGATCAGGAGATTTCAAGATATTTAGTTTTCTAAAGATAGGAGAAGTATGTTCAATGTAAGATGAGAAAGTTATGATTCTAACAGCTTTCTTCTGTAAAATATGCTAGGATGATTAAATATGCTAGGATGATTAAATAAAACCGCCAAGATTAACCATAGTCAAATCATTAGCTGGCTAACTTACAAAGGGATATGGGATTGTTAGAAGGATTGTTAGAACAACAACGAATTGGCGGCCGTAGCATTCATATTATTTTCTTGTAATAAAAACGGCTTTTATTTGTTTGACTCGTGCACGAAAATTATCAAAAAAATCACCCAATTCAAGCTCACCTTATCCTCTACATTTTTGCATTTTGTCTATTTTGCCGTTTCAGTATTTGTGTGGGTTGTGGCATTTTGGAAGAATTATATTAAACCGTTTTGTTTCTTGCAATATGGATTTGTTATAGCGACACGCGAGCGAAAGCCCATAGACGATTGTTGGTTTGTTAACCTGCTGCATTGCGAAGTTAAAACCATTTTTATAAATTAATTAAGAGCAAAAAGACAGGGATGTGACATGTTGTTCAGTAAATATGTTTTTATTGATTCTCAAATGACAAAAACTCGTACCAGACGACGGAATTTTTGAGTGGTACGGAACTATACCCGCTGCTACGGGACTACTCCCACTATGTTCAAACAGAAAATACCATATAAATCAATAAAACTTGAAAATGTGTAGTCTTTTCTGTGCATATTATATGCATAAGTAATTTTGTAGTCGTCTTAGAAAAAATCATGAGCATTGGGCCCTCCGCCAGTAGAACCGTGAACACCAGTTATGTATGGAATGTTTGTTTCGACCAATCACTGGCGAAATATTAAAACAGTCAAATAGGAACTTGTCTCAACAAGTCTCAATTCTCGCTTCTGGTTTGTCAGGAGACAATAAGCATTCTGCACATTTTAGGTGTTCACGGTTTTACTGGTTGCGCCGTAATATGCAGTGATACGGAACTGGTTATCGTACTGCAACTGATTTTAAACGTTGATTTTATTTGAAAGTTTTCTTACGAATAACCGCTGTATTCTCGATTTCTCGATAATTGTAAACGATAACAAAGGTATTATTGTAACTATAACAAAAGTGGTTGATCGACATTCTTTAAACGACAATAACGAGATGACGAAACATCATGACGTAATTTTTAAGGATGCTAGGCTACCTCGTATGCGAGTAATAAAATCGACAAACAAAACCACTCGATGTCACAAAGTTGGTCGACTAGACTAATCAGGACTCTTAGGAAGATGCGCACAAAGATATGCTAGGCATTGAGGAAGATCTTACATTCCGCTCGAGCACTCGCCATACCAATAATAACATAGTTTTTGATAATTTCCAGTTATCGATAATAAGAATCTTTGGATATCTCGTTTACAAGAGAATTGCACAGCAGCAAAGCAAACAATAAAGGAAGTTAGCTATATGATTAAAAAAGAAATTAAAAAAATTGTTAATCTTAGCCTTGAGCTAAAAATTGGACTAGGTGATACATCAAAAAAGGATGCCGAGCAGATAGAAAATTGAATATGATGAATGCCTAGAGCACCACTGATTAGGGAAAACAAGTCTTGTATCTAAATAACATTCAATGAGCTAAATAAAGTTTGTTGCGAGGGCCATGTAATGAATGAACGCATTTTTAATACAAGAAGACATTATCATCGGCCAAACTTTGTTCCATTTTCCATTTTCTTATAGTCAAACTTAATTGAAATAGGTGTATATAAGATAAGAGAACGGGCAAAACGGTTGGAATGCGTATATGAGAAGTAGTTTTTTTTTTGTATAAGGATATCGCAAGTGGGTTCCTAAGGGCAAGAGTTTTGAGTTTTAGTCAACGCTGCGAGCCCGTAAATGGGCGACAGTAAGCTATAAGAAGCTGAATTTATGGGCGACAGTTTCACTTAAAGCTATAAAAACCTGGATTCACAGGCCTAACCCCGCGCTCTTGCTCTTTTATCCTCTCTTGCATCGTGGTACACGCTGTTCTAAGGCCTCTACGGCGCAGACTGACCCGTTAATCTTCTACATATACAGGAAAACTCACAACATTGGCGACCCTACCATTCGGCCCTACAATTTCCCAAGCTTTTTATTGATAGTTATACCTAAGAGAGGGTTTAAACAGGATTAGAAACTCACGCGGATAAAGGCGTCTACTCATACGCATCCATCGTAAAACATCACAACACTCCAAAGGGGATTCTATTAATAGTCAAAAGCTGCCACGCGAGTAGAATCATCTTGAGTCAGCGGTCCTCCCCATAGCGGGTATATTACAGCGCGCGACAAGAGAGCCATGTCAGTGTGGTTGTTGTGTTATTCCATGAAGGAGCAGTAAGTAATTCTAGTATTGACCGAGAAAGAGACACCTGTGTGGTAAGAACAATATCCGGTAAGCTTTAAATGAGTAGAATATTGTCAGAGTGTTGGCGAGCTCGCGTGCCAAGGCGACCGAGACGCAGGCGGATTAGTAAACCCAATTTATCTGAGTAATGAGACAACTAAACATCGATCAAATTAGACCCACAGCACTTGGGATTGTCATATAATGCTTTGGAAAGGTAGAAAATTACATCAGCAAAATGTACACTCAATCAGTGTTTGCTCAATAAGTGCGTCTGTCAAGAGAAATTCGTGCGCTAGACATACTTTAGACATGCTACATCATGCGGCTATTTCAAGTAAAGCAAATAATAACAACTGTCATAGTTTCGGCATAACTAAAGTTTTAAACAGCTTTTGAAGAGGCTTTCACGACTTTTGTGCAATTGATCAATCAGTCACTCGGTATAACCTCAGGATATGCATATCATCGGAATCCCTTTAAATCTGATGTGCTTATTTGCGCGACAAACGAGAAAGCTTATTATATTGGATCATTATAATAGGTAAAAGGTGGAGGATATGTCTTGAGGCTGCGATGATACGATGCTATTTGAAGAGATTTTGCAGTAGTAATCATTTCATTTACTAAAGGTTATTCATCATACTCATATTTTGCGGTCACATCACTGAGAAAATCATAAGTCCACGACCAGCGAAAAAAAGCCGCCAGGCGGATCTATTGAACAGTTGAACTTCCAAATGGTAAAGCTATTTTGATTATGAATGAATAAGCTATGAAGGTGAATAAATACATAATAAATAAATATAATAAATAGTTTTAGCCCAAATTTGAAAAATATTATATGTAACCTAGTAAAACTAGAACTTACTCATGCATGTTTTATTCGTAAACAGACTTGCGACATTAAAAGGAAGCGACGCGGCGTAATTATCCTCTTATGGTTACATTTCTTAACATCATCGTTGACATTAACAACAAACAACTGATGCTAAACCAAGATAAATCTAAACCAATAGGATGCAGGAACAGCTTCATATTTATCATGATGAGGACCAATCAGATGCTTGCATTCCTTATCGCTGATACCCAAAATGCTCAGCGCATTGTAGTCTTCCCCGTAGATTATCTACACAACACTGATGCGTTTTTAACGCGTCGGCCGCTAAGGACTGATCTTTATCTTTACATGATTATCCGTTTTTCGCTACGGTTGTTTTGCCCATGTAACTAGGCCGTGAAGCGCATACAACCATACATGTCTCCCATGACTTAGAAGGGCGTTAGAGCCCGTTAGTGACGCTTGGTGTAAGGCGATCTTTTTAGACGCGTAGGAGTTGACGCCAAGACGGCAGACATGCTGCAGAGGCCCTGCGCACTTCCACTCAACGCTATCTCTCGCTCTTGTGTTGATCGACTCGAGGGGAGATGCTTCGCTGTGTTACAAGGTCATAACTTTTTCTGATGATAAGAATACTGTTGACCTAGAGCTATTATATGTACTTCAGTTTGGATTCGCGCGTGCTTCGTGCGTGAAATAACTTGGCATTCAAATCTAAGGGAAATCAACATGCTGAGGAAACAAAATTGTGGCAATCGACACGAGTTTTTCTTTAAAAAAAAAAAGCCAAAATAAAAATATGACAGGAAAAATCGAACTCGAATTAAACCATTGAGAGACAAAAAAAATAAACTACAACGAAAACTTGCCTAGCTACAACAGCTCTCAACAAAGCTTTCAACTAAAGAAGAATTTCCATTTATGGTTGGTAGGTCGTGCCTATTCAAAACAATGTTCGGGATGTAGTCTATTTTTGTGCGTGGTGTCGTCATGGGTGGGTAAATATTGTCATTGCAGTTGACTCCCAAGATATCTCATTTATTTTGTCCCATTCATTAGCTTTGCAACAAGGTCACAGGAATGAGAAAAAATAATATGCTACGAACAAGCAAAATAAAACAGATAATAACCTATTGCTTGAATGGCATACCCTTCTACGCAGAGCTTTCCGTTTCCCCCGTTTTTTTTTTTTTGCTCCACTTCAACCTCCGCAGGAGTGCAGATGGCAGGGATACCACCGACGCTAATTCTTGTGAACCTCTACTATGGACCCACAATCATAAAACATATTTTTTTTAATGTATGTATGTAATTTCTAAATATATGTTTTATAATTGTGGGTCCATAGAGGTTCACAAGAATTAGCGTCGCTGGTATCCCTGCCATCTACACTCCTAATAACTGGCACAAAGACAACGGTTTAAGACAATAAAAAAGCCCGAGGGTTTTCACAATCTTAGTAGTTTAGAACAAAAAATAATAGTTAAAAAAAAGCTTACTTCTCTTCGGGAACGGGTCAATGTCGCGGGAATAAGGCCATATTCAACAAGTCTGTACGATCTTAACGAAACAGGGTCGAATGGCAAATCAAACAACTGTGCTAAATTTGTCTTTTGAAGATAATATTTTTCCTTAAGTAAGGTCCGAACTGTTAGCGATAGTTTGAGCTATCGAAGATTCTAGCCATTTCAGGAAATATGAAATAAAATCCTTGGGGTATTGATTTATTGGTTGGGGATCGCAGGGAGCTCGTTATCGAGGGTTCCAGCCATTACTAACTGGAAAAATGCCCGTACGAAGGCAATCAAGGGGATTTTGATAGGGGGAGGGCTGCAAGTTAAAGTAAGTTGTAATAAAACGTTTATCTCGGGTTAGGCGCGCCTGGTAAGGACCAACAAAACAAGGTCTTACAAAACGCAAAATTTTAGACTTTATACACATTCACGAAATCTCTATGTCTGTACACTGGGGCGACACAGGACTCCAGATATTTGAAAACAAAAACATTCCCGAATAACTCCAAATGAAAGCCGGCTAGCAGGCTCAATTTTTTTGTCCAACAATTCGTCTGTGCTGTTTTTGTTTTCTTCTGCTCCATTCAAGCTCTAACATGTTCACGGAGTAAGTACGCAGCTGCTTTGTCTCCTATTATCTTTGCTTTACAAGTGAGTCCTTTTGTCTCTATTCTTCTCGTTCTTTGTGTCGAGGTGCGGATATTGTTCATTTGCCCAATCAAATTGCAGCTTGTAAGAGCTGCGTACTGACCCTGTTCACGAGCCAGCCAGATAAATTTCTGTTTTTCTGAAGGTTACCTGGCCATTGTAAATATGAGCACCCATTTTTTAATAATGCTTCTTCCAAAAGATTCTAAAATCATTTTTGGAGCTCATCAGTAGAGAAGAGCTTATAATTGTTTGTAGTAAAATCTCTTTCTAACATCTTTTCTAAACCGATCTTAGAATCTTAGCCAAATAATCTTCCCACTAATTGCTCAAACATCAGATAATAACCTAGTCCCAAAGATAACGAATTTTTACTGAAAATAAAATATGGGAATATGGTAGTCTAAAGAAATCAACGCCCCCATTCATGCTTCTCTGTGCGAACACTACGCCACTCAGATAGACGCCATAAAACATTGAATAATTAATGAACAATAGCTGCGTGAGACGGTAACAAGAGTATTTATGACTACATCTTTGTAAATGGAAACATCAATAATCAATGGGTGGAAAGTTTAGCAAAATCAGGCATCTTAATTTAACGATGAATTCACACGCTCATTGAGTTGAAGCTTCATTGAAAACTATATGAAACATTGATCAAGAAACTCGATTTCAATTCTCGCAAATATTACTTAATTACTCATTACTTGAAAAAAAACATTAATTTTCTTTTAAAATGCGTTATGTTAAAGCAAATAACCATCCCTACCTGTTTAACTGAGAATCATGCTACAAAAAGTCAATTTACAATAGAGCTTAGAACCTGTTTGCCTTATTTTCTTGAAGAAAAGGCAGAAATACTACGTTATGTTTTAAGCATAAGTTTCTCTTAGTCATTACTCTTTTGGTCATTACTTAAAAAAAACTTTAATGACAAGCAGGTAGGTAACGGCAAAAACAAATTAACACATTTTTAATACCAAGCTCAAGTATTCGACAAGGGTTGTATAGAGGAGTCGCATAAGGAGAGCAAAACTAAAACTTGCGGAACATATTATCTTAAAGCTAATTTCTCGAGAGGCGCTATATCATATCCTGGACCACGTCATATGATATCTTTGAGCAGTACTTCTAGTTGGTAAATTAGATTTAGGGTACCTGAGAAAAGGTATTCCCAACGGCCAGGATTGAAAAGCAAATAATTATTGATATAGCACACCTCAAAGAGAAAAAAAAGGACAAGAGGGCACTTTAAGCAGGATTACAGCCACAGGCTAAATTACTATCGCCGACGTTATAACTCATAATGTCTCATCCGGACTGCTACTTAGGGTGTACAGTTTCCATCAAAATAATAATCATAACTAGAATTCACCTTCCTTAAAGCATACTTTAAATATAACTAACCACTGAGACAATGGACATGTAGCTGTTAGCACCCATAAAAGTCACTATCACTAAGGAACCCAATCTCGTTGATTGGACTTAATTTTTAAATTGGTACACAGAGAAAAAGGCGGGTATTAACTCTCTAGCGCCTCCCTCGATGACGAAATTGATTCGATGCCGTCAATTTCTTTGGGAATGCGTCAGTTAAGAACACTTCATCAATATAATACATAAGTCACCAGATTCTCTTGAAAACATGAAATGTGCGTCTTTGAGATGGTATTTAGCTTATATGACTTTATTTTCCATTTTTGAGTGTTTGCAAGTGTCAGGCAAACCATAGATTGAACAACGTTATAAAAACACTCTAGAAACAACGAACAAGTTTATTAGAGAACTAAATAAATATATATTAGGCGCGGAACAGAAGTCGCCAATATGGCTAATAACCTTAATAAGGGCGTTTTTGTCGGTGAGCAATGGCCTTAAGGCGAGGCCATCAATCTTCCATATGAATTTCGTCCGCTAAGCACTCCAATAAAGGGAACGTATAACATAAAATTTAGATAGAAAATAAAATATCAACAGCTTTTCGAAAATAGATTTGTCATGGCAGGGAGCTAATTTGTGATGAGCTTACGGAAGATTAAAAGCGTTGTACAAAAAACTGTGTTTACAAACTTCAACGTCTTCCTAACAAAAATGGATTGTTTGTACTAGAGACTGCTGCATACGTTATGTTTATTCCCATGCCTTTCGATGTTGTGAATTACTGTAGAAGCTTTCCTATAGTTAATGATACGTAAGTCATTTGGTGCTTTCGATTTTTAGTCGAATTGAAATATTTAACCCCTTTTTCTTCTCAATGATATTAAAAATTAAGCATCCCTTGAGGCAATAGTTCAATAATTTACACATCTAGCAGATTTTAGTAAATCTCACTAAAATCACCCTTTTTAGAAAAAATATAGTCTAGGTAGGTGTGTAAATCAACTCAATTACTGAATTCAAAGCACCAATCAGGAATGACTCATTCCCGATGCCCCTTAAGCAGCAGCTGCTTTAGTCATTGACAAAAACTTCAAAATTGTATGCTCATTAACGTGATAAAAGCCTGTGTGTAAATTCGTAGAGGAAAAGCGGGAAACCGGACCACTTGCTAACACTCGACTTGCAGTCTGCAAGGAACACGGACCTCTTGGGCAACCTCTTAACGTAAGTCAAACCCCAACCAATCTATTATAGCAAAGTCTTAGTTACACCATAACGTACAGACGTTACCTTTCCTTTACATTCTAGGCATATTATAGGGAAACGAAAACCTCAGTTTCCAAAAGCCCAAGTGAAACTTTTCGTTTTCATGCAAAGAAACTCAAATGTAATTTTTCCAAGTAGACTTGAAAACCGTAAGCGAATTTCTTTCATTTATTTCACGATAAATTTAAAGTTCAGTCACCTTTTTGTATCAACCCCCGATTAACGAAAATCTCCGTATATTTGTTTATCGAAAAACCACTAAGTATTTGATGTTTTTTTTTTCATGCAATTTCACTTTTTTAATAGTAAACGCCGTATTTTCCTAGCAAAATTTGGTTAGAAAAGCAAAGGCATCCACAAAGAGGGAATGTAAGTACCTCCTTGCATATATGTCTGGAAGGCCATTAATGAATTCTTCAGAAGAATTCTCGCTTCCTATTAAAACAAATAAAATATTTGTTTCAATATATATAAGGGCGAACAGAATAGTGCTTTTCCTAAAGCAAATATAGAGTAAAACAATGATATTTTCCCTAAGAACAGTTTTCCTAGTTTTCCCGATCATGTTCTTAAGGGGATTTTTATACGATAACTTCGAGATGTTTACCAAATATGAGAGGGATTTTGAGGTATGTGAGTAATATCAGATTTGATTAGGAACATAACCCTCAAGGCCACGAAAGGGAATGACTATAGCCGTAATTACAAATTTGGCCCTCAGTGCAACCTGCTAAAACCATAAAATTCATTAGTCCAAAATCATGAGTCGATTGAAACTTGGCCTTTATGTAGAAATGGGCAGTTCTTAGAATGAAAATGGTTAATCTATTTTTCGTTGGATATGGATGGTTCATCTATTGTATAAAATCGTTTTATTTCGCCTTTTTTATATTTTTACATACAACTGAAACGACTCCCAGATAAATGCATGTATTAAATAATGCATTATCAGTATGAAAGTTAAGTACTCAGTACATTACGTCATTTACTATACTCAAGACCTCACTCTAAATTCTAAAATAAATAGCCCAGGGCTTCAAGAGCATGGCGACAATTTAGTACCCAGTGCCTCATTACACCCTCAATATCTGTCACGTCATGAACGGATGATAAATATCGCTTCTCCTTAAATTATCTCAGTCATGGCTTTTGATTACTAGTGGAAAGTTTAAATATCCATGTAAGCGATAAATTGATTTCTAGCGCCACATTTTTTAGCTTTTTTTGGGGAAAATGGGAAGTTAAGGGGCCCCTACATTTTTTCTTTCAAATTTCGCGAGGGATACGATTGTAGGCGTGAAACCTTGTTTCAAACCAATGAAAGCGAGCGAAATTTAAACCAATCAACGTCTACATCATGCTCACGTGGTATAAAGCTTTATAAAAAGTCTTCAAGAGGAATCGGATTTCCGTCAGTAAATAAATACATCAAAAGAAAAATAGAAAAAAGCCCAAAAATGTTTAACCTGGAAATATAGATGGAATTAACAGATTTTATGTTAAATAAAATAATTCACTAAATTCAAAGTTTCGTTCAAATAACATAAAACATGATTAAGCTTCATTATAGTGAATAGACAGGATTATAGCCAAATATTTATTTCCTTCAAATAATATATTTCATTGAAATGGTCATGCAATCTACCAAAAGCAACAATTGTAAAACCTCATATCATTGGTCACAATGTGTTCATGGGTACGTTTGGATGTAATTACATATAGACCGTGTGATAAAAGTCCCGCTAGTAAACAGCATGGCTAAACAATGTAAATGCGACCTCCGGGGAAAACTCTATTGTGCTTATTGAAGGTAAAGTAAGGCAAGGAATAATGGTTTATCGTGACCGTTTGATTGCTAAAGGAAGTGAGGTACACCGACCGAAAGGATTGCGCGGTGACAATAAAGTACTTATAAGTGAAATAAAAGCAGTTATAATAAAATATAGTTACAAAAACACAAAAAACCTTCACTCAAATTCTTCCCCTTTAGCCGGCGGAGTTTAACTATCACAATGAATTTTATATTATTATTTCTTTAAACAACAGATGGTCGATCGAGACTCTTCTAATTTTGGTATCATTTAAATACCAATTTCCAACTAATAATTATGGGGAAAAAATTACACTACTGTTGTAGGTATAAAAGGGAATTTCGTAAATGTTCCATCATCGAAATATCGATAACTGATTTTCATTAATTTTACAGAGAAATCATGTAAAAAAAATCTTGTGGTTTGACCAAGCTCTCTCAACAAAGATGTGAAAAAAGCGAAGTACCCCACGAAAACAAAGAACCCCACGCATTGAAACTTGCTAATCTAATATAAGCACACAAACGTGGACCCCTGTTTGCCATCGATCTTTTCTCAATATCACTTCCTAACCACAGCCGAGTTTTGTACGAGGGACGCTAAATTCCGAGCGATAATAGCCTGATTAAGGAAGCCTACAAATCGATTGACTGCCAGTTCACATGGTTTATTGGCAACTTGAGTAGAGATATTGCTCTATGAGGTAAAGGCCCGACAAAAATCTGCGGTTGACCACCGAAAACCAGCTAGAGATCGTTTCCCTTTGCTTTCCAATGCGCAGAAATTGAAAATATTTGTTTTGGTTCCGGCTGTTTTTGGTAGCACGTGGCTAAGAGTACAGAAACGACGCTTACAGCACAAGATAAACAGCTCTTTATTATATTTGATTTCTTACTCATAATCTGCTTTGTTCTCTTTTAGATAGTGATGGAAGCGTTTCGGAGTCTTTTTAGCTCTTTGCAAACATCTTTTTGGATGATTCATAAATCAAGTTACTAGAGTAAACTCTCTATTCTCTTTTTTGTGCTTACTTTCCACTGGAATCAATTTGTGTAGGATTGCAGTGTGTAAATTATACCATTAATCCTTTTTTGTCTCAGCCTTTGTTCACGAGTTTCTAATTTATCAGATAACATGTAGCTACGAAACAAAAGTGATACACCAAAGAAAAGCTTGCATCACAATAATCTTCCGCGACTCAATACCAAGAAGTCACCAATCTCTAATCAGGTATTCCGGTAAAGGCGTTATTAATTTAACAGGACAATAATCTGAGCTTTATCATCCAGTAAATAAAACATTCAATGTAGTTTACTTGAAGGCGAATAGTCAGGCAAAAAGACTTCCTTATCAAGATTTGATTATTTTATTTTTAGAATTCAAATACAAAAAAGTTTAGATATCTTCAATTTTGAATCTCTACTTATTTGTGCCTTTTATGGATTAAAAGGCACGTTATTGCTTCCGTAAATAGTAGAGCCCCACTTCGTTTGATTAACGCAGATTTAGTTACGACTGTTCTTTGAATAATGCAATACAATTCAATCAGTTCAAGTACATTTTACTAAACGCCTTTATTCGCCTTCACTCGTTTTTACGTTTTGAGGCCGAGATGTTGCCAACGCAAAACTAAACATCTCAAAATGACCTCACAAGTATTTTGTTTCTTAAAATCCATCGCATCTTACAGTGTGGGCCAAATGGGGGAAAAGATATGGCTTAACGTTCAGCTGCTGTTAAGCCAGATATTTGTCAACGAAAAAATATATAGAAGAGGAACTCGTGTGTAATCTCTTCAGAAAACTCACGAGAAAAGACAAACATTTCTTTCAATAAACGTAGCACTTTTCATATTAACATTTTATGTGTTTTCTAAAAAAGACAACTAACTAGATTACAAGTTGCTTATAGCCAGAGATTACCTCGGTAATGGTATTTTCATTAAAACAAAAACTACGAGGAATACACTACAAACATAATTTTTGGCGATGTATATCTTTTGGATCATTTGTCAAACTAAAAAAGCCCCTAACAGATTATTCATCAGATAGGGTTTTCCTTTATTTTTCCGAAAAGTCAAGTTCGTTTGAATAGGATTCGAAACTGTCACACCTAATTTCCTTTAAGTCGCGTAAAATTTTCCATGAAATAATGCACAAACAACGCGCGCGCTCATATAAGCGTATACACGACCACTTTCAATTCTGATTACTTTGCTTGTATATGATAAACATTGAACGCAAGCCACTCACATAATCTCTACCTTACTCTAAGTGGCTTTTGCTACGGAAATCTCTCACTTGTGTGTATCGCCAACATTTTCATTCCTACACAAAAGTCGGTTGATCCTTGCGTTTATCGAGTCAGTGATCGTGTTATTTCATAAATCAAGATTTCTTTTAATCCGACGCCTCAAACAAACACATGTTTAACATGTTTAGTGAACGGCTATGATGCGAGCTGTGTAGCCGGATGCTTCATGTAATTACAACAATTCGCATGTCACCTGCCTGAAGATTTAGCCTCCACACACACGCATGCAAATGAGACTTAGTCCTATAAATGAGTCTCGACCCACGGCAAAGTCTATACATTTGTACGGATCACGCCTAGCTACGCGAAGCCGTAAGTACCCGCATTTATGCTTTGGTTGACTTTCCCTTGCCTAGATACTGCACTTACGTTCCATAGGAACCGGTTTCACGAGTAAAACAAGACTTAACCTAGGCAAATTAATAATCATAAAATAGTGTTTTCAATCTACCCTTGAGTATATTATGAGAGTTTCCCCTATTTTTTGTTCAAAGGTTTCTAAATATCGATGTGTTCATTATATAAACCGTTAATTCACGTTCTTACATTCTTGGTTCTCCGGTTACGGCAACCATTACCTAAAATCCGGCCTTAAATAAATTCTTCTACTTATTTTACATGTACTCCAATCCTAAACGAAACATGTTGTGTCTTATTTAATAACAGTACATATTCTCTTTGCCTTCTTTAATTGTGCAGGTAAATTGTCAATCTATTAAGGTTATACGGGAATTCTATTCTTCCCTATTCTTGTTTGTTAATTGTTTCTTTCATTTTTTGGGTAAGATTCATGCAGAGCATGTAAAAAGTCAACCTCAATTATCTTAGTTTCTCGAGTATATTTTTCCTAAAATCTATATACATGAGCTTTTTTATTTCGTTGTCGAAGTGATTACTTAAAGTACTTTTTTCACATCCGATCGAAATTTACATAGTAGCTAAGACTAGAGAAATCCATTTCGCAATTTCTCTACACCTTAAACAAAGGCAAATCAGTTTCGCGAAATGACGATGCTTTTTAGATAAAGCACTTACGATGAACGGCCCGATAAAGTAATATTGGAAGGTTAGAAAACCTTACTTAACAATTCCAGCAAATAGGATGCTGTAAGAAAATACGTAAAACAATCCTGTTACTGTATAGGTCCTCTTTATTTCTCGTTTTATCCACGTTGAGAGATTCCTATCTGGCTATGGTTTTCAATGTGTTATCCGATTCGGAGGTGACCAGAAATTGGGTGTGACGCTCGTAAAAGGCTAGTCAAAAGTCACAAATAAGCAGTTATTATCACACCAATATAGATTGAAGATAGGGTTGGGAACGAACAAAAACAGGAAACCTTTTTCGGGCGATTAAAAGGGAGTGTGTAGAAAACAGGGAAATAACAGTCTGGCATGAAAAGTTCTAAGTAGGAGACAATAATTTGGCACCTTTTTGGGTGTATCACATTTATGGTGTATTACATTCAGTTTACATTCTCTAAAAAAAGAGTAGTCTAACAGGTTTCGAGCTGAAGCGCTTCTTAACAGCCAAAGAGAGTGAGACATGCTGAAATATACTTTTATTTTCTATTTGAAGATAAGATGACTCATTTGATTTCATCACACGTAAATGTCGATCAAAAGAGGACATGCAATAAAATAGCAAATTTCTTATTGTACAGTATACAAATACTGTCTGGTACAAGCAATTGAAAGACAAAAAAAAATCACTGTTTCTGTGGGTATTTCATTTTCATTATACCTCTCAACAAACCACACATTATATACAAAGTGTTTAATTTGGGCTTCTACATGTTTTGCTTGATTAAAAACTTACCTAATCTTTTACTATAAACGCATTACGCTAATACCGTTGCTGGGTTTGAGCCGCCAAATGTGACATACCCAAAGTCGTAATAAAATTACATCTCACCTTTCATTACGAACAAGCGCTGACGAGGAGACTAATGTGAAATGTTTTCTTTTTCATGAAAAAAAAATCTTGGTTATTTTTTTTTTTCTTCATCTTTCGGGTCGTATTCCGTGCTGTAATCTCTGGGTCTCATTAAGATAAAAAAAAACATCTATTACAATATAATGATAGTGAAAACGCCAGAAAAAAGTGCAAAGTGATGTTACCATTGACAGGTCCGAGTTTGATGACTCATATTCTTTAAATGGGTTCATTAAAAAGAACATTAAAGAAACCCGTTCTGTCTGGCCTTTAAAAAAGGTCTGTAAAAAAGCAATCTGAGTTTTGTCCAAAAATAACAGCAGATTCTCCCCATAAGATGACAGATATAATGAGCAAAAAATGATGCTTATCTTTAAGATTATGTTTTCGGTTTATAGAAGGTTCCCTGAGGAGTTGTTCCATTCTTTTCAGTTCTCATTTTTCCGAAAAAAAAAAACAACTTAAAACGATCCTTGTACGATGCAAAAATCTCATGATAATGAACCTACTCCTTTGATATGACATTTGAAAACTATGCGTGTACACAAAATACTCAAAGCACAGTAAGATCGCAATAATCATCACTTAATTATTTTCCTGGAATTAAGTTCCATGATCTTTAAGTAGTTTTATTATTAAAATGGTAACAAGAATTAAAGCCTTTGGCTTGTGTGAAACTGTACTTAAGAGGTTTTTAAATGTTTTTAATTCATATTAATATATTCTAGAGAAATTAAAAAACATTTGTGTTTTCGCAGAGGTCAATTTCCCGGTTCGCACACTGTGCCAATATTTCAATGGTTTATCTATTCAAATAATAAGGAATGAGACGTGCTCAATGCGCACGAGCTAAAACCAACTTCCCCTCATTGAATCCTATTAAAACTTCGCCGAAAACGTAAAAGAAAGGAAGCAAAGTATTGTTCCGGATGTCAAAAAGAGCGAAGAAACGACAGCACAAATGGTTTTATCACCAGAGTCAACTCCTAAAGTAAAAATGTTTTCTTTTATCTAGACTCTAAAGTGGGGCATTTTCAAATCTCAATTCATTCGTTAAATTGGGTCGAGAGAAATTCAGAAAGTGACAGTCGTTATTAAATCCTCAACATTAAACTGGTGAAACTCGCATAAAAATAGATTTACAGCCCAAGCTCCAAACAGTTACATGTCGTAATCGTGATTTTTTTTTACTTATGTCGAACCATTGTCACATTGGGAGCCAATTGTCTATTACCCCTTGCGCCATTCTCCTGTACGGTACAGAAAATTGACACGGTTTTTCTTTGCGAACAGACTTGAGGATCAACGAATCTTCGCTAAATCAGGAGCCATTTTGTAATTTTAAGGCATCTTCTAATAAGATCATAAGGGTGTGGGCGTGGTGGGTGGGTGGGCGTATAGTGTGCAACACTCTTAGACATGTCAAGGATCACAATTGCACGTCATTTGTTTAAAAGTTTGTACACCAATTCTTAATCAAATATTCAAAAACAATTTTAGGGATCTCACTTGGCTCTTTCCCAACACCTGCACCGATGGCAAGGTGCCTTTATTATTATTATTTTTTTTATTGTTATGCTTTTTAAGAAACGTTTCGTTTCTTAGAGAAGAGTATAATTCGGCATAATCATATCAAGCGCGAAATTCGCCTTTCTTCATCTCGACGGAAATGTTATCTTAGGTGAAATGACCACAACTTAAACCCCAATTGGTATGTGAAAATACGCTATGATAGTCTAACTATTTGAGTACTGACGTCTATAAATGCGAATTACGTTTAAGTAAGATAAATACCATCTAAGCATTCCAGCAGGCGTACATCATCCCACATAGCTTGTCATATCCCACATCACTCGTCCTAAGTGGAGGAAATAAATAAAGTAAACAATGACGTGATGGGGGGACAAATAGTACTAAAAACAAAAACAAACATGCTATGCAACCATAGGTCCACAAATTCCGCTCTTCTAAAGTAAAACTGGATATTGCAAATAAATTTACTGCAAGGAATTTGTTTATGTTATTTTACATTCATCATTCTGAAATATGAAACTAAATTTTCAAAAAAAAATATATCAACGCAAAATTAGCTGAGCGTTTGGTAAAAAAAGCGAGTGCTAAAGTATATAACCAAGTGGCGCATTTAGCGAAATAGGAAATAGCTACCGGTAAGTCCCAATAAATGACTATGCCAATAACGCAAAAAGATTAATTATTCAATTATCGCAAGTCAAAATGAAGGGCCGTAAAAGTACTGAATGAGTTATAGCAGCGAACTGCGGATATTTACCGGAGATCGATCGGTGACAGTTATAAGAAAAACTTGTCTGTTATTGAAGCAACAATTTCCCATAGCATTGGCTGGTTAAGGACGAAAGTGTGAGCGATTTGGCCTGGTAATAGTTACAGAAAGTATTAGGCAAAGATAAGTTCATAAATACGCCATGGCGTACATAAATTAAGGATACAATATTATAAGAAACAGAAAATCACTGGAGAAAATATACCATATGAATTGACATACATTAGGGAAAGAATTAACAATAAACACTATTCTCTACAGTTCTAATAAAGACTCTATTTGCTTACAGGTTTGATAAATAAAAGGCAAGAAATACTTTTACAAAGGTGAGGTTCTCACAATTTTACCATTCTACGTACAGCTGCTATAAATGGCTTTCTTAATAATCTTATTTCTATTTTCAATATTTTACACATTTTCGCGCATAGATTGCAACGATGGTTAAACCGCCTTCGTTATTTAATTTTTTTGTCTTATAATCATTATGCCCTGTGCATTCAGACTCTAGCCCAATTAAACCTGGCACTGTTCGCACACTGTGTTAGGGGGTGCTGCGAGGAAACATTGCCTTTATCTTATGGTCAGTCGAACAAGACTCTTCGGCAATGGTGGAGTTAGTACTTCATGTAGCCATCGATATGTTTGCTTTAGAGAAATGGTTAGGGTCAGTTTCTAGGAGACACTACATTGATGGCTACAGGAAGTACCAACCGTTGCTGGCCGATGTTGGCGCCGTTTGCACAGACCTGCTTAGGCGTGACCATAAGCTTGCTTATACGCGAAAAACCTAGTATATGTGGATCTCTTTAAAAAAACCTTAAACTGAGAGCCAAACAATTATTTTATATTTGCAGCTACAAAACATCTTTTCCATCCTCAGTATCTTAAGGTCTCGGTAAAGGTAAACGACGTGTCCGCGGGAAAAAAATATTGTCGCTCCGCAATTTTCACTACATGCACAAACTATATATCAAATAAAAGATAAAAGATTGAATTATCTCCTGCAAGTTTTATTTTTGCAATAGCTAATTCCGTGTTTAAGTTTTTAGGACTCAAACTTAAAAGTACGGAGTTTACTCTAGAGCGTAATGCACCTTCGCGTTATTGCGCATGCACTTGCACGTAATTGCATCTCAATGACAGATAGATGATCTACCAAAGTGTGTGAGGACTTTTTGTTATTTGACACTGTCAACAAAATATCACGAATCAAAGTTGGAACTCTTATTTCTGGCGAAATACGGACACGAAAAGTGCTATAAACGCGATCTTTAGTCGAAAATTCCTCACACACTTTAGGACATTGCATAATTATCGTTCAGATTCCGAAAATTTGAAGGTGATATCTTAAAACCCGTCGCGAGGTTACGCCCGACAAGCTCGAGTTCTCGCCTCAAAATGATACGCTAGAAAAGCCAAAGATTTGGCGTGAATTCACGGTCAACAGGTCACGATAGCAAAGGCCTATTTTAGTCGTCTTAGAATGCGATTTATGGAATTTTCTTTCTTTTTTTGTTTTTGCAAAAATAAAGTTTAAGAACTATTGATACAGGTTTTGCAAAAACCACAAAAACAAACAGTGGTATCAAATTTACCTTTACCCAGACCTTAACCACATATAAAGTACATTAAATTGGTATATTACCAACTCGATAACCATGCCAGCCGCTACCATATATATGTGCTAGTGACATATATATTCTAAATCTATCGAAACTATTGGGCCACCTACTATGCTTATCTCAACTACGCTTATCTCACATCATTTCTCTTATCAAATAATAATGTATCTTCGTGTAATAGTTTCCAATTTGAATTGTCCTTTGATTGTTCTATATATACTAATGATAATCCAAACTATTACAAATAAATTAATTCATTTGAATCAAAATCTATTATTAATTCATTTAAATCAAAACTATTACAAATAAATTAATTCATTTGAATCAAAATCCCTTATATTTCTATTGTTTTCCAGATGAAGTCCGTAATTGCAGTTCTTGTTCTCTCGCTGGTTCTCGTCAACTTAACACAAGCAGCGAAGGACGATCGATGGAAGGCGTGCCGCATGAAGTGCTACACCGAAAGCAAACTGTGCATGAACAACGACTCCAAGTGTTTCGACTCCCAATCGTGTAATAGCTGCATTCAACAAGTATACAGCCCGTGTTTCAATAGATGCCAAGAGATGCTCCGACGGCGAGAGGCCTTTAAACGTATGTTCGCATTTGACGAGGAGAATTAAAGACCAAGAACTATATTCCGGACATTCAATTGTTTTTATCTAAAACACTGTAATGATACACCGCCAAGTTCTGCAAAGACACACATCGGAAACCTATATATTTAGATAAAATTTCAACACTCATTTTTGGTCTATGATTTTTTTTTTTTTTTTGACCTGTTTATAAGCTGGTCAACTTTGCACCCACGTTATTTTACGTAACGGCCAGGAAGTTTCTCATTTGTAGAAACTAGTAACGGCAAATCACAACTTGTGACTGAATCACGTGGTTAGATAGGGAGAGGAGAGGAAGGAGAATCGCCTTCGTTCACTTAGATACACACAAAGTGATCTAGAAGTCACAATTATGATACAACCTCCACCAAAAAAGATTACAAAGTATGATATGTGCGAATAAATTTAGCCATCATCGACTGTCTAGTGTGCCTATTTTTTACTATTTTACTTAATCATGGAAAAGATTTTAAATGACTGAAAATGATGATATTTAGGGATGGGTTAAAATTTAACGTTTTAAGGTTTTAAGTAATAAACAATAACTAAACAATTAACTAATAAACAAAGGCTTCTGTTATCAAGCCTTAAATCAGATAGATATCTTGTAAAAAGTTTAAAACAATATCAAAGCAAACTTCGGAGGTGGGTTGGTGGGTAAAGGGCCAACTAAATTGTCCATGGGCCAATACAAGAAATAATCGATTTTACTACCATTTTAAGGGAATAAGGCTATCATCAATTTTTAGAAATCTCATTATTTACCCAGTTTTATAAGTTTCCATGATAGCCGTGCCAAAAACGTAGCTATTATAGATAAAACACGTGATATAATAGGGTTATTTCCGAGAGGGCCTTGTCCATTTAAATCACTTGCTTTATTTAGGTCAATTTCCAAAAAATCGTTATGGAATCCAGTTAGATCGAGTATTAATATGTAATTAACCTCAATTTGTTTCAGCAGCACATGAGCTCACTGTTATGCCATTTAGTGGTTGCTATGGCAACATAGCCGCCAATATTAACTTTCTTGGTCAAATGGTCCATTACAATCTTTTTTTCAACAGATTGTTTAACCAGAAGTGTCGTTATACTGTGCTTGACTATACTATAAACCAATATCAAAAAAGGCACATCAGAGAATAAATTAAATTATCACTTGTTTACTTCCGGTCGGTTACGTAACAAACTCCGATTATTTTTAATGGAAAAATATTTCAAAATTGTTAAAAGCAGTGTGTCTATGGGAAAGTTCTTAGAGGATGTGACTGAGAATTTAGAGCGGATGCCCTGTTTTATAGCGCAGATTCTAATAGATATTCTTTTGTCTTTTGTTGGTTAAGGTCGGTTGAGGAAGTAAACTGGTGACAATGCCATTTAATTGAAAAAAAAAATGCTCTGGCACCTTACATGGTTGCAAAACCCAATAATACATTGCTATGCAATTATTGCGTTAAAATGCAAATGCAATATGTATTTCGTTATTCATGCCAGTTTTCATCATCATCATCATTTATAAGTCAATTCATAATTCAATATTAGAGTTTGAAAAAAATCGGAGCACAGGATGTTGGTCTAACAATTTCAAAAGCGCTCACTTGCCTTTCCTAGCCCGCAAACTATCGCAAAGTATGCACTTTTCGGGAGGCAGCGGCACGTTTACTGAACACTAGAGGTTTGGAAAATTCTTGAACGACAGGCAACGGTGAAAGACATCTGTATTGCCAGGATAAAACCATACAATGGCAAGGGTGCTATTTCAAGCAGCGTGGTGTGCGTGCAACACTGGCAGCCTTGTGTCCGCTTTTTCTTGTGTTGACCTCAAATCAAATCAAACAGCACCCGGAGCATCGGTCAATATTTTGTAACACTCCTCTCCATTTGTTGGAAGGCCTTCCCGACGACATGTCTACCATACATCAGATTCCTTGATTTTTTATTCAGATGCCAATTTACTTGCTAAGAAACTCAGAAGTTATTTTCTTTGACGTTTATTAATATTCGCCCAGCCTCCAGCAATCAGCTCCCGTGTCTAGCTCTTTTACTAAAGGTCTGTATGCTTGGCCCCTGATTCGCTCTGTAGGAGATGACGTATCTATATTTTCCAATAAGGTAATAATTTAAAAAATAGCACTGCAGTGCCAAAAAGCCTTTTAGTGCCACCTGGAGTCGGGGTGTACTTGTTGACTCTTGTTATCTCTTCGAGTGCTTGCTCTCAGCATGCGTGACGGTCGAGATGGGATATTTCTGATAAGATGAAAATTGTCTTGCGAACTTGATGTTATCATATAGTCGAAACACCATTACCCGATACTTCATCCAAGTTGATTACCCAGAATGCAATGTAAATGTAGCAATTACTTTTTACGTACATAATCATGCTAAAAGCCAAACTTTTGCAAATACTTTACATCTGTTACATCTGTACTTTGTTACTTTTACCTATTTTCTTTAAAAAAATCAATATTATTTATAATTCTGTCGCTTTTAATTTAGAGCCTTGTTTTCATGCAGAAGAGTCTTCATTTCATATTTTCAATAATAAAAATAACTTCTTTAGCTACGCTTTTGTAATGGCTTTCATACATCTTTGGAAACCACTCGGTGTTTTCTTCAAGCTGAGACTCGAGATTGTTAGTCCCTTGAAATTGTAGTAAAATGCACCTGGCCTATGGACTAAAGTAGAGAATGCGAAAAAATATTAGCTGGTCTGCATTTTCGCGCATCGTTGTCAACGATCGCAGCGCCATCTGCCATCTTTTATAAATGGTCTCAAAGAGCCTGGGGCGAGCGTGCAGGAAATCTTTGACGCGCATTCCAAAAAAATTGTTTGCTGAAAAACAGTTAAAATACGCGAAATAAACAAACAGACAAAAGTAAAAACAGGCAAACATGTTTGTTAGATGACCTTTGTTGCTATAAATGGATACAGGTAATTGTGGTATACTAACTTCACAACGGGCGGATGGAACTGTAGATTCATTAGAAATATAATTTTACCAAACAAAGAAGCAGCTCTTTCTGTCTACGTGGAAGAGTTAAAAGAAAAAAATAAAGGTTTGCAGTAGGTCTACAAATAGGTCTAAATATTTAAGGGGATATTTACGTGTAGGTTACGTAGGGGTTTGTGATGCACTGAAAGAACAATGAAAGAACCGACTCTTATCGGTAGATGCTTTCATGTTAGAAAATAAAATTAACAAACAACATTAAAACAAAGAGTACGAAATTATATGTAGACAAATGGACTCGCTTGTGGACGAAATTACTCTACTCGTCGTGGACGAACCTTGTTGTACAAACCGGCTTGTGGAGAAACGAGAGAAAACCTTCAGTGCGCTATTTTCTTTAATAATTATTTTCAACAAACACGAGACTGACTTAGTGCTTCAACATGTGATGTGTGTGTATGTTTTTGTATGTTCTGATAATATACGCCGTTTGGGGCGGAGGAGGGGGGGTCATTTCAATCCAGAGTGGTCACGTAGAGAGATCGATAATAATAAAGAACTGACGCGTTGATTGGTACGTTATAAAGCATGTGCCATTCAAACAATTTTTTGTTAAAAAAAACGCAATGCTGACGCGCACGTAAGTAAAAAGCGTAGGAGAGAAAATGGTTGACGACATTGGCAATATACAACGCATTTATAACTCATAATAATTTTTTATCATCCTTTAATATTTATTGTTCCTTTTGCCTTTATTTCCATTTATTTATTCGTTCAGTTAGAGTGAAAAAATAATTTATAATTTAATTATACATTTTTTTAGAAAGAGAATACCAAGAAAAGGGATCTGCAGGAATGAAGGAAATTCAGAAATTTAGGGATCTTAACGTGTAGTGTCAACTTTTTGGCCTTTTTTACTCTGAAATATCCAGATACCACACGTACGACTATTGAACTTCCTGAAATCGGCAAATCTTCCACATACATCATGTTTTATTTCATCAGAAAACGTGACTCGTAATTGACCCTTTTGAAGACAAAGTGTGGGAAGGTGATCGTCTTGATGGCGTACGTGTTAGATGGCGATATTTTTGTTTAATAAAGTGGGAGGATTAATCACAACCTTCTTATATTGAAAAGGTATGCCCGGGATAATTGAAATATTCTAAAAACTGATTTCTAAAAAAAGAATAAAAAAACTAGAACCTCTGGAGGAATTACCAAGTCTTAGTTCGGAAAAGATAATTCTGGTGGGGGCAAATGATTTTTTAGGGGTAATCGAAATTTAAAAAAAAAGCTCATCTGAGAAATAGCTATAACCTTTGAGATAATCTATGGGAGGAGTAGTTATAACATTCGTCAATTAACAACTGTAGGCCTTTAAAGGGAATCTCATTAGTACAAAGTTCACAAGGTGCTAAAAGTAACAAAGACCTTATTTAAAAAGGCGTGTTCAGTGATTTCCATTAAAGTATAATTCTATTTAAAACTATAACGCACCATACGAATGACGCCGTAGCTAAATAGGATACACAATCAAACTGTTGTCTATTGCTACTATTTCCTGTGATGCGAGCCAAGACTGGCTCGAATCCGCGTACGAGTCGTACAGGCTAATACCTAACAATTTATTTGTCAGTAAAACACTTCCACTCGAACCTGGAAAGCTCAAGGAAAGATTAGCAGGGCGTGCTATTAGCAGAAAGATGGGGTTAATTGAAATCTCTTCCGGGGTAAATGAGAAATAAAATGAGATATAAGGTATTGTTTTACGGTTATCCTATTGGATCATATCTCAAGCAATCCGACGAGGATGAAGAGTTTTGGATTCCTTCCTGTTGTACTGAGGTAGCATGAATAAAATAAAAAAATAAAGAGGTGATAATTAATAATATTCCTAACAAGTACATTTTCAAATAGAAAAAAAGCACGTTTTGAAAATCAACTCTACATTGTATAAGGAATTGAGAAAATGAAGAAAAGATAATTAAAAGATAGAACTGATTCAACAACCTGATCGAATAGCTGTCACGAATTTTAAAAAGTGACTGAAAGGAAGGAAGACACAGAATAAGAATATTTAAAATGTGAGTCGCTTAGTGCTTATTGCAATTGAACATAATCAATGGCGGGTAACTTCCCTGAGAAACGTTTCACGATTCTAAGGAAGAACAATCACAGCTTATCTATCAAGAAGAGCATTCAATTCACTCGACAACAGCTCCTCCCATTAACAAAATAAAAAACTATATAGAGCTGTATTCAAGATGTACCATTCTTTTTAAGCGGGTTCTGCCTACTTGGGCCAAACCTTTGTCAGGTGATAGTGCTGAATTGCTTTAAGTGTTAGCCTTTCGTCAATAGCTAATACTTTAAGTGCACATTGAATGGCCTCTTTTTGAAAATTTAAAGCCCAGTGGTATATTAATGTAATTTCAACATATAAAGCAAGCTAAAGCACGCACAAAGCTATTAAAGTCAGAATACAACTGAGCTTTATAAGATGCTATTTTTATATTTTAAATATAGAAATAGTGGCAATAACCCAAGGGTAGAGTAATAAAGATTATATCACTCATTTCGGCCCCTTTTGATGGGGAAATGTCTGGCTCTAAACACTGCCGTGCTTAATAGGAATAGAAAAAAAGGCTTCACTTTACAGGTTCTGCGTACACCCAGAGGCCGTCTTCGTCTCGGATTAAGATGACGAATTAATTAAACTTTTCGGAAGTAGATTGGCAGCCGCGTTGATTGTAAGCAATTAATGCCTAATGATCGAACCACTAGGATTACTCAACTTAACGGGGGCTTATAAAAAGCACTGGCTCGCACCCTTAACACACACGATCTGGGAAACACGACATCTCTTGGGTGAGTGATAGTTAGCTCTGGGATATGTTAAGATTTGGGGTGTTCAACAGCACAGTTTTAACCACCTAAAATTGGTAACTTTAAGGAATTTTTTTTTCCTTTTTTTAATGAGCTGTTGCTTGTTGTTTATACATTTTCTAAAATATGAGAGATAATAATAATTTGCCAAACAACTTATACGCCAAAACAAATAGCCATTTCTATTTATTCCCATTTCCATTACAATTTACGGTTGCTACACTGTAAAGGTAATGTATTGTACCTTCTGCAGCCTTTCAAAGATTTTGTTCTAAGACCTTCCTATTGTAAAGTGTGCCTTCGCATCGGCTTGCTGCTGAAAGAATGCTCCTACAAACTAAAGCCAACATCTTACCTCAACACCCTTTTCTTCGTTCCGTTAATTCGTTTACTCTATGAAGAAAAAAATCTGACGCCTTTTTATGTGCTCTGTTTCTTGTTTCATTTTGGTGAAAAAATTTGATGATTTTGAAAAAGACGTCTATTCTTTCTTCAAAAAAATATATAAGGATAGATGTTTAATTAAACTTTGGCAATAACAGGCCCTCTTAAAGATATCACTTTATCATTGATCGTTTCGCTTATCAATCTTAATCTAAGGCCGTACGGATAATCCATTGACAGAAAATGTTATATTTTTTTCTAATCTTGAAACAAGTTATTTACCGAGATAAATAAATTGCAGTACTTTAAAACGCCTTATGACAAGTTTAATATATTCCTATTACTTCGAGCGATTACGGCCCGTTACTATAAAAGGTGAAAACAACAAGTCTCTTCAGATTGTCAAATATATTTGACGTATCATATTCTTGTAGAATGAGTGGGATGACGTGTTTGAAGTAACGATCGTTAAAGAAATACAAAATTCTTTAAAATAAAGAACACACGGAGCAAAGTATGTTGACGTTTATTTATGCACTAACTTCTAAAATGGAAGCAGCTAAATAATTCCGGGCCGGGAGAGCCTAGTCATATGTAAGTAGTCAATATTATTTTAATGAACGTTAAAATGTTCTTTTGTTGAGACATTTTTTATACAAAGAGAGTGAAAGAGGTGTGGAGGAAAGGGAATTTTAATAAAAATATACTTCGCATAAATTTCTATAACCCTTTTGTATAAGATTCTTTTCCATGCCATAAAAAAACCAGAAATGTCACCGATTTATTCTCAGAGCTTTGCCTCTAAGTCCACAAAAATAATGCTAAAACCAGTTATGTTTCATTTAAGGTAATACTTTAACAGAAAATGCAGAACATAACTGTACTTGAGATAACAATAGGAAAAAAGGGAATGTGTTAATTCCTCACCGAATTATGGTTTGGGGAATGACGTGAGAAAATGTTTTTGTCAGGAAGCTATACTATCAGTTAATTAAATCCATTTATTTATATGATAATTTACCACACACTCTTCCACTCTACCTTTCAGAATAATGTCATCAAGTCTATAGTGCAACATAGCAAATTACATAAACCAAAGCTGTAGGGATAAAAAAAAAACTAAATCTTCAAAGAGCTGTGTAATTTTGAGTTTAGTTGGAAAGCCACTTTATATGGGTTGTAGTTGATTTTATACGTGCGCTCTGATTGGCTGGAGCAACTGAAGCAGAGTGAGAAATTCAATGAAAACACGTTTCCCGCGCGCGCAGCAAATTTAACCGCTGGGATCAATGGAATTGATTTATCTGATGGATTTGATGAATGGGATTCAAAAATAATCGCCACTCGAAAATTTACATAAAAATGTACATTAGCTTGTTCTTAAAATTTGGCGAAATCTCATGCCGAACGTTCTTATATAAAAGAATAACAAACCTAGATTCTCCAGCACAAACAGATATATTAGTGACGGACGTGAACTCATTCGGTATGTACGCCACAATTTCCTCGAAATTCTTTAGTAATGATAATTGCTAAGGTCTTTTAATTTCTATGATATTAAAAAAAAACTACAAAAATAGCCGAATCCTTGAAGTCAAAACAAAAACAACGGCTGCAGGCTATTAAAGAGATTAAGAGTAGCTTCGTTTTTATATGTTTTTCGAGATAATTGAAGTACAACCCAAATAACTCTTAAAATAAAAACGAAAATTTTGCATACCAATAGTTGTTGCCTTTACATTTAGCCATAGTTCGAGAACCGGGAGTTTTTATCGAGATTATAAGAATTATACCAAAACATAACATACACTCTTTTTATATAACGTCTAATTTTCAGTTGAGGCTGAGCTGTTCTTAATTTTAAAGCTGAAAACGTCCTTATGGACGTTCTTCAGTTACTTTGCAGCCTGAAGTATACACAACCAGCTATTGTACTTTAGATTGTGATACCAAAGTATCAAACCAAAATAACACAAACGATATTTATAACAATTTTATATTAAGTCGCTAGAATGAAACACAATTTGATTCTTCATTTTTAGAACTCACCAAAAAATATTTTTTTGCTACTTTCTGAGCCTCGGCAGGTTCTTAGCATGTTCTTAAAATTTAGCGAAATTTCGAGTAATTACGCAGCTGCTTTGTCTCCTATTATCTTTGTTCTACAAAGGAGTTTTTTGTCTCTATTCTTCTCGTTCTTTGTGTCGAGGTGCGGATATTGTTCATTTGCCCAATCAAATTGCAGCAAGGGTGTGTATAATGACAAAAGTAGATTCTCCAGCATAAACAGATATATTAGTGACGGACGTGAACGCGTCAGAGGTCGTTATGAGTAAATTATGTGAGTATTCTGTTATATAGTTACGATGCAACAGGCGCTTCCATTGGTTGGATTGAAGCGAATCCAATGCAGAAAATCGCAGTATTTTTTTAGTGTCAGAAAGTGTATAAAACTCTAGAGGTATCGGCTACAAAAGTGATTGGGGGGGGGGGGGGGGGGGGAATGTATGCACGTCTTAAGTGTATGCACTCTTTAAGCGATTTAACGCTAAAAATGTTCATTAAGGACGTTCTTAAATTTTAGTGTATAAAAATATAATATCCAATGAATTTTTTGGATGGGAATTACTCAAATGATCATATAAAAGATATCTCAGGTTGTGTTATTATGAAAGTTATGAACGCAGTTTTATTCTGCATTTTAAACGCATCCCTAATGAGTTCTTAAAATTTGTTGTAAACTCCGGCTGGACGTTCATATAAAATAGGTTCTTTAAAAAATTATTCATTTGATTTTCTTAAAGCACTGTCTATCAAAACCCATCAACGATGAATAAAGACGATAAACACGACACTTGTGCAAGTGGTAAATTTTTTACGTAAGATAGCGGAAGGCTAGTGTCAAGCCCAGCCAATATGAAGCCGCGTCATAGTGACTTTCCAAAGACCCGTTTCTTTTCGATTCAGCTGTATAGCAAATGTAATATTCACGTTTCTGTGAGTGCCTTTCACGTTTTATTTTATTTTTATAAAACTAACTAGAAAGATTTCGTCTGATGTGCACTCAACCATTTCTTTACCTCACTGGTTAGCTGGAAGCTGTCAAGCAGATAGTATTTCTCACTGTTTCCGCATCTTACAGTCCATACGCCTCAAAATTCCCCGAGCAATAAACTCTCAAAATTATCGATTACTGTTACTTTTTGGCGCGCTTTATTTATTAACGTACCCTGGTTCCATAGTCCCCTTCCTACTCTCTTCCTTCATCCTGTACAAGACAACAGCGCCAGCTTCGCTCAGTCGTTGTCGCCGCTTCGCGGCTCGTCAGTAGTAAAAAATTGGAGCCTATGGAACCAGGGCATTATAAGAGCGCAAAACCTACACGCTTTATTCACTAAATAAAACAGAAGTAGTGAGACAGGGCAATGGTACACATTTCTCCTGCGCTTATTAGCATTATATCCTGGACGAAGTGTGCGCTATGTTTAGTTTTAAGGTAATTCTAAGCTTGTTCTACAGCAAAAAGTATTCTCTTTTCTTTTGAAAAAGTTACGTTGCTAACTGCAATTTCTTTGTTCACAACATAAGCAAACACAATAATATGAAAATTACAATAAGGTAAATATTGATGAAGGTTGCCTGCAGGCTCGACTTTTACTCCGATGATCTGTCGTTATCAAAAAAAAACAGCAAAAGTGAACACTGTGGAAAATATTGCTAATCACTTGGAGAGGAATTGTCTAAAACCCAAAAAATGTAAAAGAAAAGAAATGTCAAATTTAACAGGCCAAAAAATGAATGCAAAACAAAAGGTTTGCAACGGAAGGGTAACATCTTGACGGTTAAGAGTTTAAAGTTAAACAATAACCGATATAACATAAAATCCTAACAAAACAGCGTTAGACTAACAATAGAAAGGTAGAGTGTCCTATTAAAATGGTCTATTCTCTTGGCACTCGTTTGTCTTTGTTTATAAATACGCTTTTCCTAAAAAAAGGCATTTTTAGCCTTTTTTTAACCTACATTAAGTCATTTACGCAAATAAAGCCCACACAAAATTGCTACACGTTAAATTCGTACAAATGAATCATTTAATTCCTCTTCTCTCAACTGGATACAAAAAATTCCCTCACGAGTTAATAAATACAGAGCTTAAGTGGAATGGCTACTTGCGTTTCCGTACCAGGAAATGAAATTAAGTCGACGCGTTGGGACAACAAGAACATCCATGCCAAAAATATACATTTCCATTCAATGCGTAAGGTGTGTATACTGTTAAGATGAGCAGGCGGCGTCTAGAAATAGCGCGAACAAAGGCACCTTAGGCCTTTATATACACGGCTAAACGAGGTAGCAAGCATTAGTTTCTGCTAACAGAGGTAAAGGAGGGGGAAAGGAGGAACGAAAAGCGTTCGGACCAACAAAAATTACCGGAAAAAGGACGGTACGTAATTCTGTATTCTTTTTCCAAAACCTTATTCTTTTATGTATGAAAGTCTATCCCTAATCCAAAATTCATGTAAGGATTTGCTTTTTTTCATAATGAGATCATCTAGTTTTAAACGTATAATCGGCATTAAATCCTGTGAACATAATATACTAGTCCAATAATCATAAAAGAGCACGAATGCCAATTGACTCAAAACAAGGAAAACAAAAGTGGGCATCCAATCATAGGATTTCGATTTCGAGTAACGGAAGACTTCCTGCTTGCATTTCGACTCACGTTATCTCCAGCGAGAGGTATCATTCATTGACATTTGTACACTTTGTATTTATAGATTTTTAAAGATCTTTAAATTTTACTACTACCGAGAGGTGCTTATAGATCCAGCGGTCTTTGCGGGCGCTACCAGTAGATACTTTATGTATGATTTCCTGAATTGTCATCTATATACTGAAAATAATAATGTAGTCAAAGGCAAGGCGCTTACAGGGGCTTTACAAAAAAACATTTACTTCTTTTTATAGAGATCATAATACCATAGTTTAGGTCATTCTAGAACTGCCTCTTTAGTGATACGAGGGCAGTCTAAATTAAAGCCGAAAAACAACATTTCAACTGAATAGTGAATAAGCCAGATAACCTTGCTCAAATTTAGTCAGACTGGTATTTAGACATTGTTTCAGTAAATACGCCTGTAAGTCTAGAATTTTTTATCCAGACAACTTGAAAGCCACAGAATCAACAATTTTCCCGCTTTCTCCGTCACAATGCATTTCTTTTAGATGCTAATGACTTGCTTCTAGATCTAGATACCAGAGCTTTCGCACAAAATATACTTGATTTTTTGTACATCTTTTATCTGCAGTAATATAGGCCATTAGCTATAATAATATTCAGAAAATTACGCAGTTTTTTCTCTTTTATCTGTAATGATAGCAAGCTCGTGCGACACTGGGAAGGCGGGATCAATCACAGGAACAACACTAGGCAACCATCAAAATTGAAAACAAAAAGAAATTTTAAACAGGGACGTTTGCCTTATTCACACTATCTTAGAAACATTTTTGAGGATGTCGAAATCGTCTAGCCTTGGTAAACAATAATCGCATCTCAACTTCTCAAAATAAGTCATAAACCATGATTACGTTATACCCAAAACCTTCTATGCCTGTCTAAGTTTTTTGTTCTTTTTTTGTTTTGTTTGTTTATTGGCGATAGCTTTTTCTTCCCCACGTGTGATTATTGAATGGATATCTTCAACTGACGACTTGCCTGCCAGAAGTTGAGCAGAAGTTCCGCATAGCTCGCGATCAGATAAAAATATCATAAGAGATTTCGGAATTACACAGAAATATTAACTGATATCTGCACCTGTATTATATACAGCATCACGCAGCTTTTAAGGCAAAATCCACTTTAAAAAAATAGCCTTACGTTTTTATGTATATAGAGTAGTAAAAAAAAATAGGAAATTCAAGGCTAGAGCTTCATCTGGTTCTGTTAGATTAGATAAGTAAAAGCAAACAGAAGTTGCTGTGAGTCGTGTATCATTAAAAAAGAACCGTGAATTGTCATTTTAATTTAAATGGTACATTGACCACAAACGGCGAATTACTTTTACTTACATATTTTTATCGTGTGTTTTTTTTTCTTTTAGTATTATGGTCTTTAGTTTAGAGAGCATGGAAGCAGTAAATCGTCCATTAAATTAGTCTTACATTAGCGTTTCACCGCCCACAAGGCATACAGAGCCGTGGGATTTAAAGCAACAATAGATTATTCTAACAGTTTAAACAAATATCAGCCAATAAAGCCACACATTGCGAAATTGCTGAATACCACCAGTGGTTTACGTAATTAGAAAAGAGTGAAACAAATAGTCCTATTTGTAGACATGAATGGTGAATGCGAAAAATTAGTTGAAATGCGGATGAAATCATGACAATATCTAGATCATTTAATAATCTATACGATAAAATGGCAAAAAAATATGTTTTGTAGGTGACTCTTGAAAATGCACTTGTTTTGAACTATCTTTTGTTGCGAGGAGATGTCGGAAAAAAGGAGATAATTGACGCTCGCTTCAAGGTTCTATTCAAAGCATTTATCTCGGGTTTCATCTGCGCTTCTATGGGCGCACGACAAGCGAGGTTGACAAGAGTAATTAGGATCTATTTTACGCGACAATGCCCTTCGTGGGCAGTTACGGGCATGATAAGGGCGAGGGGCGGGACCATATTCGTATAAAAGAAGTGCACAAAACTGCCACAAAACACAGCCGTAAGACCCATCGAACACGGACTAGCGACATCGAAAAGACCAGTCATACACGGTAATCCCTTACCCACAAGTGAATTCCATTCTTACCTTTCACAAGTGTAAAGTTATAGCAGTTTTATTTTATACGAGTAGTATTATAGCTTCGCGTATATTTGACGGGGTGTGGTGCTTTTTTAACCTTTTGTTATAATTCTTTAGCAGTTATTTTGAAAAAAGTATTTTTGGAAGGGTGTGGCCCGATTTTTACTTCGACCTCTAGGAAGGAAAACTAGAAACTCGAGAAAAAAAATGTTGGATCATAGAGCTAATCGATTAAAAACTTAACGTTTAACTTACTATAACATTTGGTCAATTTTAAGATCAAGTCTTACATGTTCATAATCTTTGGGATAATAACATAACATCTATATCCCTTTGTAAAAGACATCTAATTATATATCAAAAATCTTTTTCAAAGCAAATTGCAGATGCTGATTGTCAAATGGTAGTTCTACCAGAATCGGTCATATTTCTACTGCTACTAATTAGCTACTAATAATATTCCCCCAATTGATGATAACAATAAATAGCGATTAGGAGTAAAATTTTCCTTTCGCCGTTTGAAACATGTGAATATAGACTTCAGTCGCAGCCTAAAACTGACTCAAAATTTAGTGATTTTTAAGCAAAATAAATGGAAGCCTTTGCCATGGCAACGAGTCCTCCTGAGCATGATCAATCGCTTTGTCCCAGCGTCTGTTTAACATAAGCACTTTTATCACTTCAGACCTCCCCAGCTAATATGATATCAAAAACTACTTTCCTCCCCGATGTCAGAGAGATAAGCCTACTTATAATTTAGTATCTTTCCTATCTTGTGATGTGAGAAAGACACGTAACAAAAAAGGCCCCTCCTAATATGAACATTCATCGATTTTCACATTACCTTTAGGTCTTGTCAGATTCAGACAGTTTGGCCCTAATTATGAACATTTAATCGGGATCAATTTTTGGATGAAATGTCAAGTTTGACAAAACGATAATCGCCGGTTTGATTTGAATCAAAAGATACAATCGGACGTTATAGAAAACGAGAGAACAAGAGGAAGGATATTGGTGATATCGTATTATGTCTTGCCGACGGAAAGTCTACAACTTAGCCCAAAATGACGTGAATGGATCTACAGGTTTCTCATGGCTTCAGAAAAAAAAATACCAGAATATTTTTACTCCTGGTTTCGATTTATCCCCTGAGCATGTTTTTAAACTTTGGATAAATATCCGATAAGAACGATAACTGTCGTGTTTTTTTTTAGAATACACAAGTGACAAATAGTTTAATGAAACTTGCGCCTGTAGTAAACGTATAGCATAAAAATATTTTTCCACTTTGTTGGAGTTATGACGTCACAGGGGACGATGTGCTTTCGGTAAACGAAGATAGGAGTATTTAGCATATTAGCGTTGCATAATTATAAACAAACAGCTTTTAAGTTACACAAACTAGATTTCTTTATAATAATAGAAAGGACCGATACAACTACAAGGGCTATAATACTTTTTTAATTACCAACAAACTTCTTTTTTATGCTGAAAGGGTTAGGTTTTTTTTTCTTTATTTAAGACTATCCATCAAGTATTGGTGCAAGAAAAGATGTGTTTTGGTTATTTCTTGAGTTCGGGTTGGTTAACCATCGCTCTATCTTTTAAATACATCTTATCACTCTTTTGGATGAAATGTGCGAATGTATTGGTATTGATTTTTGTATTTATCTGTTTTTAGCAGACAAAACGTGGGGAAGGTTACAAGGCATCTCTCTTCATCCCAATTTCATTTCACAGAAACAAATAAAGGTGAGTGAAAACTGAACATTGAAAAATTGTAACAAAGCCTTTATGAACGAAATTCCACCAAATACCAGAGTTAAATTTTACAGAGATTTTTCTCAGAATAATCCATATACAGTTTTTAAAGATAATTGAGTTGTTTAAATGGTCCATTAAATAGCCATTTTCGAACACATTTTACACTTTTGATTTGATAATTTTGAAAACGCATTTAATAACATACACATATAAAAGGAAAGACAGCTGTTCATTCGTATTATCTTTGGTTTTATTTACGTCTACAATTTGTCAAAATAGTCCCAAGAAAGCAGTTCTGCCCTCAAAAACATTCCACGGTAAACTTTCATGTTATTCATTTTTATTTTTAACAAACTGAAAGAAGACTTAATAACTGATGGAGCTGAAAATGACTTTTGGACCAAGAAGCTAATAAAAAATCAAAAGGTTGCTGAAAACAAAGCACATTACATTGGAAAAGGTGTAGAATACTTAATTTTTTTCATGTTTTTACTCGAAATAAAATGGCCGTTTATTTGTGCATCCATATTCAACATACGAATTGCTTTATCAATATTGATCCACGCTGAATTCGTGAAACAAAACACATCCCAATCGCCTTTTAGTTTTAGTTTCCTACCTTAGCCAAAGCGAACTTTAAGTTATAAATATACTTGTTATAAAAAAAATTGCTTGTCAATCAAAGCTATCGTAATTGCTTTAAATGATTGACACTCCAACCACCTTTGACGAATTTCCCAGTATTCCATTAACAATGGAAATTGTGTCCCCATTTAGTAAATTACTGATTTCGGCGTGCGCACGGAATCTCAAAGCCATAGTGAACGTTTTCCCATTAAAACATTACATAGTACTTTATAGTGTTCTCAGTATTCAGAAAAATAAACCACTCATATTTTTGCCAAGACAATTTCATGAAGACCTACTAATGCTTATTGGCACTGCATCCAGATGGATCTTGTAATTGATTAACAGACAGTCCATACGTACTAATTGAGCTTTTAAGTCGCTAAATGCATCGAGACAGTCGCTAAATGCATGGGACACGTATGAAAGCAATGCATGAAAAAGGTTGACAAAGCAAGACATAACGAAACAACCGACGGTACAGACAAAGCAGGTCAGTCAAACGTAAGTGCATGAGTTCCAGGAACACTTATTTTCTAATTCTTGATGAGTTCTTACGTGATTTCAGTTAAATACGTGTTCGTTGTCTATTGTAACTTGTACTTTAGAAATTAACAGTGCGAGACATTACTAATTGTCATATTTGCTGTAATAATAACTAGAACACATAATTGGTGTCCTTTTAGTTGTAGAATAATTGCCAGATAGCACAACTCAAAGTGTTACTTTGGGATTTCTGATAATCAGAAATAATTTCTCTTCTAAACAAGGCTTCAAATAGAGGACTCAAATATCATTTCTAAAAAAAATAAAAAAAAGATCCAAAGTAAAATTTGAGGGAACTGGGAGCAACTTTTTCAAATATCGTGTCGTAACATAACGACAACAATAATCATGTGTAACAGTAAGTGTTTTTGTTGTAGTTGTTAAAGTTATCGTTGTTGTTGTTGTTGTTATAGCTGATTCTGTTGTTGTCGATGTTGTTGTTATTTTTGCTTCTGTTATTTTTGCTGCTGCTATTGTTGTTAATGTTATTGTTGCTATTGTCGTTGTTGTTAATGCCAATGATGTCATCGTTGTTGCTGTGGTTGCTACCGTTGTAGTTGTTGTTGTTGCTGTTTAGTTGTTGTTGCTGCTGTCAATGCTATTGTTGCTGCGGTTGTCGCTGTTGTTGTCCTTATTAGCAGATACGACTATTCTACACCTTTGATTCTCATAACCATCACATTCTGCCATGCGTAATATCAACTAAACCCACGCTATTGTTTCCCTCTTCCAGATGTACAAACTTGCTTACCTCTTCCTCGTAGCCTTCGTATTCAGCCTGATATCCGAGTCAAAACAATCAACATGTAACAATGAATGCCAAGGCCAGTACACGAGATGTTTCCTACCATGCAACGACATGTACTGTGGAATCCAGTGCGGGATGGGTCTGAACAGATGTCAGCAAATCTGCAGACTCAGGGCCAAGAAGCGCGAAATTTTCCAGAGAATGTTCGACACCACGAACAACTGAAATCGGATGGACAAACGTGTACCGTTAAAAGAACACACGCAGCAAAATCTTTCTAATGAGGGAGAAAAAACAGAACTGTATAGTTTGTTGTGCTGGAGGCATGAGGACTTAGCTGGAATGTATTTTTTTATTTACAAAAGTTTGTTAGCGCTATTCGTAGTTAAATTTTGGAAAGTTGAGTCATACTAGAGGAGGAATGGTTATTTTTGAGAGTACAAAAGTATGGTTCTGTTCTTGAATCTTCAAAGAAGCTAAATAAATAATAATAATAATGTCAAACTTTTCATTTTTATTGAGTTTTATGGGAATAGTGTGTCCATCTAATTGAGGATTAAGTTTTATATTAGCTTTTATAATCCTGTTGTTGGGTGGAAACTAAAAGTTTTTGGATTGCTACTAACAATTGGCAATATAGGTCGGTGCTCACAAAGACCAAGAACAGGAGCGCCAGCGCCATCAAATAATTGCGTAATAATCTTGCACTTGAATACTTGCGGTTGCATCTTTGCAGAGACAATAGGAAAATTACGGTTGCGCTTAAAATTTGGATGAGAAACAGCCGAAAGAGTGGTCATTGCAAGAGTGTTTATTTCGTTTAACTGGTTCTTTTCGTTCTTTGGCTTTAGATTAGTCTAATGCAGCTTTAGGTGGCCCCTCTTTGACAAAAAAACTTGTGGTTATAGCTTGCCGAAATCGATGCTCTTTCCCTTTTGCCCAACCCAATAGATCTTTGTAATCTTGGATCCATTTTTTCAGACTCAATAACGCAAATACATCAATACACTTTTTCCTCGATTTTTGCTATCAAGACATGCATCCAAGATACCTCTACAAAGATCTATTGGGTTGGGCAAAAGGGAAAGAACATCGATTTCGACACGTGACATGCTTACTTCGCGTGTAAAAATAAGTGCGAAACAGACGAAAGCGGAGAAGGGAGAAAAGAAATCGTTTTCTTCGCACCCCTTTTTCATGCCTGATCTGATGTCTCTGGTTCCTTCTTTGTCTCCGCTTACTTCTCTAGTAAAAATAGAACTGAGGAAACACCCGCGAACATCGATGGGTGTCCGGGCATGAATGAAGAATCATGTGGACCTGTTATGACTGTGTATTCTTTGGTGTCTTTCCACAGATGACGTCGACTACCAATCTACTAATCGTGTGTGTCATCCTGGTTCTCTCGCTGTGGCATGCAACCGCTGACCCTTGCACAAACGACTGCGAGCGAGATTACCTGAGGTGCTTTCTACGGTGTGACAATCAGCTGGACTGCGCAGTAGCATGCGGGAAGTTAAACGCCAACTGCATGAGCCGATGCAGCAAGCTCCGAACGGGACGAGGACTACACTACAAATTCTTTAGAGATATTGAATAAAAAGAGAAAATAGATAGAGTAGAAAGTATACCAACAGAGATAAAGCAAGATAAACATATTTTTTCTCAAACTTTTCACAAAGTAATTCTTATGATGTAAACGTATACATTCTTTCTTTACTTCTTTTTTTACATAAAACATATAATAAATACAATCTAAAGGCCCAAAGAAAGACGTGAAATTTTCAGCACGTGAAAAAGTTCACGTTTACAGTGTATAGCGTTTTGGACGAAGTTTCCCTGATATTTATTTCTTTATTGTTAGATTCTGGTCGACAAATGAGCTGTAAAAGCCCCTTTCGCAAAGTTTATCTTTAAATGCCACTCAAATGGGGTATCCTGTATCTCATTTCCCTGATAACAAACTACTAAGAGTTGGTACTAGAATGATCTCATCTATCTACGACCGTGAACTTGTCATATCTTGGTACTTACACTTGGACTACCCTTACCTCAAGCTGAACTTTTCCTTAGGATTAGTACTT
This sequence comes from Nematostella vectensis, assembly GCF_932526225.1. NCBI lineage: Eukaryota > Metazoa > Cnidaria > Anthozoa > Actiniaria > Edwardsiidae > Nematostella > Nematostella vectensis. The sequence goes on along the minus strand of NC_064043.1, from coordinate 7,238,158 downwards.
GATTCCAAGGGAAATGTAATCTCTTTTAATTAAAAAAAACAAGAGACCATTGTCCCTCGGGAATAAGTGCAAGACAAGAGACTAAACTTTAAAAAGCAGAGAAGGTTTGAGGAAATTTGTTTGTTTATCTTTACCCTATTTTTTGCTGGATGTTATTTAAAATTACTTATGATAATAAGTAAATATTCATATAATAAAAGCTAACACATTGAAAGTGTCAATAGTAAATCTCCAACCAGGGCTAAAGCATAAAATGAATCCAGTAGCAGATCTAGGGGGAGGATTTAGCAAAAGCCTAGATCCGCCCCTGGAATCAAGTGAATTTTAGTCTGCATTATATTACTCCATAAAAAAATTCATACAACTCATCACATTGGAAACTGGAAATTCTGGGGCTTAAAGTCATCTTTGTTATATTCCAGAAGTTTTTGGAAATTTAAAGGAGAAGGGTTTGTTTGTAAAGATTGTGCATTTTTTTCCTATCAGCTATAATGTGCAATTTCATTCCCCTTTGCACCTTGGTGCCCTTTGAAAATTGTCCACACAACAAAGAAATGCGGGGTTCCCAAATGTTCTTTGTAAATTCAAAGGTGTTTGGAGTTTCATAGTTTGTGCCATCATGCTTGTGTAACATACTTCTCATACGGGGATGCTCAAATTCTTGATCTGCTTGAGCTCAGTCACTGTTTTCATAATTTTCATAGCTTCATTTTTTTTATAGTTTTCATAATTTTCAAAGTTTTCATAATTTTCAAAGCATTCATAATTTCCATAGTTTTCATACTTTTCATAGTTTTCTTAATTTTCTCACAGTATTCAGCTGGTGCCACTAGCATGCTAGCAAATGCTTGAAAAGGAAGGGCAATTTGGTTGCCCTTAAGCCAATCTCAAGGCAAGAAATTAACAAGGGGTAGTCTACGTGTGTCCAGGAATTCCCAAAAGGGCAATACATAGTGGCTGTAGTTAGAAAACTTCTTTTATTTGCTTTGGGGACTGATGTTTTTTTTTTTTCCTTTTCAAATGTGCAATGTGGGGAAATATCATGCACAACCCCACCACCACCACACCCCCCCCCCCTCCCACCCTCAAAATACAAGTGGGTCAATTTGAAGTACCAATCGCCCTATCCCTCGAAATCCTCTCTAATGGCTTGACCATTGGTGTTACCATGGGTGGGTTTTTCAAATTTTGTTACTTTAATTAACTAAAAGCCGACAAACAAAAGAGCGGCAATTCAATCTTGCAGCTCCTCAGCGGTGAACCGAAATCATAACCATTTCATTCAAGTGAGAACTAAATATTCCCCGGTGCCAGTAATGGTAACAATAATATACTTAGCATGAGAGGAATAAAGCTAACCGATAAAGCGAAACAAGTAATAATTAGCTCTCAAAGTCAGCCAGTAAATAAGCTTACACACACTTTTCCGGTTGACCTCTCACCTAGTGTTTTGGAACTCGCGCTTGGCCATATTCGTTCATACCCCCTTGTTTTCTGCTCTTTTCTCCCATTGTTGTGGTACTTGCTCGATCTTGGCTTTCTTTGATCTCGAAATGTCAGGTTTCGTTGCATATATTGTTTGGTTTCATCTCGGGAGATCTCTGGATTGTTTGAAACTCACATGCGATAAACTGCGGTAGACTGGGTAAGAGTCCTATTTGGGACCCCTGTGGAGCTCTCCAAGATGGCGTCCGAAGTCGCAACGTTGAAAGAACAAGATCATTTCTTGCGCGAAGGCATTCGGCAGAACCTTTCGTCGTGGCTGCAAAAACTATCATGTGATGGGGATGTCGAGAGAAAGCTTGAATACAAGAAGAAACTGGTGAAAAAGCTCCGTGTATCACCGATCGCTGTTGCGACCGAGCAAGCGAATGAACAACATTACGAAGTCCCCACCGAGTTCTTTTTGACGGTACGTAAATACCAGACGGCATTCTAAGAAGAAACTATGTCTGATAAAAAAAAACCCTCTGTTTTAGGTGCTTGGTAAAAGACTGAAGTACAGCTCTTGCATTTGGCCAGAGGGAGTGTCAACTTTAGAACAAGGTTAGTACAAAATCCGAGGGACGACGACATCACCGGGGAGCCGAGGCGAACCTGTGCAAGAAATATGACAATGATAGGAAAGTTGTAAAGTGGGGATATATTCTGTCCGACTTACTTATCTGCCTTTTACATTGGTCTTTATCTATCTCTCTATTTTTGCTTGAATGTAATCTGAACTTGAACACATACTCTCAAATCAAACCCTCCTCAGTACACAGCACCGAGGGTGCTTAAATGAAAACTGATTGTTTTTGAAATATATTTGTTTTCTTTTCTTAGCTGAAGATGCAGTGCTGGACCAGGTTTGCAAGAGGGCACAAGTAGAAGATGGTCAAGATGTTATGGTAAGGAAGGGTACCCTAGATTTTAGATGTTCTTCATTTAGCCAAGTATTTGGAGCCTGTGGTTGACTTACCTCTGGTACCCAGGAAAAGGTATCAAAAGAGTAACATGACTCGAGTCAAAGCCTGTGCTACAAGAGGTTAGCTACACCACCCTTTTCAAGTCCTCCCACCAGTCATATTGAGAGCTGACAATCATAACTGATGTAAGAAGTTATAGCCAAAAAAAAAAAAAACTTGTTCAAAGACTTGTTCAAAGCCCTACACAAGGTCTTCAAGAAGATGGTAATCAGTTTTACATATATGATAACGTAATATCACAGTAACAACAAAAATCTAATTGATTAACAAAAAACAGCACATCCTGGAACAAAATAAGCAAACACCATGATACCATGCCGTCATAGTGCATGTGTCTACAGACAATAAATTTGGAAATATGATTGCTTTAAAAGCTTTTCAATCTTTCCTCTATATGGCTCTTACCACTTGTCAGTAGAGATACAGGCTACTTACAGGTAGATACAGGCTATTACAGGTAGATACAGGCTATTTACAGTAGAATTTGTCTAAACAGGACTTGCAATAAGGTATATTAAAACGGAACTGCCTTCCAAGTGACATCAATTCCTATAAATGACCTTGCATATACTGTTACGGAGAAAAATCACATCTCCAATGGGTTCTGTTTAAACAAGGTCTATTTTCTTCTCTAAAAATGGTCATGAGATCCAAAGCTTGTCAGGTGCATAGCCAGGCTTTGTTGAAGTTGGAGGGTACACAAAAATTTTGGGACAAGTATTAAATATTTTTCAATCCTTCAATAAGCAATCACCCACTTTTTGGTGGTTGAGGGGGATGCACGAACCTTCCTAGCCATGTGCCTATTCTTGTCCCTAATGAAACAGGGTTTGCATTTTTTTATACATTATGAATTATAATCATATCTTACTACATCATGTCATATCTAACTACATCTCTTTCCCATCTAGGATCTGGGGTGTGGTTGGGGATCTCTTGCTCTGTGGGTTTGTGAGAAATATCCCAACTGTAAGGTGACCTGTGTGTCGAACTCACAGACTCAGAGGGCATTTATTGAGAAACAAGCACAGCTAAGGGGCTTCACAAACAGACTACAGTGCATTACAGCTGATGCTAATGTGTTTTCAACCTCACTGAGATTTGACAGGATCATATCAAATGAAATGTTTGAGGTAAGTATTATTTTGTGAAAATATGATGTTTAAAGTGCTCCAAACTCTGTGGGATCGACAGAAAATACCCATATAAGGCACAATTTTACATAACATTGAGAATTCATGTTTCTAGTAGCAAGGTGTATATTCAGCCCATTGACTTTTCTTGACAATGCTTAATGTGCACACAAATTCAAAAGTAGATGTGATGCTTGTGTCAATTTGAACTGTGTTTCAAGCATTGGATTTGAAAATATGCACACATTGACCTTGATGGGCTTTTAAACCAGGGAAGTATCGTTTTCGTGTGAGTGTTCTTTTTAAGTAAATATAGAATGGGTAATATCATAAATAGTTTCGCTTTATGTTTAGTTATGATTTTAATGCATGAAGACAAATTGATCGTCTTAGCAGAACTCTTGATTTGTTCAATCAACAGCACATGAAGAACTACGAGATTTTGATGTCCCGTGTTTCCAGCTGGTTAAAGCCACACGGTCTACTGTTCATCCAAATTCTCTGCCACCGGGAGTTTGCCTACGAATTCAAAACCAAGAAAGGCTCAGACACAGAATGGATGGCAAAGAACTTCTTTACTGGAGGTACCATGCCATCAAGTGACTTGTTCTTCTACTTTCAGAAAGACCTGTTTGTCAAAGACCACTGGCATGTGAATGGAAAACATTACTCTAAGACCTTAGAAGCTTGGCTCGAGAGAATGTATGAAAATCTGGATAAAGTAAAAGAGGTCTTTAGTGCTTCGTATGGGAGTAATAATGTGACTCAGCAAGTGTTTAATTGGAGGATGTTTTTCATTTATTGCTCGGAGACTTTCGGTTTTAATCATGGAAATGACTGGATGGTATCGCATTATTTGTTTAAGAAGAGAGTTGCTAGTTCTCTGTGAACTATTTTTTAGTAAAAGTTACAACATATATTCTTACATTATTTACAGGAAGTACGAACTTTTTTGAACTATGAAAGGTAATATACTGTACAAGACTTAGGTCTTAATCCTCTACATTAATAAAAAAAGATCAGACAAACAGTAACTGCTTACAATTCTAAAAGTCTAAAGCTGACGGTTTTTTAGTCAACAGGCTTGCTCGCCTCTGTTGTCCCCAGGCCTCTTTTGGCTTTTCAATGTCCCTATATTTCTTTTGATCTGTGAGTGAACTCCTTTTCATACCAGTTTCTGCCACAAATACCCCACTCGCCATCTGAGAGCTATGTCGAACAGGCCTTCTCGGTGGTTCGCGTTGCATTCCATTGAGACTTTGTCTGCGTATTCCATGAGGGCGAAATGTTGTCATGGCAAAGTCTGTTTCTCGGAACACGTTTCGTGGAACGTCTTTAGTGAAATGTGATTGGTTAAAACCATCATCACTATACTTTAGAATTCGATGTGGTGTTACCGCAGTGGAAGGTGCATGTTTTATTTGTAACATCTGCTGACCAGCGTCATTGTTGAGTTCAGTTAAAACCTTTCTACTTCTCTGCGCATGTCGATGTGATGACAACTGCTGGTCGTTGTCGTCACCCATTGGATCAACTGTGAGGCTCTGTTGGTGCCGTGTATAGTGTGCTTGTAAAGAATCTTGAAATTGTTGTGATGTATCTATTTTCGGATTGTGTGCCGATAATGTTTCACTTTCTAACTGCTCGTTTCGCGTTGATGATGTTATCTCACTGGTTTGCTTATTTTTTCTTCGCGCGTTTTCCTCAAGTCGAGCTGCAGCTAACACTTTTATTTTCCAGACATTCTTCCTGCGATACTTCCCAGACCAAACTGGTTGTTCTATCACTCTACTTTCTCTACGAGCTGTAGCGTCTTTACCTGTAACACTCGATACTTTAGACTCCTCAGCTTCAGAAATATCAAACTCTATATCAGTAATTCGACTAACATCTGAAGGCAAATCCTCATCTACCTCTGGACTCGGCGATGGAGCTAGTCGTTTGCGCCTGCGCCGACGATACGCAAAGAAAAGGATCAGCGGGCACATAGCCGTCCCTCCCAAAGCTGTGATGACCACAATAAAGATGTCTCTGGGCGCCAGTCCCTTGGTAGCTATGGGATCATGCGGGGTGGGCTGTGAGTGATCAGGGGAGGGGTGGGTAAGGATGGAGTTGTCACTCGGTTTTTCAGGAACTCCGGGTGCATCTGTTTTCATTCTTGTAGTAGTAGCCGGAGGCTGTTGTGTCGTATTCGGTGGGTGGCAGATATAATCAAAGGTCGCGTTGAATGTTATGTTTTGTACGGTTACCCATTTGGAGCCGCCTCGGGCTGGTACGAATAGGCGTAGTTGTTGCTTAGCAACAAAATTGCGTAACAAAGCGATAGTTGTCTTGATTGGGTACGAAGAAGTGTCACCATGATTGGTCAGAGAGAATAGGATTGTGTCCTGAAAATTAAGAAAAATGCCATTGGCCATAGAAGAAGAAGAAAAACAATGACAAAGAAACAACCAAAATAAATTTCCCAATTGGAATTTTCCCTTGAATTTCATTGCCACATCAGATCAGTGTTACGTACATCGTCAACATCCTCAAAGAACAGCCTTCATGATCGCTATCACTATGATCATAACTGCCATTACCATAACAATAACCATAGTCACCATTGCCATTACAGTAATGTTCAGTTTTTTATAAGTCATTACTTTTATCACCTGTTTGATATCTGTATGCCAAAGGCAGCTAGCCGGTGAGTTCCCAAGCAGACCATTGATAGAATCTTGAAGGTTGTTGAATAACTCTTTCTTCTGACTGTCATTCAGCGATTTCATGTCGATGTTGTTTTGTGCTAGTGACTCTACGTTAACACTGGAATACAAGAACTTGATGAGACTTTGTAATGCACATGGTAAGCCTAGTGCACACTAGTGACATAACAAAAACACAACGTCACGGGAACAAAACTCTCCCATTCACAAGCGATATTTCACTAAAATGAATACACAGACTTCCAGCAATAATGCAATGCTAACATGTTATGTTAAAAATACTGAGCATTTATGTCATTTTCCCTCACTTTTCAGGTTGTGTAAGAACGCCCTTATGTCGTTATGTTGCTAGTGTGCACCAACATAGCCATAACAGGCCTCAAATTATTGGAGGGGCACGATACAGAGACATTAAGAAAACAATGAAGGCACAGCCACGTCCCTACAAGTCGTTTCCTTATAATTTTTGCAAAGTGGGGGGGGGGGGGGGGGGGGTGGGCTAGATACAGATACATTAAGAAAACAAAGGGGGAACAGCCACACGTCCCTACAAGTCATTTCCTTATAATTTTTTGCAAATATTGTGGGGGGGGGGGGCACATGCCCCCAGTGCCCCATCCCCCGATACGACCCTGACCAGGCAGTACTGTTACTTATGTTACTATGTCACTATGTATGTAACTATGTTACTACGTTACTATGTTACTATGTCACTATGTCGCTATGTCACTATGTATGTAACTATGTTACTATGTATGTAACTATGTTACTACGTTACTATGTTACTATGTTATTATGTTACTATGTCGCTATGTCACTATGTATGTAACTATGTTACTACGTTACTATGTTATTATGTTACTATGTTACTATGTTACTATGTCACTATGTATGTAACTATGTCATTATGTCGCTATGTCACTATGTTATTATGTTACTACGTTACTATGTCACTATGTATGTAACTATGTTACTATGTTATTATGTAACTATGTCACTATGTCACTATGTCGCTATGTTACTATGTCACTATGTCGCTACGTTACTATGTCACTATGTTACTATGTCGCTATGTATGTAACTATGTCGCTATGTTACTATGTCACTATGTCGCTACGTTACTATGTTACTATGTCACTATGTTACTATGTCGCTATGTATGTAACTATGTTACTATGTCGCTATGTTACTATGTCGCTATGTTACTATGTCGCTATGTCACTATGTATGTAACTATGTCACTATGTTACTATGTCGCCATGTCGCTATATTACTATGTAACTATGTCACTATGTCACTATGTCGCTGTCACTATGTATGTAACTTTGTTACTGTTACTGTTATTATGTAACTGTTACTGTAAGAACAAGACCTGTGTTATCATCATACTATCACATATGTATGCAAGAAAAGGAATTGTGTTGAGCACGCATTCTAGTTAATTCCTTACTTAGTGTAGTCCTTATATTTTGCTGGTGAGTACGACCGCTGAACAGATATCGTGGGCCCAATTCGTAGCTCCTTCTTGTCCACCAGATCGTAAATTTGGTCACGTGACAATTCCACAGGAGTCCCAGCAGTGGTACCGTAAAGTGTCAACGTTATTCCTTCCTATTTTAGAAACACTTTTAATGACAATGTAAGATTTCAAGACCGACAGACAGACATACAAAGAAGAAGACAGACAAGACAAATGGAAAGTCCACGACCTACCGATGTTAAAGTCGTAGTTCCTAATCCCTTGGCAGTCAGCTTGGTGATGTTTCGATATAGGATGTCCCTAAAAGCCTGGAGAACTTCGCCTTGCTGGCTCGGAGTCAAGTAAAGGAAGTCATTACAGGGGTATAGTACCTTGAGCGTCAGTCTACAAATAATCACATGTTCTTTGATTGAAAAAAAACGCGATGCTCTGGAAGTTATGCAGTTGCATTTCATATGACTCATCATTAGGCTACTGATACCTATGGGTTGTTGGCACATTACCAACCATTGGTTTCTACTTCATTAGACCTACTAACAGAGCTACAAGTGCAAGCTAACCTTTTATTGGACCTACTAACAGTGCTACACGTGCAAGCTTATCTTTCATTGGTCCTACAAACAGAGCTACACGTGCAAGCTTTTATTGTTCCCACTAACAGAGCTTCACGTGCAAGCTTATCTTTCATTGGACCTACTAACAGAGCTTCACGTGCAAGCTTATCTTTCATTGGACCTACTAATAGAGCTACATATGCAAGCTAACATTTCATTTGGTCCTGTAAACAGAGCTACAAACGTGCAAGCTAGCTTTCACTGGTCCTACAGACAGGGCTGCACGTGCAAGCTAACCTTTCATTGGACCTATTAACAGAGCTGCACGTGCAAGCTAACCTTTCAATGGATTTACTACAGAGCTTCACGTGCTTAAGCTAACCTTTCATTGGACCTATTAACAGAGCTGCACGTGCAAGCAAACCTTTCATTGGATTTACTACAGAGCTTCACGTGCTTAAGCTAACCTTTCATTGGTCCTACAGACAGCTACACCTGCAAACTAACCTGTCATTGGTCCTACAGACAGCCACACGTGCAAACTAACCTTTCATTGGTCCTACAGACAGCCACACGTGCAAACTAACCTGTCATTGGTCTTACAGACAGCCACACGTGCAAACTAACCTTTTATTGGTCCTACAGACAGCTACACGTGCAAACTAACCTTTCATTGGTCCTACAGACAGCTACACGTGCAAACTAACCTTTCATTGGTCCTACAGACAGCTACACGTGCAAACTAACCTTTCATTGGTCCTACAGACAGCTACACGTGCAAACTAACCTTTCATTGGTCCTACAGACAGGGCTGCACTTGGGTGTAGCGGCAGACGAGCACCAGTGACATGAGGTGGAAGTGTTGCAGTCAGACTCGGTAGTGCTTTGTAGAAAGACAGGAGTATATTTTAGCTGTGTATTGGCGTCACGGTTGACAAAAATGATACCGTGAGATATAAGTGACAACGATACAATGCTTTGGTAGTACATATGATAATAATGATAGGCTGAAGGTTTAGATTATAATATGAGTTATGACAATATAGATAATGATAATGATGATGATGGCGAAAGGGATGCACGTTTGTTATTATCGTGATGGTAATTATGATCTACTGATAACAATTATGATCATGGAGACGATAATGCAAACATTGAAGGTGATGGTTTATACTCACAGCGTATAACACGGCTTTGGACATGGTGCAACTGCACGCAGTGCTTCAAGTTTCAACTGACGACCAACTGCAGTATCGAATAGTGGCGGAAGTGGAGCTTAAGCGTATGATAATTTCGATTAGTTTCCATGCATACTTGTCATACAAAGCCTAAAAGAGTATACGTACGCGCTTCGAGAGCGGCTTAATCCAAGTCTTGATGATTAAGATGATTAAAAGTTAACTCGCCAATAAACACAACGCCAGACCTACTCGCCACTACCAACTTGATCTTATGTGATACGAAAAACTTGACACCAGTACTTTGGTATGGTGGCGAGTTCGCTATGGTGGCGACTTTGAAGTATTAAAATATTAAAACGATGGTAGAGAACAAAAGGATATACATACAGTAACAGGTCCTACCCAGGATTTTATTTTTCTTGGGGGGTGAGGGGGGGGGGGGGGGGGGGGGGGTAGCGAAATCTGAAAAAGTGGACCTATTTTTTCGGGGGGTGTTCTCTGATAAAAATCTGAACACCCCCGGAAAAAAAGGATTTTTTTATGCCTTTGCTGTATTGCCACGGGATGTTTATTGTCGGATTTTGCTACATACTAGACTGATCTAGATATAGACTGATCGTCTATTGAGAACCTTCGGCCGTTGTGGGGGGGGGGGGTGGTGCGTTCGCACCCCCTGCACCTCCCCCCCCCCCCCCCCCACCGGGTGCGGGCCTGAGTAAAAATGCCAGCCTCAAGAGCATGGTAAGGAAATTACAGCAAGTGCGGCACTTATTCAAGTAAACACGGTACGGCCAATGAGTGTTGGGCAATCTATTATTTTTGTGTATCTATTTCCCCAGCCTGTTATACCTCACCTGGGCAGGGCGTGCCGGTCCATAATCCGGTAATAGAATTCGTGCACTCGTCATACTTCATCTTACACGAGCAAGGGCACTAGGGTATAAAGAATTCAAAACTTACATGAGCAAATGCAATAGTATGCAGCAATGTGTACGACTCTTCGTTACCTGGCACGGATTCACTTGCCCTGTACAACTTGTACACGCTACCTGGCACCTACAAGACTAATAGAATAAAAAAAGCATGTCATTTACCAAGCTGAACAATAGCAAAGCACAAGGTGAGAAGGGAAAAACACCTTCACTTTATTTGATTGCAGTGCTAAACATCTTGTGTGATATTACTAGCGTTAAAACTAACTTTGGCGATTAAAAAATCGCCAATGGCGGCGTTTGGACTTCACCAATCTACCAGTCAATTCACCAGTATGCATCCAAAGTTCTAGTTAAAAAATGTATTTCATCATACAGAGGAAGACACTACTTCGTGAGAAACGTGGGAAAAGTAAATCAAGACTTCTTTTTTTTTTTAATTCAATTTTCTCTGCGTCCCAAACGGCGCCTCGCATTACCACACAAAGCATAATCATCAAAGAGGGGATTTCGCAAATTTCATCCGAACAAAATCTATTTGTCCAGCACTTACTTACCGGATCTGGTGATTCGTTACAGACTAGTCCATCGCGTGACGTCACGCTCAACAGAAAGACATTTGTATGCGGCACGAGGTCGAGGCTGAATTGCCGGCAAGGTTCGGCATTCGGGGCGGACTTTGAAGAGTTCAGGGGCAGGTGTATGGTATAGTAGAGCTGGGAGCGAAGATCTTCGAGGTTGTTACACCATTGAGGCTGAGGAAAACAAAACGTGTTATTTGGTATAACCCAGGGGCGTGCGGAGATGGCTAAAGTTTGCAAGTTCTGACTTGCTCTCTAATGCTAGATCTATCATATTTGATTTACGGCCTACAGAGTGCAAGTATTACCTCAACTAGTCCAGCTACTGACGTCAGCTTCACTGCTAGCCATGGAAACACTCCTGTCACGTGACGAGACACAACAAGTGACCTCGCTCTTATGTCAACTACCAAGAACCTGTGTAAATAAGGTGTCATCGTCACGCACACGTACAAAAACAACAACATTTTCCTAACCACAATTACAATGGATCACAACAGCATCCTACCTTTCCTTAGAGAGAATTGAACGTTTTTTTGCTTATAAGCAGTGAGAACTTGCTAGAGTGTCGCAGATTTTGTGCTTATCGTTTTGTTGCCGCATTACAGTCGTGGCTTACCCGCTATCGTCCATAATGTAACAGTCTTGAGAATCAATGGCACATCTTTCACGCTAAAAAGAAAAACAGATAAATATTAAAAAATACGTGAAATTGAATAAAATACAAAATTTTGTAAACCCTCTTTACTTATGTTCCTATATTACAAAAGGAGCAAAAGGGAAAGACTAACCGTATAATCGAGCATCTCTCGAAAAGCATCGATGGTCATGTCGAGCCCCGTGACTCCAGCAACAGGCTCGGTCACCATCCAATCCGACCTGGAAATTGTGTGACATAAAGGTTGCATGATTATTTAGATTTAGGTTGCGTGACATTGGAAATCAAGAGAGTATCATCATCCTGTTTTGTGGAAATCGCATAATTAACCCAAGTCTTCCCGACCGATATCATCGCGTTGCCATGGTGACGTAGGTATTCGAATAGGCATACCTCTTGCTGGTAAAAGTCTTCCCGACCGATATCATCGCGTTGCCATGGTGACGTAGGTGTGTCCCAAGAGACGCACGGGACACTGTCAGTCTTCCAGCGTTAGCGATCGCTCGTCGATACCTGACACAACATGCCAAATGGCTTAGTGTATATGGAGACGATGCTTGTGAATGCTCGGCGCGCTATTTCTGCTAATTGTACTGTTTGGCGATAACGTGACATGCCATGGTTGGCCTTAGCCTTAAAAAAAAATAAAGGTATGTTTGTGGACCCAACGTACTTTGCGCTCGCCAAGCGAGTAGTCGCGATGTTCTTAGGGCGGTGGGGTGGGAGGGGGGGGGTTATGGCAAGGGGATGTGTGCAAGCATATGTTGTTCCACAAAAAGATGTAAAACGTAGATCATATATGCAAGTCTAAGATCTGACGCATTTTCAATAATGCCTGGTGCACACTAGGGACATAACGGCATAATGACATAGGCGCATGCACCCTTATGTTCATATGTTCAAGTGTGAATGGTTCGGCATATTGACATAAGCCCAACATAACGACATAACATAATGACATAAGAGAAAAAACATGTTTTTTTTTTCTTTTATGTCATTATTTCTATATCGTTATGTCGGGCTTAAGGGCGACTACTTAAGGGCGTACTATCTTTTGAGTTCGTTGCTAGGGAAATTTGTTTGTTTTATAAAAGCTTCTGCTTTTTGTCAAATCTCCTGGAAGTTTCAACATAAGTGTTTTAGACATAAATGACACAAGTGATGACGTCATCCGACCCCTCCCATGGTCACGTGACCCAGAAAAGAAAAACGTGTCGGAGAATCTACTGTTCAAATCTAACATTATTTTTTTTTGGCAGAAATATCTTAACATTACTATTTTCTAAAAGTTCACGCATCGGATTTGCGAAATTTTGATACCGCGAGAAATGGCGAATTTTTATGTTCTTCGAAAACCACATATTTGGTAATAACTTTTTCATTTCTTCAAAAATCAAAAATCCCATGCGCTAAGTTGTTAGGAATGGTAATATCAATGGTGTGATTGAAAACAAATTCACAATTGTTGTAAAATGTTCAAAATTAACGTGTTTTTCCCGCGCGGAAATAGCTGCCATCTTGTTTTTTCGCCATCTATTTTTATTCTCGAAAAACATATAAAAATTGCATTTTTTTTTCTACAAAATGTCGAAAGTTTATTTCAATCTCTTGGAAAAAAGAAAAAGCAAAATTAGAGCTGGAGTTTCGAAGAAAATAAAAATAAATAAATAAAGACTCGACCGGGGATTTGCCCCGGAACGCTTGCTTACGAGGCAAACGCGCTAACAACTGGGAACCGGAATCAAGTTGGCATGAGAGCAGCGATTTTAGTCTATTTTACCGAATGTAGCGCTTTTCCCTTTCGTAGCAACGGAGTTTCGTAGCAACGAGATAGTACCATAGGCCCTTAAAAGAGTGCGCATGCCTATGTTGTTATGTCAAGAGTAAGAACGCAGCTGCTTTGTCTCCTATTATCTGTGTTCTACAAAGGAGTTTTTTTGTCTCTATTCTTCTCGTTCTTTGTGTCGAGGTGCGGATATTGTTCATTTGCCCAATCAAACTGCAGCTTGTAAGAGCTGCATACTGACCCTATGTCAATAGTGTGCACTAGGCATAAGACATTATCGAGCCATAGCTCGTTTGCTCACGCTCTGACTACAAGAGTTCTTTACTACTTCATTTTTGGCGGCCGAAGAAAATAAGCATCACACTATCATAATTGACAAAAAAGTGGCATACCTTCCTCGACTAAGCGTGTCGATGATGATGTATGATTGTGATAAGCAGATGATAGCGTGACACGCCAATCAAGATAGCGTCACATACCACGATTTCAAGTGGCGTGACTTATATGATACCGAGGATAGCGTGCCATAAATCGACCAACGACAGCGTGAAGTACTATGCTTGATAACAGCGTGACACACAATGATCGACAATAGCGTGAGATATCAAAAACATTACTCACAAAACGAACAATTATGTGACACAGCCACAGATTGCGTGACTACATGACGTACCATGGCTGACGCTTGTGGGAGTAGGTTTTATTCATTCTCAGTCCGGGAAACACTCTGAACACACCTCCCTCGGTGCCTATATATCTGAGCCACCAATCAAAAACCCGCATTAGTACATCATAGTTTTTTTTCAGAGAATTCTCAAATATTTTATACGTACCTCCATTTGACTGTGTCGGGATCCCTGTGTCGTGACTCATTCCATTGGTTTTCAAGTTGCGCCGTAAGTAAGACGTCAACGCGCGCTTGCTCACTCAGATCTACAAGAGAAGGATGTGTCATGTGACATGATACGCCTATACATGCTGTTGAAAGGATTCTTTCATTTCAGTTGGATTCTTATTCAGGCCTATTCGGAAGCATATTTACCTATTTCAAAAAACGTTGTCAGTGCGAAACGGCAAATGGCGATTGGCAAATGGCAGCTCTAGGACCGAAAGGAACCATGGGTCTCATTAAATTTCTACTAAATGCTGAAGATATGGATAAATCAAACAATTATCCATTAAAGATCATCAATGTATGTCTCTGACATTGCTAGACTTTATTAAACACCTTTAATTTTACGAATGATTAGTACCCAGAAGCACCGTTCGGGCTTAGAACTGCCATCTAGAACTGCCATCATAGTCAGTTATTTTATTCTTAATTTCATCAGCCTTCTCCAAATAACGTGAAAAGTATCCTCTTATTTAACGAGTCAAGATCTTGTTTACTCATGTTTTCACGACACAAGCTTCAGCAATGTAAGATGACAAAGAAAATGTGATATTTCTATGTACCTGAGTACTTTACTTGCTGTGATAAATCATTGAAGAAACGTTCAATCGCCTCGACGTCATGCTGAGTCTCAGGAGTGTTGACGTATCGCGCACTATCATTGAATGCCTCAGGTGCAATCTATCAATCGAAAAACATCAGATCGAATACAAATAAAAACCGACATGAAAACAAACTGGGCAATCTATCTAAAACCTTTGAAAGCCCATATATGCTTTTAAAATAAATTTTTAATGACATAGCAGTATAACAGTGACGCGTGTTGCCGTACCTTTTTCTTATGCACGGCGCACACGAAAATTTCACGCGTGCACTTTGTTCACTGCCTCACGGAGCCAAAAACTCACAGTTCAAGCAGGAGAGAATTTTGCCTTAGTTGCTCGCGAGACGTAATTTCGTTCGATCTACCTCTGCACACTGTGTGTTTCTGGCCTCGCGAGGCAGTGAGCAAAGTACGCGCGTGAAATTTCCTCAGCGCCAGCCTATAGGGCCAAGGAGACAGTGCTGAATAACGTATGCGCATGCGCGTGTTCTGGCGGAAACAAACACAATCGTAGTGTTGACTCGTTCGAGTAAAGGTACGAAAGGCTGATTTCATTCGCTGTTTTAACTAACTGTACAGCATTAAAACCATACTGTACAAAATATGACAGATTTGTTTGATAATGAGGAAGTCATAAAGAAAATTATCGCCTTAGTTTTGGTCTAGTTTTCTTAGCATTCGTCGAAATACGACAGTTCGCCGGTAAAAAGCAGCCATTTTAAAACGAAAAGGCTGGTTTAACCGCGCGGTACTGGAACAAGTCTTGCGTTTATCAGCACTGTCGGCCAAGGAGGGGTGTGGGTGGGATGGACCAAGCCGCGCGAGGATGGCTTTGAGGGTTATGTTTTGCGCGCGTCTTATTGTTATCTGACTTTTCCCTTCGTAAGGTTTGTAGATTGGTTTGGAATGCTTGTTTGCTAACGTGCGTGTTTTCATTGTTTCTTTCAGAGGAGCGCCATTAATAGGGCCTCCTTAACGGAGCTTTTAATACTGTTTATTTTTATCGTAAAGTTAGGTCGCACAATCCCTTGTCGTTTTGTACCTTCACTGTTGATGAGAGTGGAGCGATCAGGTTGCCATCGGTTCTGCATACGGAGGGAGTGCGGGAAAGGGCTGTATTTTGCCATGAGAGATCGAGGCGATGATAATAAGAATGGACGGTGGAAAGTAAGACTGTAGCCTGCAAACAGAATAAATCTTAAGGGTGAATGCCATCTGGACAGATTAAAGAGGAAATTAATGTGTCAAACGAAGGCTTTTATCCTAGTATGACAGCTTAAGCTTCCTCGGCTTACCTTTTCCAGAAATCGCGCATCCATCCTATCACTAGTGACCAGAATAATTGTATACACCCCTCCCCTGACCGGTTGCCAGGTATAGGTAGCATTTATAACGACCTTTGTGACACCATCTGTCAGAGGGTCCCCACGGGATAAGAGAATGGAGGTCTGCAAATGAATTCAATCCCTGGTCAAGAATGAAACATGGTGTACGCTCCCAAGGCAAAAAATGGTTTTGCATTCCTGGTGTCAGATGTATGCTACGCACACTATCTTGGTGTCTATTTCTGACATTTACTATGCATTTATAGTAAATCATTTTACGCACCTGTATACGTTCACTGCCGGGTGTTCCACTTGTAATATTTATGTACATGTCTGGCGTCAAAAATGGCTCGTAAAGTGTCAGCGGCTGGAACGTGGGCGCAGTCAAGTGATCTGTTGGCGCGGGAGCATTTGGATGAAGCAATGTTCTTCCTAAAACGGGCACAAAAAGTAAAGACATTCTTGTATAAAAAACAAAGGGTAGCTGGAAATACTACCGATAGCTAATAGATTCCTCAGGCAATGACGATGGCAATGTGAACAACTAAGGTTCAAAATGACAATTCTATGGCACCAATAATACTTCAGCTTTTACTCCACCCCTACTACTTGAAAACGCCTAAAATTCCCGCTATCGCGCTATATGGCACGGTTTTTTGTTCTGGAGTGCGCACGCTTACGTCGAAATACGTCCCTTGTCCTGTTTTCTTATATCTCTAGCAACAATGTTTCAAAAAACTTTTTATTGCTGACTTCTTGGAATTAATAATTGTCAATCTTTAACGCATTTCCTTGTGTTAGTCTGGAAGCCGTTATCTACGCTTTTATATAAGCTCTACATCATGAGTTTTGCGTGCTCCACAGTTTGATATAGAAACCAGCCTGATTGGGTTCCCTGTGGCTAGAAACACTTGTTAGAAGTTACAGGAAACCCGCGCTGTGGGTGAGCTCGCCCTGTCTCACGGTTCATGTCCGGCCACAGGAAACCCAGTTAGACGCCTGAGACTAGGCTGTTAATACGCCATTCGCGATCTATGAATGTACAACTGATGTTAGCCTCTCAAGAAACTAAAATAGCCAAACTCTAGGATAGATTTCGAGAGCTCCAAGCATCATTTTTGGATACTCGAACACCTACCCTTATTGTCCACGACAATGGCATACGGTAATCCTGTGGTAGAAAAATGAACGACTTCCTTCATGAGAGTATCAAGCGGCGCATCGACGGCTACAACACCCGATACGTTCCCATGCCTACTCTTAACAGCGAGAGACAGGGTGACCACCAGACCAAGATCCTTTATAAGATGGGGCACTGATATTGCTGGGGAGTCTTCTCGGGTCTTTGCGGTACTAGTGTAATATTTTCCCATGATGGTGCTGAGGCTGGAAGCGTCTTGGTCGTTGATTTGAGTAAATGTGCCATTGTTTAAGGATGCAATTCGCTTGAGTCGGTTCAGGTTGTCAATGTTGAGTGACTCCCCCAAGCCATATACGTTAATGCGAGCTGGAAAAGCCTGTAAGAGCGGATAAGAAGAGCTATTATAAAATGACAAGTGTGAAGAACTTACTTACGCATACTGCACTAATAATAGCAACCTAGTTATCTTACAGCTTGTCTGAAGTTTTCCTTGTTATACTTGTTCTCCCCTGGTAACGCAGTTTCCATTCGGTTAGGTATTGAAAACAGGCTCGCTTCGTTGCGGCATAGGGATATACCCTTTAAGTGTTTTGTAAATAGTCTTACCAATTTTCTTTGACCAATTCTTATCGCCTCGAAGATAGAAACGTCTGGATTTCGGTCAAAGGGGTCACCATCCGTCAGGAACAAAATCATGTTCTCGGCTGATCTCTAAAAGGTTTAAAATATATAAACAAGTCTGAAGCAGGGCTCGATTTACTGTAAATAGGCACGTACAGAAACATTATGAAAACTAGTAGGGTACAGCTGCGCTCCTCGTGGTCATTTTCTTCCTGATTGGTGGGGGGGGGACGGGGGGGAAGGGCCCGCCTGGTCCCCTCCTAATATGGCCCTGAGTTGCCTTTCGATGACTCAAAGGGAAAAATTGTTAAATTAAAAGCTTGAGCTACTTAGAGTTCAGGTTATCGGCGGTCAACTGTATACATCACAAGAAAAAAACAAATGAAATAAAATGAATAGGAACGATGACTGTCTTGCCTAGATTGATCGGACTCATTTGGAGATCAGTCAATACCTTTATTAATGCAATCAATAGATAGTGAAGTATTTTTATATTGAAATCCTGAGGCGAAATGATATAGAAAAACGAAATAAAAATGAATAGCAACTAGACCACACTCGTATCTGCTGGCTACGTCCCGTCTCCTTTACCCACCCTGCTGTTGCTGCTCTGACTCACTCCAGCCAACATCTTAAACGCAGCTTCAAGTGCAGGCACGTACATTGTAGCTCCTGGAAAAGAAACATAACGCAGATTTGTCTTCTGGAGTGATACCCTGTATATATCAGATACTCTCCTATAGCGTTTGGCCTTAGCCTTCTCTTGGCCACGCCCATTCGGGGCAGCGCGAATGGGATCACGTGCACCCCAGGGCCGTAGCAGGAGGTGCCCCCTCCCAATATTTTCAAAAATTATATTGCCCCTCCAATCTTACGTAGCCTGCTACGGCTCTGCAACCTAGCAGTCACCAACGGAGCCCAAGATAGTAAGTAATGTCTAAACCAAGTCAGGGGGAGGGGGGGGGGGGGGGGGTGAGAGAAATTGGTCGAAATTCTCTATATACTTTCCTCTTGGTGTAAGGGCCTCGACCCAGGCCTTTATCCGGTTGATGTTCTTCGGCAGAGCCTCGGCGACATTGCCCCCGAAGCACCCTGGGGGCTTGATGATGAAATGAGAAAACGCCACAACACCAACCTAATGATAGCAGCAGAAGCAGTAGATTAAGTAGTTGATAGAAAAGCGTTGAGTTACTCAACGAAATTCTTAAACGATTATCGTAACTACTGGATCTGGTATCTTCTAAGAGCGGTCGCAAGGAGAGCGTCGACTATTACAACTGGTTCATTGGTTTCTTCACCTTATCATTGGGTCCCAGTGTGTCAAGTACAGTAACTGCGGCCTGGCGCGCAAGCGCCATGCGCCCAGCGGTAGACATTGAAGAGCTCCTGTCAATCACTACCACGATATTGGTGCGCATGCGCGTGACGGCCTCTACATACCATGATCTGTGAATGAGATCAAACGAAACTGAGACAGCCATATGTACATCTTACTAGGGTGCTTTTAGCCACATGTGCAAACAGGAAAAGCCAAAAGCGTCTACAAATCTAAACAAAATAATGTTATTGATGTTAATCATATACCAGACTCTTAAGGCCGTCCCGTACCCAAGGGGGGGTGCAGGGGGTGCGAACGCACAACGGCCGAAAGTCCCCTTCCGGTTCTCAATAGATGTGCTATTTGTAGACAAAACTATAAAGCATAAGCTAGGTCACTCCGGTATGTCATCAATCCATAAGTCAGACTTTCTTGTAGCCAAATCCGACAATAAACGACCCGTGGAGATACTACAAAGGCATAAAAAATCCCTTTTTCTTCTCGGCGGTGGTCACTTTTTTATAAGAAAACTCCCTCCCTTTCCCCTCCCCCTTCCCCCCAGAAAAAATAAGGACGACTTTTTGGGATTTCGCATCCCCCCAAGAAAAATCCTTAAGGCTGATTCAGACAGCACGATTTAGTCGTATGCGATCTGCCTACGACATGTCTTAGCCCAGAATTACACACTACGACTTTCGTAGCCGAACTTCGTAGGGAAGTCGTAGGCTGGTTTACACACTACAGCTCGAGTTGCAGAGGTGTTCAGGTGTGCGGTCAAGTCGCATACGACTTAGTCGTGATGTCTAAATCGCTTTACACAACTATAGTATATTTATTTATGAAATGAATGTACCTTATAAGGTCGGGAGGGTTAAAAAATGTTAGGTTTACAACAACAACAAAAATGCAGTGCTCACCATTCCATCACACACTTCCAGCAATTATTTTGCAAAAAAAAAAAAACTGCTGATCAACAACTCGAAAATTTCAACATAGAAACTTCAAAATACTACTGTACTGTTATGTACTCCTAAAATAACAGTCTTAAATGACTTGAAGGCTAAGAATCCCAGATTGAGGTTCTTTAATTTCAAGGGAAAAACATGTAAGCATAATGAGGAAAATACCTGTAATAACGGAAACTGTTCACTTTTTTAGTCTATACTTACTGGAATCGTGGGTCGAAACTTGAGCTCCCATTACAGACCTTGCCACTCGCTGGAAACTGCAGGTAATTGCCTGTAGATGTACCAAAATACTGCCACGATATAACACTACTATCGACAAGATTATTTCTGAAGGTTTTAACCAGTGAATTCTCTCCTTGTATGATGCCACTGTCCTTAGGATTCCGTGTCTTGCAAGCTACAGAAGTGTTGAGCATAGCGCGAAAGCGATAGCTGTAGTTTGCGCGTGCTATCGCAGGCATTGCGCAGCATTCAATGATTCGCGTGTTCGAAGCGCCTGTATTTGTCAATGCTGTCTTGGCATTCAGCAAAGCATTTATCGTCTCGTTAAATTTGTGTTCAATTCCTCTAGCAATAGCTTGGAGTATATCATGAGGATTTGTAGACGGTGCGTTTGAGAATTCAACATTTTGGTAAAGTGTTTGGAGCTTCGCCGCATGGAGATTGCTTTCAAATGTAGCGTGTAGTTGTGCAGAAACTTGGCTGGCCAAGAGTTGCATATTACAGTTTTGAGTGTTAGTGTGCCCAAGTACAAGAACGAAACATCCACAGAGTCCTAGCACCAGAAGGCGCATATCCAGTCCCAGTTTCATGGCTTATTGTATTGAGTCAGTCCATTACCACGCGCAGTCGTATTGTTTAGGTACCCGTTTCTTCTTTTTTCCTGTTACAAGAATAGAGTATCAGTATGTACAGACGCACCTAAAGCAAACATGTCTTAGTTTCTAGTTTGTACAACTAATATGCCAATTACACCGAAACAAACAAAAACGAAATCATATACAGACCACTTGCTCTTCCAAATTTAACCTTGTTAGTTGTCTAGACCAAGCACTAAGGGGATCTTAGTTGTCGCAATACATCCGCATTGAAAGGAAATCTTGAAACTTTGTTTAATGATTCAACTTTTGAAATCATGTGAAGATGTTCTTTGTGTATACTATAAATAACACCTAATTAACAAAGTATAAGATCAACATAAGTTTATCAAGAGAGCACGCACATTTAATTGCACAAGTTATGACCTCGAAGCTTGCTGTGAAGCGTGTATTTCTTGTAGGTGCGATAATAAAAATAGTGTGCATATGTACAATACATTCTGTCATACTGTTATATCCCTCCTTGTTCTTGTTCGTGTAACATTTGACACCTAATCCTTTAATTATTTTGACAAGTTTGCCTATGAAATGTGCCAAGTCTCATGCTCAGAGTATGATAGTCCCCGTCCGATACGACTTCACAATATCGTTCAGAAGTAGACGTCCACTGGGACATATTCGCAACTGTATACAACAGCTAAATTATTTTCAAGATGCAGGCAGACAAGAATATAAAATGGGGTCACTTTGCCTTTGTTATTCTTGTCAAGGTAATGATTGATGTTTGTAGTACCTTTTCTTGTTTATCGTGGCTGCCTTTTGCGTCAATCTTTCTCTCTCAACATATTTTTAAGATTGTTATTTTTAGAAGTCCCGCTATGCAGGGCAGGGCGTGCCATCTGGAAAAGTTGACTCGGTCCCCAGTCTTCAGTTCAAAGTCTACATCACCAAAACTATAGAAGATATGTACGTTATACTTCTTTGTTTATGAAAAGAAATACAAACAAAAATTGAAAAAAATAACATGGATTCCCTCTCCTAACCAGAATTTTATCAGATTTTGGTTTGTAACCCTTCATCAAAACGTATTCAAATTTCATGGGAGTATTTAGGGATCCTGTGGATTCACGTAAAAGATGGGATAGTAATTATGCCTGATAAAAATATCGTTTAATCTCCTTGTTATTTCTAGTAAGAATTTATAATTTCTAGATATCGGTACGCAACCTTGTGAGGTGAATAATAGGTTTTATGAACAAGAATTTCTGTCGCTACTGGTCAAACAATAAGAAGTCCACTGAAAAATCATACTATGATGTAGAGGTTTTCCGTAAAGTCTCCTTAAAGAGTTCTTGGACTCTTTTAAGCCTTCTATTATATAAAAAAAAATGATACACTTTAGGTACTCGATGCTTGTTTATTTAAATTTGTTTCCAAACTGATTTTTGGGCCTCCCGTGTCAATGCTAATAGTGTGGGAGTCTGGAACTAGGACGCGGTCATTTGGGACAGCGGCTAGTCTGTTTGTTACTATGGCGACACCGATGAGCTCTTGTCGTTCTGAGTTTTGAGAACTCAATAAGAGAGTATTTCGTAAATTTCCACGGGTTTTCTATGTTATTTGGATTTAAGGTCTCTTTTTAGTAGAATGTCTACTGTAGAAGAAGGGCAGCCCTCTAATGGAGCAACAAACACGATCGAAAATACACAAGAGGATGCAGTGGACGGGAATATTGGCGAAGAAGAGAACCCAGTGAAGAGCGAAGGTGCCGAAAATTCCACCGAAAACCAGGGAAGTCTTGATAATGAAGAGAAAACAGAAGATAAGCAGACAGCAAGTGAATTAACCAACGAAGAAAATGCCGAATCGGAAGAAATTACTGCGGATCAGCCAACAAACAACGAACTTGAGACAGACAATGCACAAAATGTCGATGACCAACAACAACAAACTCAAACTTTACCGGATAACGAAGGACCTGTAGAGAATCAAGACCTATCAGTACAAACGGATGGTCGTTTAACTCCTAATAAAGGCAGCGAAGCTGTCGAAACAGCTAGCGAGGCGCCTTTAATCGCTCCACCCGCATCGCAAGCTGAGGCTTCTGAAACTGCTAATATCAGCCCTACTAAGATAGGAGATGCGGTTGATATTCCAGGTATATTTTTACTAGTGTGCAGCATGTACAGAGGAAAATTCTGTTATAAGTATAATCTGTTTTTTTTATTTAACCTATGACAATCTCTCTATGGCCCAATTTATACGTCGTACTCCTGACATGCCCAATCTAAATTGTCTATTTGTATCGACTCAAATACATCCAGATACCCTGGTTCCAGAGCCTCGAACGTCTCTCTATTAAGTGGCCTCTCGAAGCGCTATTTCGACTTATGCTAGGTTCAGAATCTGAAGTTGGCCGCTGATTGGCCAGTTTTCTATTGTATTTTTGCTTGGAGTTTAAAAGTTCAATTAATAGTTGTTGTTCATAGATTATTTTGATCGTAATTTTCATAGTGCTTTGCAGTCCATATTAGTTACAAGATTTACCAGTATTAAAAATGTTAAGTATGTTCAAGAGGCGAGATGCCTTATCTATGCTGCTGACTGGCTACTACGGGACATCGCTGATTTTCCAGCTTATTCCCTGCATTTGCTCTCGCCTCAACGATAGTGGATTCAACTATCTCAAGCAAGCGATTGTACTGGTTATTTTCCCCCTGAGATCTTTGATAGACTCGTTCCAAGGATAACTGCAAGCTTATCCACAATTTTTTGGAACCAGGGTATGATTCAAACATGTACATTTCCTTGTTGTGAAATCTTAATGAGTAATTCTTTTATTCCAGTAAAATTTGTTGTAATGCCTGAAGGACAAGTTATAACTCTACACTGTAACCCAAGGCAGTCATTCTCAGAGCTCAGGAACCACTTCTCATCTGAGTTTGGGCAGCCTGTTGAGGCCATTCTTATGTTACATGAAGGTACAGTGAGCCAGAGCTACGGCATTGTTTTGCATTTTTTTATCTCATAAATGCAGTTACTATTGGGGTTCCACGATATGTCCTCCAAATCCTACTTTTCTGACAAGTTTTGACTGGAATCTGTTATACCAACCTTTTTTTCCATATATCTCATGTGATATTTAATCCTGAAACCTAATTCTAAATGTCTTAAAGATATCTCATCCAAGTTGTGTCTTTTACAGATAAAATACTTGAAGACCAAGGCACAATAGCAGACCTTTCACATCAGCCAGGGGCTACTCTACAAATAGAGCTACAATCCACTGACCCTGTGAATGCTTCCCTGAGCTTCAAAAAGCCAGCCAGCGCTCCCCAACTTCCACCTGTTATCACTGTTAATGTGGAGATTGGTATGGCAAGTCTCTACTTTATGCTTTAAGCCAACCAAATCAAGTCACTGTGACATCCTTATATTAGCTGGGAGACTGAAAGTGGTTTTTTTTACTAACAATTGCAAAGACACATTTGTTTGTCACAGGGGTTGTATCCATAGGGTGGGGTTTTAATAATGTTGTTAAACATGCAAGACAGGTGTAAACAATCCTAATCTGTCAAAGCCTAGCTTTCACAATTTAATTACACAGGAATCCCATTAAGTGGAAAACCAGCCCATGGACAATAAAGGGCACAAATGCCACCCAGAAAATACGAAGAAATGCCCTAAGTTGCATAGCCCGTATGGTTTAAGCATGAAATGCTTTTTTACTAATTATTTCTTTTGATGGATAGATGGCAAGCCCCTAGAAATCAAGGTCCAGATAGTCCAGGAATGCATAAAGAAGCCATTTATTGGTGGTTTCAAGCATCGACTGACAGGAACAGAGTTTCACAATGCTACAGCTCAGACCGTACCCAAAATTAGAGTACCATCACCAGTAGAGAGATTCCATAGAGACACCCAGACATATAAGATGAAAAACATGAGACAGCAGACAACAAATACCACATCTACACAAATGGTGAGTGTGTTATCATTCAGTTGCAGATCTCCAAGGATGACTCAATTGGTTCAATAAAACAACAATTTTTAAGTAAAATGATAGTGGAATGCTTAGGAGCAGGTAATCGAGGGCTTGAAGAACTTGGAGTAAATTGAACCACTATTACAATTCTAAATCCTGCAATTGTATAACAATGAATATCTCTCTTTTGCTTTAATAGCCAGTACTAGTAGGCTTCTGATTGAGAAAAGTAGATGTTTTGATGGAATTTGATGATTTACTGTATTCTACTTCCATTGTAGACCAAGGAGGGCTGCTATGTGTCTAATGTTACTGACAAAGTGATGATTCCTGGGAAGTATGAGACTGCTGACGAATACCACCAGAAGCGTCTAGAAAAGGTATTTAAAACAAAGGTGCACCATACGTGACCTGGTTTACATAGTAACATTCATTTGCTTGGACTAGAGGTGCACCATGCGTGACCTGGTTCACATAGTAACATTCATTTACTTGGACTAAAGGTGCAACATGCGTGACCTGGTTTACATAGTAACATTCATTTACTTGGACTAGATGTGCAACATGCGTGACCTGGTTCACATAGTAACATTCATTTACTTGGACTATAGGTGCACCATACGTGACCTGGTTCACATAGTAACATTCATTTGCTTGGACTAAAGGTGCAACATACGTGACCTGGTTCACATAGTAACATTCATTTACTTGGACTAGATGTGCAACATGCGTGACCTGGTTCACATAGTAACATTCATTTACTTGGACTATAGGTGCACCATACGTGACCTGGTTCACATAGTAACATTCATTTTCTTGGACTATAGGTGCATCATGCGTGACCTGGTTCACATAGTAACATTCATTTACTTGGACTAGAGGTGCATCATACGTGACCTGGTTCACATAGTAACATTCATTTACTTGGACTATAGGTGCAACAGGCGTGACCTGGTTCACATAGTAACATTCATTTACTTGGACTAGATGTGCAACATGCGTGACCTGGTTCACGTAGTAACATTCATTTGCTTGGACTAGGTGATTCATACGTGACCTGGTTCACATAGTAACATTCATTTGCTTGGACTATAGGTGATTCATACGTGACCTGGTTCACGTAGTAACATTCATTTGCTTGGACTATAGGTGATTCATACGTGACCTGGTTCACGTAGTAACATTCATTTACTTGGACTAGATGTGCACCATACGTGACCTGGTTTACATAGTAACATTCATTTACTTGGACTAGATGTGCACCATGCGTGACCTGGTTTACATAGTAACATTCATTTACTTGGACTAGATGTGCAACATGCGTGACCTGGTTCACATAGTAACATTCATTTACTTGGACTAAAGGTGCACCATACGTGACCTGGTTCACATAGTAACATTCATTTACTTGGACTATAGGTGCATCATGCGTGACCTGGTTCACATAGTAACATTCATTTACTTGGACTATAGGTGCAACATGCGTGACCTGATTCACATAGTAACATTCATTTACTTGGACTATAGGTGCACCATACGTGACCTGGTTCACGTAGTAACATTCATTTACTTGGACTAGATGTGCAACATGTGTGACCTGGTTCACATAGTAACATTCATTTACTTGGACTAAAGGTGCACCATACGTGACCTGGTTCACATAGTAACATTCATTTATTTGGACTAAAGGTGCACCGTGCATGACCTGGTTCACATAGTAACATTCATTTTCTTGGACTATAGGTGCAACATGCGTGACCT
Organism: Nematostella vectensis; assembly: GCF_932526225.1. NCBI lineage: Eukaryota > Metazoa > Cnidaria > Anthozoa > Actiniaria > Edwardsiidae > Nematostella > Nematostella vectensis. The sequence continues at coordinate 7,211,244 of NC_064043.1, read as the reverse complement.
GGTTCACATAGTAACATTCATTTACTTGGACTAGATGTGCAACATGCGTGACCTGGTTTACATAGTAACATTCATTTACTTGGACTATAGGTGCACCATACGTGACCTGGTTCACGTAGTAACATTCATTTACTTGGACTAAAGGTGCACCATACGTGACCTGGTTCACGTAGTAACATTCATTTGCTTGGACTATAGGTGATTCATACGTGACCTGGTTCACGTAGTAACATTCATTTGCTTGGACTAGATGTGTACCATACGTGACCTGGTTTACATAGTACCATTCATTTACTTGGACTAGAGGTGCACCATACGTGACCTGGTTCACATAGTAACATTCATTTACTTGGACTAGAGGTGCACCATACGTGACCTGGTTCACATAGTAACATTCATTTACTTGGACTAGATGTGCAACATGCGTGACCTGGTTCACATAGTAACATTCATTTACTTGGACTAGATGTGCAACATGCGTGACCTAGTTTACATAGTAACATTCATTTACTTGGACTATAGGTGCACCATACGTGACCTGGTTCACGTAGTAACATTCATTTACTTGGACTAAAGGTGCACCATACGTGACCTGGTTCACGTAGTAACATTCATTTGCTTGGACTAGGTGATTCATACGTGACCTGGTTCACGTAGTAACATTCATTTGCTTGGACTATAGGTGATTCATACGTGACCTGGTTCACGTAGTAACATTCATTTACTTGGACTAGATGTGCACCATACGTGACCTGGTTCACATAGTAACATTCATTTACTTGGACTAAAGGTGCACCATACGTGACCTGGTTCACATAGTAACATTCATTTACTTGGACTAGATGTGCACCATGCGTGACCTGGTTTACATAGTAACATTCATTTACTTGGACTAGATGTGCAACATGCGTGACCTGGTTCACATAGTAACATTCATTTACTTGGACTAAAGGTGCACCATACGTGACCTGGTTCACATAGTAACATTCATTTACTTGGACTAGATGTGCAACATGCGTGACCTGGTTCACATAGTAACATTCATTTACTTGGACTATAGGTGCACCATACGTGACCTGGTTCACATAGTAACATTCATTTGCTTGGACTAAAGGTGCAACATACGTGACCTGGTTCACATAGTAACATTCATTTACTTGGACTAGATGTGCAACATGCGTGACCTGGTTCACATAGTAACATTCATTTACTTGGACTATAGGTGCACCATACGTGACCTGGTTCACATAGTAACATTCATTTTCTTGGACTATAGGTGCATCATGCGTGACCTGGTTCACATAGTAACATTCATTTACTTGGACTAGAGGTGCATCATACGTGACCTGGTTCACATAGTAACATTCATTTACTTGGACTATAGGTGCAACAGGCGTGACCTGGTTCACATAGTAACATTCATTTACTTGGACTAGATGTGCAACATGCGTGACCTGGTTCACGTAGTAACATTCATTTGCTTGGACTAGGTGATTCATACGTGACCTGGTTCACATAGTAACATTCATTTGCTTGGACTATAGGTGATTCATACGTGACCTGGTTCACGTAGTAACATTCATTTGCTTGGACTATAGGTGATTCATACGTGACCTGGTTCACGTAGTAACATTCATTTACTTGGACTAGATGTGCACCATACGTGACCTGGTTTACATAGTAACATTCATTTACTTGGACTAGATGTGCACCATGCGTGACCTGGTTTACATAGTAACATTCATTTACTTGGACTAGATGTGCAACATGCGTGACCTGGTTCACATAGTAACATTCATTTACTTGGACTAAAGGTGCACCATACGTGACCTGGTTCACATAGTAACATTCATTTACTTGGACTATAGGTGCATCATGCGTGACCTGGTTCACATAGTAACATTCATTTACTTGGACTATAGGTGCAACATGCGTGACCTGATTCACATAGTAACATTCATTTACTTGGACTATAGGTGCACCATACGTGACCTGGTTCACGTAGTAACATTCATTTACTTGGACTAGATGTGCAACATGTGTGACCTGGTTCACATAGTAACATTCATTTACTTGGACTAAAGGTGCACCATACGTGACCTGGTTCACATAGTAACATTCATTTATTTGGACTAAAGGTGCACCGTGCATGACCTGGTTCACATAGTAACATTCATTTTCTTGGACTATAGGTGCAACATGCGTGACCTGGTTCACATAGTAACATTCATTTACTTGGACTAGATGTGCAACATGCGTGACCTGGTTTACATAGTAACATTCATTTACTTGGACTATAGGTGCACCATACGTGACCTGGTTCACGTAGTAACATTCATTTACTTGGACTAAAGGTGCACCATACGTGACCTGGTTCACGTAGTAACATTCATTTGCTTGGACTATAGGTGATTCATACGTGACCTGGTTCACGTAGTAACATTCATTTGCTTGGACTAGATGTGTACCATACGTGACCTGGTTTACATAGTACCATTCATTTACTTGGACTAGAGGTGCACCATACGTGACCTGGTTCACATAGTAACATTCATTTACTTGGACTAGAGGTGCACCATACGTGACCTGGTTCACATAGTAACATTCATTTACTTGGACTAGATGTGCAACATGCGTGACCTGGTTCACATAGTAACATTCATTTACTTGGACTAGATGTGCAACATGCGTGACCTAGTTTACATAGTAACATTCATTTACTTGGACTATAGGTGCACCATACGTGACCTGGTTCACGTAGTAACATTCATTTACTTGGACTTAAGGTGCACCATACGTGACCTGGTTCACGTAGTAACATTCATTTGCTTGGACTAGGTGATTCATACGTGACCTGGTTCACGTAGTAACATTCATTTGCTTGGACTATAGGTGATTCATACGTGACCTGGTTCACGTAGTAACATTCATTTACTTGGACTAGATGTGCACCATACGTGACCTGGTTCACATAGTAACATTCATTTACTTGGACTAAAGGTGCACCATACGTGACCTGGTTCACATAGTAACATTCATTTACTTGGACTAGATGTGCACCATGCGTGACCTGGTTTACATAGTAACATTCATTTACTTGGACTAGATGTGCAACATGCGTGACCTGGTTCACATAGTAACATTCATTTACTTGGACTAAAGGTGCACCATACGTGACCTGGTTCACATAGTAACATTCATTTACTTGGACTATAGGTGCATCATGCGTGACCTGGTTCACATAGTAACATTCATTTACTTGGACTATAGGTGCAACATGCGTGACCTGGTTCACATAGTAACATTCATTTACTTGGACTATAGGTGCACCATACGTGACCTGGTTCACGTAGTAACATTCATTTGCTTGGACTAGATGTGCACCATACGTGACCTGGTTTACATAGTACCATTCATTTACTTTGACTAGAGGTGCACCATACGTGACCTGGTTCACATAGTAACATTCATTTACTTGGACTAGAGGTGCACCATACGTGACCTGGTTCACATAGTAACATTCATTTACTTGGACTAGATGTGCAACATGCGTGACCTGGTTCACATAGTAACATTCATTTACTTGGACTAGATGTGCAACATGCGTGACCTGGTTTACATAGTAACATTCATTTACTTGGACTATAGGTGCACCATACGTGACCTGGTTCACGTAGTAACATTCATTTACTTGGACTAAAGGTGCACCATACGTGACCTGGTTCACGTAGTAACATTCATTTGCTTGGACTATAGGTGATTCATACGTGACCTGGTTCACGTAGTAACATTCATTTGCTTGGACTATAGGTGATTCATACGTGACCTGGTTCACGTAGTAACATTCATTTACTTGGACTAGATGTGCACCATACGTGACCTGGTTTACATAGTAACATTCATTTACTTGGACTAGATGTGCACCATGCGTGACCTGGTTTACATAGTAACATTCATTTACTTGGACTAGATGTGCAACATGCGTGACCTGGTTCACATAGTAACATTCATTGACTTGGACTAAAGGTGCACCATACGTGACCTGGTTCACATAGTAACATTCATTTACTTGGACTATGGGTGCATCATGCGTGACCTGGTTCACATAGTAACATTCATTTACTTGGACTATAGGTGCAACATGCGTGACCTGATTCACATAGTAACATTCATTTACTTGGACTATAGGTGCACCATACGTGACCTGGTTCACGTAGTAACATTCATTTACTTGGACTAGATGTGCAACATGTGTGACCTGGTTCACATAGTAACATTCATTTACTTGGACTAAAGGTGCACCATACGTGACCTGGTTCACATAGTAACATTCATTTATTTGGACTAAAGGTGCACCGTGCATGACCTGGTTCACATAGTAACATTCATTTTCTTGGACTATAGGTGCAACATGCGTGACCTGGTTCACATAGTAACATTCATTTACTTGGACTAGATGTGCAACATGCGTGACCTGGTTTACATAGTAACATTCATTTTCTTGGACTATAGGTGCACCATACGTGACCTGGTTCACGTAGTAACATTCATTTACTTGGACTAAAGGTGCACCATACGTGACCTGGTTCACGTAGTAACATTCATTTGCTTGGACTATAGGTGATTCATATGTGACCTGGTTCACGTAGTAACATTCATTTGCTTGGACTAGATGTGTACCATACGTGACCTGGTTTACATAGTACCATTCATTTACTTGGACTAGAGGTGCACCATACGTGACCTGGTTCACATAGTAACATTCATTTACTTGGACTAGAGGTGCACCATACGTGACCTGGTTCACATAGTAACATTCATTTACTTGGACTAGATGTGCAACATGCGTGACCTGGTTCACATAGTAACATTCATTTACTTGGACTAGATGTGCAACATGCGTGACCTAGTTTACATAGTAACATTCATTTACTTGGACTATAGGTGCACCATACGTGACCTGGTTCACGTAGTAACATTCATTTACTTGGACTAAAGGTGCACCATACGTGACCTGGTTCACGTAGTAACATTCATTTGCTTGGACTAGGTGATTCATACGTGACCTGGTTCACGTAGTAACATTCATTTGCTTGGACTATAGGTGATTCATACGTGACCTGGTTCACGTAGTAACATTCATTTACTTGGACTAGATGTGCACCATACGTGACCTGGTTCACATAGTAACATTCATTTACTTGGACTAAAGGTGCACCATACGTGACCTGGTTCACATAGTAACATTCATTTACTTGGACTAGATGTGCACCATGCGTGACCTGGTTTACATAGTAACATTCATTTACTTGGACTAGATGTGCAACATGCGTGACCTGGTTCACATAGTAACATTCATTTACTTGGACTAAAGGTGCACCATACGTGACCTGGTTCACATAGTAACATTCATTTACTTGGACTATAGGTGCATCATGCGTGACCTGGTTCACATAGTAACATTCATTTACTTGGACTATAGGTGCAACATGCGTGACCTGGTTCACATAGTAACATTCATTTACTTGGACTATAGGTGCACCATACGTGACCTGGTTCACGTAGTAACATTCATTTGCTTGGACTAGATGTGCACCATACGTGACCTGGTTTACATAGTACCATTCATTTACTTGGACTAGAGGTGCACCATACGTGACCTGGTTCACATAGTAACATTCATTTACTTGGACTAGAGGTGCACCATACGTGACCTGGTTCACATAGTAACATTCATTTACTTGGACTAGATGTGCAACATGCGTGACCTGGTTCACATAGTAACATTCATTTACTTGGACTAGATGTGCAACATGCGTGACCTGGTTTACATAGTAACATTCATTTACTTGGACTATAGGTGCACCATACGTGACCTGGTTCACGTAGTAACATTCATTTACTTGGACTAAAGGTGCACCATACGTGACCTGGTTCACGTAGTAACATTCATTTGCTTGGACTATAGGTGATTCATACGTGACCTGGTTCACGTAGTAACATTCATTTGCTTGGACTATAGGTGATTCATACGTGACCTGGTTCACGTAGTAACATTCATTTACTTGGACTAGATGTGCACCATACGTGACCTGGTTTACATAGTAACATTCATTTACTTGGACTAGATGTGCACCATGCGTGACCTGGTTTACATAGTAACATTCATTTACTTGGACTAGATGTGCAACATGCGTGACCTGGTTCACATAGTAACATTCATTTACTTGGACTAAAGGTGCACCATACGTGACCTGGTTCACATAGTAACATTCATTTACTTGGACTATAGGTGCATCATGCGTGACCTGGTTCACATAGTAACATTCATTTACTTGGACTATAGGTACAACATGCGTGACCTGATTCACATAGTAACATTCATTTACTTGGACTATAGGTGCACCATACGTGACCTGGTTCACGTAGTAACATTCATTTACTTGGACTAGATGTGCAACATGTGTGACCTGGTTCACGTAGTAACATTCATTTACTTGGACTAAAGGTGCACCATACGTGACCTGGTTCACATAGTAACATTCATTTATTTGGACTAAAGGTGCACCGTGCATGACCTGGTTCACATAGTAACATTCATTTACTTGGACTAGATGTGCAACATGCGTGACCTGGTTTACATAGTAACATTCATTTACTTGGACTAGATGTGCAACATGCGTGACCTGGTTTACATAGTAACATTCATTTTCTTGGACTATAGGTGCACCATACGTGACCTGGTTCACGTAGTAACATTCATTTACTTGGACTAAAGGTGCACCATACGTGACCTGGTTCACGTAGTAACATTCATTTGCTTGGACTATAGGTGATTCATACGTGACCTGGTTCACGTAGTAACATTCATTTGCTTGGACTAGATGTGTACCATACGTGACCTGGTTTACATAGTACCATTCATTTACTTGGACTAGAGGTGCACCATACGTGACCTGGTTCACATAGTAACATTCATTTACTTGGACTAGAGGTGCACCATACGTGACCTGGTTCACATAGTAACATTCATTTACTTGGACTAGATGTGCAACATGCGTGACCTGGTTCACATAGTAACATTCATTTACTTGGACTAGATGTGCAACATGCGTGACCTAGTTTACATAGTAACATTCATTTACTTGGACTATAGGTGCACCATACGTGACCTGGTTCACGTAGTAACATTCATTTACTTGGACTAAAGGTGCACCATACGTGACCTGGTTCACGTAGTGACATTCATTTGCTTGGACTAGGTGATTCATACGTGACCTGGTTCACGTAGTAACATTCATTTGCTTGGACTATAGGTGATTCATACGTGACCTGGTTCACGTAGTAACATTCATTTACTTGGACTAGATGTGCACCATACGTGACCTGGTTCACATAGTAACATTCATTTACTTGGACTAAAGGTGCACCATACGTGACCTGGTTCACATAGTAACATTCATTTACTTGGACTAGATGTGCACCATGCGTGACCTGGTTTACATAGTAACATTCATTTACTTGGACTAGATGTGCAACATGCGTGACCTGGTTCACATAGTAACATTCATTTACTTGGACTAAAGGTGCACCATACGTGACCTGGTTCACATAGTAACATTCATTTACTTGGACTATAGGTGCATCATGCGTGACCTGGTTCACATAGTAACATTCATTTACTTGGACTATAGGTGCAACATGCGTGACCTGGTTCACATAGTAACATTCATTTACTTGGACTATAGGTGCACCATACGTGACCTGGTTCACGTAGTAACATTCATTTACTTGGACTAGATGTGCAACATGTGTGACCTGGTTCACATAGTAACATTCATTTACTTGGACTAGATGTGCATCATGCGAGACCTGGTTCACATAGTAACATTCATTTCCTTGGACTATAGGTGCATCATGCGAGACCTGGTTTACATAGTAACATTCATTTGCTTGGACTAGATGTGCAACATGTGTGACCTGGTTCACATAGTAACATTCATTTACTTGGACTATAGGTACATCATGCGAGACCTGGTTCACATAGTAACATTCATTTGCTTGGACTATAGGTGCTCATCCTGCAGACGTACTGGCGGCGTTGGCTTGCGAAGAGATATGTGGACAACCTGCGTCAGGACAAGCTCCAGAGGCTTGAATGGGAGCGACAGGAAGAGCTGAGGAAACAGCGAGAGAAGGCAGAAAGGATCCGCAAAGAGTGGGACCGCAGACTAAACCCTAAGACCAAGGAGGACTTTGATCTTCTGTATGCGCACCTGGAAAGTGAGTCATTCTCATTACTGGCTGTAAATTATGAGCTTGTGTACCGTTCTAAACGTTAGTTGTGAACTGCAGAAGGGTGACGATATCTCACGTTGAAATGTGTTTTTTTCCCAGAATGGCGTAAAGAGGAGATGGCGCGGATTGAAGAACTATACTCTGGTCCTGAGCGCAAGGCAGCGTTGATCGGCCTTGTAGAGCAGGAGGCTTACCTCATAAGCTCCATCGACAGACACAAGATCGCTGCTGGCCTTGAGAACACCGACAAAGGAGTCAGGGCTTTCCTTGATAAGGTAAGCTAAGCCTGCAATGCAGTTCTCAAGGTCAAGGATTGCAAACTGAAGCCTATATGAGCCGCAACCTATTGATTTTAGTTACCAAAAACCATTTGATATTTTTTTCCAATGTCTCTAACTTTGTGCATTGAACGCGGTCTCCTCGATGTCGTTAAATCTCACAAGCGAACTGTTTTATAGGCTGCTGCCCCAAAGCGATGGAAAGCGTTTGATGGCAAGATAACCGAGATGGATACACCTTACACCATCCGTGCCCAGGAGCTCCGAGACATCTACAACACACTGTGCATGAAATACCTGACGCAGGACGAGAGACTGGACGTGCTGCTCACACTCAAACACACCGTCAAAGAACATGACTGTCAACTGACGCACGAGATTATTGAACTGATAGACCGAGAAGCGGACCTTCTCATGCGCGGCGTGAAGGAGTCGAATCTTGAAGGTGGGGCACAAGTGTGATTAGGTGTGCCCTGTAACACGCGTGTCTCACGCTTACTCGTCCCTTGAAAAGTCGTTTTCCCCGCGCACTATTTTTATAGAAGTTGCATTAAAAGCATGTTGCCATCAATTTCTACAATGGAGGTAGAAAGGTAAAAACTACATAAGGCGTTGTGAAGGATCACTTTGATTTCATACAATTTTCAAATTTTCACGACCCTTTATTTCGCTCCATCAAATTCCGTAGCATGTTTGAGGATCGCGACAGTACTACAGTTTATCAGGAATATTTTGAACAACTTAAGTGGTAGTTAAATATTTAATCAAAGTTTGAGAAAGTCTATAATGAAATCCTTATGGTGGGTATGCGACACTACTGACCTGGGTTTGCCTACATAGGTTTACGCAAGCGAATATCGACGCTCTTCCTGCAGTACTGTAAGACACCGTTGTTTAACCCTGAAGCTGCTCGTCTGATCAAGGTAAAACTAATTGTTCAGTTCCTACCGAGCTTTTATCGTTCACACACCTGCAAACCTTACATATACTTCCGAACTCTGCATACCATACTTTAAAATAAAATAAAATAAACTTTGTTGGCCCAGTGCCACGACAACTCTTTTGGGAGCATGGGGTATCCCTTTACTGCAGGCAAAGGTTCAAAATGTTTGTTGCCCTTCACTGTTCGGTAATATGGTGTTGCTTATTTGCCTTCCTCCGTTATACCCTAGGTCCCTCAAGATCCGACAGTCCTTCGCAAAAACATCTACTTCTGTCCAAGCTGTAACCGCTACCTCCCCTCCACGGAATTCAAGCTTTCATCGAACTCAAGGTGAGCAAGTTCCTAGACACATACTTCAATCACTAAGCAATCGAAAGAGAAGATGTCTCAAGCAATTGTCTCAAGTTGGATAATGATGCACGGTTACGCCAAGACCTCTCTCAGTACATAGCCGTGCTCAAAGACCTCAGGCGGTCAGAAGAGAACTTTGACGACGGCTGTAGGATCGACATAACCGTTGCTACAAGCCCGCCACACCGTCACAAAGTGGTTCATCAGCGCCTAGTACTTACCCCAGTTTTTTCATGACACTTCGATTATATTATTTGGATTTATCATTGATCGTGTGTTATTTGCAGTGTGGTCGGTCGATGCCGCAAATGTCTCAAGTTGGATAATGATGCACGGTTACGCCAAGACCTCTCTCTGTACAGAGCCATGCTCAAAGACCTCAGGCGGTCAGAAGAGAATATTGACGACGGCTCTAGGATCGCTTTCCTGCTACAGGTAACGCAGAAATATTGTTTTCTTTTGTCACGGCTCCTAATCTATCCTACTCTTGAGCGATTTGACCCATAAAAGGCGCCGCGATAGTTATTCTTATCACGAATATCAGTTTAGACCAGTGTAGGAGCGGTTGGTTTGTGTGGGGTCTAGGAACCTTTCTTATGGCATGCACAATTGAGGTCAGTGGAGGAACAAATAAATTGTATGGTTTGGTTGGCTTGTCTTGGCTTGTGGTACAATTGGTCGGTGAATTTGGGTACAATATACCTTGCCGATTTAGGTCGGTGCAGGAGTACGCGTGTCACAGCACACACAAAAACGGCGCGCGCGCTCACGAATTGCTGAAAAACGGCGTTGACGTCCGTGACAGGAAATCTAGAACGGCATTTTCCCTATTTTTACGTTCTACGCGCGCGGTCACGGACGTCAACGCCGTTTTTCCAACAATTCGTCAGAGCGCGCGCCGTTTTTTATGCCGTTCGTGTTGACTTGTTAAGCTCTCTATTACGCCGTTTTAACGGATTCTCAGTAATTTTACGTATTTCCAGTATTCCCAAGAATACCAAAATACAAAAAAAAAGGACGGACACAAAATTACGACCCAGAGGGTGTCTATAATAGCGAGAGTTGACTGTTATTTTTGTTTTATTGACAGGAACCTGATTTGAGGTACCTCGTGGAAAATATCTGGAATTCACAAAGCATTTTGAGCGCACATGACGATCTATTCGACCTCGTGCTGGTGCGGTGGAACAACCACGAGGAGTGGTCGCCCTGGAACTGTATCCTGCTCACGAAAGAAGAAGCCACGGCGCACCACAAGCTTGAAAATGTTACAGAAGTAAGGCTAGAGATTGCTATAAAAAGGGTGTGTGGGAGGAAAGTGGGGGAGGGGGGGGGGGGCAGAATGTAACAAAGGTAAGGCTAGAGATTGCTATAAAAAGGGTGTGTGGGAGGAAAGTGGGGGGAGGGGGGGCAGTGACGGGCACTACAAGCTTGAGAATGTAAGAGAGGTTAGACTACAGATTGAAAAGTGTGAGTGGGGCTAGTGTACACCATAAGTTTGAGAATGTAACAAAGGTATGGGCTAGGGATTACTATAAAAAGGGTGTGTGGAAGGAGGGGGGGTAGGTGTAGGTACACCATAAGCTTGAGAATGTAACAAAGGTATGGGCTAGGGATTACTATAAAAAGGGTGTGTGGGAGGAGGGGGGCGGTAGGTGACGGTGCACTACAAGCATTGAGAATGTAACAAAGGTAAGGCGAGAGATTACTATAAAAAGGGTGTGTGGGAGGAGATGGGGTAGGTGTAGGTACACCATAAGCTTGAGAATGTAACAAAGGTATGGGCTAGGGATTACTATAAAAAGGGTGTGTGGGAGGAGGGGGGTAGGTGACGGTGCACTACAAGCATTGAGAATGTAACAAAGGTAAGGCGAGAGATTACTATAGAAAGGGTGTGTGGGGTTGGGGGTGTAGGTGACGGTGCACTACAAGCTTGAGAATGTAACAAAGGTAAGGCGAGAGATTACTATAGAAAGGGTGTGTGGGGTTGGGGGTGTAGGTGACGGTGCACTACAAGCTTGAGAATGTAACAAAACTAAGGCGAGAGATTACTATAGAAAGGGTGTGTGGGGTTGGGGGGTAGGTGACTGAGCTCATGGTGATAATGGTAAGAATAGTAAAGATAGTGATTAATTTAAAAAAGGAGGACGGATTTTTTTTTTTTTTGTAATATTCGACAAATATTATCGGAAATCGACAAACCTTATCAGCACTAAAGGCGAATGACGATTGCCAAATGAATGTTCTATAACTGAAAGGTTTGTTAGATATTTGTGAGAATTAAGCTCATGAATAAGTACACCCCGACTTATAATCAAGTCTAAATAAATTTCTTTCAGGCATACGGCCGAATGTTCATCGGAAAAGTTCTCCACAAACATGTCCTGGCCAGGAGTTACTTTTCAAGACTTCCTGGAATGGCCGAACACATGAAAGTCAAGATAGCTGGTAGAGTTCCTGGTACTCAGAAGGGACCCGCAGCCGTGTACTAGACAGATACTCTACAGCGAGATGTAAAAACTTGTAAAAAAATTCAAAGTATTATACTCCGCGAATTGTACATAGATTTTACGTTATAGTAAGCTGATAGGTTGTAAGTCATTTTATATCAAATAAATTCTTAAGTACAATGTTCGCGTATTTTTATCCCCATGGTCACCACTATTGGATGTCTATGGTGTCGGAGAGAAGAGCACTACGAAAATTAGCAGCCTTCTTATAGGGATAAAAAAAGTAATAGGACAATGCTGCAATCATTATAGATGGAACTGTAACATAAAGTGAATTTGTAGTTTCAATATAACCCAAAATTTTACTAAAACTTCCTAGAAAAAAAAAGCCCTTCAATAACTCAGAAACCGTGAAGTGGAGGTTCGCGGATTTAATTTTCGTATTTCTTATGTGTGCAGATTTGCCGGTGACTCTATAGTGGGTTTCAGACTACAAAATTGAGTCACGCAATTCGATTGGCTTTATCCCTTACTAAAGGATTAGAAGACTACAGAATTCACTCGGCAAACCATTTTATTTTGACTTGACAGTAAATCATAACTCACTCACACTAGGCCAGATGTCTCGAGCAACGCGACTGTCACTCATCATGATTGATAGCCGTCACTCAAGCGCAAACACAGATGGTAGGTGGGCAGTTGCCAAGAGCACAGTTGTTCACACACCAGCTGTCCATACCTACGTTCCCGGCCCAGACCCCCGCCGCCTTACACGTCGGTTTGATGGTGGTCGGGACCCCAGGGGCAAGTGTAGGTGGCATGACCCCTCCCCCTTCCAACATGTATCTCACCGCGCCCATCAGGGGGTGTGCACCCTGGCCGCAGACGTTTCCAAAGTCGTCGAGATCGATTGCCCAGAACATCGCCCCTAGGAGATTTTCTTTCTTGATCAGCTCGACTTTTCGTCCCAAGCTTGTAACATCATCATAAGCTATCCATTGGCTACCATGGTAACCGTAGGGAGCCTTAACTGGATTGTCGGTGACCTTAGTGAGAGGAAGTTTGCAGAGTTCGTAGTATGGGTACGAATGTCCTTTGTTGACATTTGCGGGGGCGCCAAGCGCTGTCTTTGTCGGGTCACTAAGCTCGAAGACGTGGCCGTAGTTCGCCATACCAAGCGCTATCTTCCCACATGGCATACCTTTCTCCATCCAATACTTCACTGCGTAGCTCACCGTCAGTTTATCCCCAGGGGGTCCCACTAAGGCAGTGTGGTGACCCGTGTAGGGCTCCCAAGGGCCATGGAGGTCATAGGTCATGAGATTGATCCAATCCAAGATGCCAGCAAGCTTATGAACCTCGTACGCCGCGTCCACGGTTCCATGACCAGCGGATACCGCAGCTGTAAGGAGCATGCGTGGTTTGTCCGTGTCAGCAGCCTTTCTCTTAAACGCGTCTAGCATTTCTTCGCAGAGAATTGTAAAGTGCTGCTTGTCCTGTGGCGGGGAATTCCCCCGGCTCGCGGGATACTCCCAGTCCAAGTCAAACCCGTCGAAATCATACTTGTCGGATAACTGTAGTAGGGACGAGATGAACATGGTTCTGTTGGATTTGGACGCAACCATCTGGGAGAAGGGGCTAACTGGTCCGCTCTCGTGACTCCACCCTCCTACCGCTAGCAGCGTCTTCAGACTTGGGTTCTTTAGCTTGAGGTCGTTTATCTGATCGCCCAAACAATAAACGCTTGAAATGTTATCATATGACTGAGATTACTAATTACTGGTTTTGGGTTTTTTAGGTTGTATGAAAAAAAATGGCAGGCTTTTTTTCTGTTTTTCTTTTCTTTTCCTTTTTTCAACTATTCTTCTGTAGTTTAAAATAGATTGATCACAAATATAAGAATAAAAACGTGGAATAAACATTTACGAAGTAATTTTTTTCTACAGATGCTTTTTGTGGCTTACCTATCCAAGAAGAAAAACTTAATCCTGTTCGTTTAAATGCTATAGATTTAGAACTCGAGACGTACTCATTTCAAACGTATCTTTGCACACCCACCTCCTTGTAGAGTCGGTCATCATTCCATTCGTACGTCCCAATCTTGTTCGTTGCCGGGTCTATCTTCGCAAATGCGTACACAATATGAGTGCAGAGCAAGGGGTCGATGTCCTTGGGCAGGAATTTAACGGGATCAGGCCTATACTGGGCCCAGTTCGTGAAATAGCACACCCTATGGTACGCTGTCACTAAAGAACACGAACACACAAGTAGCAAGAACGCAAGGGAGCGCATTTTGATAGATGCCTCTGCCAAAGTTCTGCATCTAATGATATGAAGAAACGATATAAAGAAGGATGTACTACATAGATCTGAAGGTTGCGGTCACGTGATCATAGCGTGCTAACAGCGCTAACAGCTGATTGTCACGTCATTTTGGTGCTCTCACAGGTGAGCTATGGCTGGTCAAATATGGAACGTCTGTCTGTCACTACCTCTGCTCTGGCTCTATCTGTCTTCATGGAAGTAGATATTTGTGAGCGAGTAAGCCATTATCAATACGTGTATAAAAAAAGTACGTGCAGATAAACAGAGCGCGCTCACTTCCGCGGTTCGAATGTCCATGAGCTAAGCGGTGTTGGATCAAATCCTGGCGCACTTGCTTTGTGCTCTTATTCGTTAAAAACGTTTTTAAACGAGAACGAGCTTTTTTCGTATTTTAATGAATATCGAGCAGGGAGCACTTTGAAATTCAATGCGAGTACGGCTGAAGTTGCTCAAGCATGTGAACATTAGCCGAAAACTTGAGCACATAATCTCGAGAACCATTGGGGGGCGTTTGTTTTACTACAAATAATTCTTCTTTATAAGTTTATATGCCCCCAAAAGACGTTTTTCTATTTATCTTTGTTCTGGGTATAAATCCAATAGGGTTTTGTCAGTGAACAATGAAGCCATAAATCGCCTGATAAGACCTGATAAGGCCTTTATGCCTATCTATAACAAGGTTTTCTTTTTTTTATCACAAAATGCGCCCGTGCGTGTACCTGGAGAGCGGAACACATAATTATTGTAAATACAAGCTCTTCCTGCAAATTACTACAAGAAATATCGCACGGTCAGTCTCCCTATCGTTTTTGCAGACGTGCATTGAATAATGCACTCTTTAGTATTCAGTTTTAAAAAACTCTCAGCTTTTATGCCCCTCTAGTGCCTCTCCCCACTCTCAGCCCCTCTGTTTTTGTTTTTTTATTCTCTCCTAAGTTGTGAGAGGACGCCTTGGTGCGTCATACATCTGGTATAAGCCCTTGAATGAATGAATTGCCCTTGCTCTGATGTACTGATGTATTGATAATGTTACAGTTGCTGTGTACAAAAACCTTGACTACAGGTGAAAGTGGCAGAGGTGTTGGGGCAAAGATGCAAACCACTGTAGTCACCTAAGGTTTTTTGGTAAGTTTTAATGACGGTAAAATCTTGTGTTTTATAAAAATCGAATAAATGCTCTGAGATGTAAATGCTAACATTTTCATGGAATGTTTGTCTTTTGTTAATCTGGAAAAGTTCGTGTTCTAGAGGAGCCTGGGAGGCGCTCTAGCACCTGTAACGTTTACCAATCTTTTCCGGGTTCCACCACCGATTCTGGCGTGAGTTGTGATTCTTTCCTTCGCACTGAAGATTTTCTCCCTCTATAAACAACAACAACAACAACAACAACAAAACAACAATAGACGACCCTAAAGTATATCCGGTGGGCAAGGGGAGCAGCATTTGCTCTGACGAAGGCTTTATGCCTGGGGCGACCGCATAGTTTTTCTAGCGCTTGTCTAATTTCAATATTATTTTATTTCAAAAGAATAACAATGCTATCTTAATCTAGAAACAACGAGAACGGGTGTGATTTTTTATTTTGGCTCTTACTGCGCTGACTTTAACAAAAACACCTAGGAATGTATGGGGTCTTAAAGAAAGCAAAAAGTCGAAAAAGTTACGTACGCACTAGCATTTCTGAGCGTGTGAGACTCACACAAATTCTCCATCCGCCATCCGCAACTATAAACTGATTTAAACCTCTCATTGCTCCAGGCGCGTACACAGGGGGGTGCACCTGGTGTGCGCGCATCCCCCCTCGGCGGCCAAAAAGTGGGTCATTTCTTATTCAGGAATCTTCAAGTACTATGCTTTTTCCATATGATATTCCCCCCTCCTCGGCCAATCCTGGGTACGCGCCTGTGGCTCCACCCCACCCTTGGTAACTCCAATGCAACAGAAGATTCCGTCACAATCATCTTCGCTACTGCTATCATAGCATTCAACTCATATCGCCTGTTCCTTATGAAGTCTCAGCGCTCACTCCGTACTATTACCTGACAAGCCTGGTCACGTGTGACTTACTAACTGGGGTGTACACTATACCGACCTACCTGGTCTGCAAGGCCACGTGGTCTAATGGCATTTGCCAAGACAGCAAACCCATATTAACTTTCACTTCACATCTGTTTAGTCACGAGTGACCGTTACATCGCCATAATACATACGTTGCGTTACGTCGCCCTTGTCACGCATCCAAGAGTCAGACTTGCGCTTGCCCTATTATGGACAGTGTCAATCACCCTTGCACTAGTCCAGCTTCTTTGGATCACAGGTATTGACGTGTGCAAAGAAGGTGATGAGAACTTCAAAAAGCACGAGGTTGTGTTTGTTCTCTTCCTGCTGACTTCCTTATTCGGCTAGTTCCTTTGGTTAATCTATGCACACGTTAGAATATTCCTAGTAGTTCAACGCCATTATCGAATTCTAACACATCGAGCAACGCGCGTCCGTACAATACACATCAAGTGCGTACGCTGACTGTGCCGATTCACAAGAAAGACCGCGATATTTCCAAATGCAGCAAAAAGACTGGGGCTTAAAAATAATCACGACATCATAAACGACGTTCCTATAATTATACCAACCCTTTATCATGTACATAACTGCAAATATAATACTTCCATATTACAATTTTTTTTTTGTTTATCAGGACGAACAATGTTATATCGTACAGCGCGCGCGGAATAGGGGAACCAGGCCTTCTAGCCGGCCCTTTGTTTTCGAACGTTGGGAACCCTGTGGCGCGCAAAGTGGCGAGGAGCACAGGTTGGGCCTGGACGCTCATTTTCGTGCACCCTCGGCTCTTTGAAAATCGTTCACACACTCCAATCTTTGGTATAGCAGAAATTGTATATCATTATTGTGTAAAAGCACTAAATAGCACTACATATTATAAAACAAATATATTTATAACATTCCAAGACACTTAAAATGCTTAACATGGAGTCTAGTTCACTATATAGTGACAATATTTTTGGTGACTTGTAAGTATCGGTAAGTTAATACTACGACTTCTGTTTGTGTGATACAAACCCAAAAAAGGAGAAAAGCAGAAATAAAGGAGTATAATAGATGTTTGATGTTTGGTTATACTGAACCGGCAGGTGACTTGATGTTGTGGTGCGGCTTGGGTGGGGGGAAAGGGGAGGGGGGCATGCGTACGTCTGTTTGTAGTGACGAATCGACCGTTTTTACACATGCTCCCATACTATGATTCTCCCAATGTCTATACACTCATAACCAGCAAATGGCGGCTGGCGTCTGAACTAATCCTGATAACACGTACATCAGCGTTCGATAATTGCGTCAGCCCAACTTGTCGGCAGCAGAGAAATGAGCCCTAAAAGTTTAGCTTGGAAGCCGACAAGATAGCGAGGCTTGGGGTCACGTGACGTAATGGCGTCGACTAGGGCATCCACCACCTTGTAGAGATGAGGTGACGCTTGCTCATTAATTGACTTCAGCTTCTGAATCTCTATTTTAAACAGAATAGAATAGTCGAAACAATATCCAGAAGGGTATTCTCGAGATGCGAATTAAAGCCTGATTTCGGTGCGACAAGCTAACAAATATTGTTGCGGGATGGTAATATGCATGCTTCTCTGAAATGATACAAAAATAGGTGCAGAATAATTGGTCCAAAATAATCTAGCGGAGGTAAGACTTGAATGTGTTTACCAGTCCCTTGCCAAAATGCACAGCGTAGGTGAACAGGTGAACATTCTGTATAACAGGGCTACACAAAAAGATAAATGTTTCCCGCGAGGTTTAAGTGAGTACGAACATTAAAGACTATGTGCAAAACTTGAGTGACGATCGTTTTGAAAAGGGATTGATTCTGCTTGAATCGATCCAAAAAAAAAAAACCAAACAGCATTACCACTTAATCTGGAGTCTTTAAGTATCGGGAGTTGAATGGTGTGTCATCGGTCTTAAGTTATGAGAAGGTTATAAGACAAGTGCAACTTACGTTTGTTTAAAGTTAACTCTCCCC
This sequence comes from Nematostella vectensis, assembly GCF_932526225.1. Classification (NCBI taxonomy): domain Eukaryota; kingdom Metazoa; phylum Cnidaria; class Anthozoa; order Actiniaria; family Edwardsiidae; genus Nematostella; species Nematostella vectensis. Next base: position 7,192,560 of record NC_064043.1, on the reverse strand, counting down.
CATACTCGTCCTTTAAGTCCTGACTCAGCGCTTCCCACAGTCTCGTTAGATCTGCGGCTATCTTTGTCCAAAGAAGAGTACGGAACGCGGCAGGCTCGATCAAACTCACGCGGACACCCCATCGTGCCATCTCACGGCGCATAGAGTCTGAAAATGCCTCCACGCCGTATTTAGTGATGGCATAGTGGGATCCAAAGATTGGCGAGAAGAACCCTGTGAAAGAAACCGGCACATTAAACACAGTTACATCAATTAATTACCCATCTGTTCGTCTATCTGGCCGTGCATCCGGTCCATCTCTCACCATAAATGCTGGATATGTTGACCACACGCCCTCTCGCCATCTTCACAAGCGGGAGGAACGTCTTGCTGACGTCTACCACCCCCCACAGGTTAACGTCTGCCATTCGTTTGTAGTGCGAGAGGGGGTACCATTCGATGGGTGCACATGCACCATAACCTGCGTTATTAGCCAACGCCCATAAGCCTAGAAAATAAATGCGCCAGCAGCCATAAGTATACCATGTAATAGCTCGTATTAGTTCATGTTGTTAGAAACTCTGTACTGAGGGCCATTTTTTTAGCGCAAATGGGTTTCATACAGTATACAAATGAACCGTATTGACTTCTGTCATTTGAATCTATCCAATAAGAAAATATATAGCATATTTACCCGCGTATAAGCCGCACTTTTATCACTCCAAAATGACCTTCAAAATTAGGGTGCGTCTTATAGGAGGAATGTCACTTTTTTACAGCCTAGTCCCAGGCGTTCTTACCGGGTTTCCTGTGCTCGGAGATAAACCGTGAGGTAGCTTGGGGGCTGAGACGATCCATATCAAGAAAATTTAGCCAAAACTTGTCGTTCTTCCCAGACGCGTTCACTTCCATATAAGGAAATTAATAAATCCTTATTTGGAAAACCTGCACGATTCTTGTCATTTTTGCTTCGCAAACTTTATAAATTGTATTTAGAAGAGAAAAACAGTGACCGTGACCATTTTTATTGAATGGAGAAAGCCTCTGAAAAAAAACTAAAATTCCTCGGTACCAGACCCCTAAAACGACAACGGTTTCTTTATATGTAACCCACAGATGGTTTCCTGTGACGTCACAACTCTTACCATACACAGGAAACCCAACCACCGGAAACCCAATAAAACGCCTGGGACTAGACTGACTTTTTTATAATTTGGATGGAACGAATTTGAAGCCGATGCTTATTTTCAAACGTAAGACGATACCAACAGTAAAGGACAGTCACGGCGTTGTTCTTCACGGAAGCAGTTTGGTTTTAGTTCTATTCAATTGTTCACTAACCGACTGAAAATTTGCTTTTTGCGGCATTTCTTTCTGGAATTGCTGTAGCACGCAATACAAATTTCAAACATGTGAATATTGACTTTTTTACTAAGTTTAGCTCAAAATTCTGGGTGTGTCTTAAACGCGGGTAAATACGGTGAGTCCTAAGTATGCAAATATACCGCATAAGTGACTCCTGTAATTTAAATCCCTCCAATATCTTTGTGGATAAAACGGAATTGGTAGGAGTCCAGTCCGCCAGGCTTGTTCCGCGTTTTAACATCTTTTTCTCTCCAAAAGACGATCTCAAACGATAACCTTTCGAGTAACAAACAAGATATCATAAGCATCTGAAAAGACAGGATTAGATTTCGCTACTCGCTTTATTGCTCAGCTTTAGTTACGTAATCTTATTGTCTTATTTTTGTGTACATCCTGTTTCAAAAGAGAAAAATAAAAAGGCCGTATCAACCTGTATCACTTTTCGTTACGATGGCATGACCGAACTCCCTGAGGGGGTCGATTAGAAAACAAATGGCAGTAACTCATAATTTAAACAAAGCGTGTTACTCATGTGTACAGTAGATAATTAAATCAAAAATCATAATGCAAATTCGAGAAGGACTGAGAAAAAAACTCAAAGGGGACAAAATGTTGCGAAGGGAACCAAAAGTCGAATATCCTAGGAAACTCGAACTAATTTTGGCCCCGCTCAGGATAAGCAGATTAAGGGATCCAGTCTGATAGCTCTCGTGTTGGAGAAAGCAGGGTTTGGTGCTTAATGTGCATGCGTACCTATCCCGGGAGGCAGCGCCTTCTTTACTCGCTCAAACGCTTGCACGATCTGAAGATGGTTTGTGACGTCCATAAGCAAACCCACGGTACGTTTACTGCACGTCTGCTCCAGCTCTTGTATTCCTTGCTGCGTCAAACACGCGCCGAATACATGGAAACCCATGCCATCCAGACGAATGGCTAGATCTCTACCGAACCCTGAATCGCAGCCGGTAATGAGAACATACTTGGTGTGGTAATCACCAACTCTACGCGTAGGAAGAAGGAGTTTGAGTAATAGACATGTTAATAGAAGGACGACGAACACTGCCAGTGCTAGTTCGTACAGGGAAAGTTCCCAAAGGATGCTAGCGTCCATCTTGAAACTAGAAGTCACAATGCATTATTTTCAGGCAGTCTCGTACCCAGACGCCGCGCGATGCATGACGGTCAGGATGCGGTTTCGTGGTCGGAATTCGCTTGACGTCTGGCAGAACTCAGGAAATATCTTGCAAGTTTTTCAAATATCTTGCAAGCAGCGTTTTTATGACCGTTTTTTTTTACTTTTTTGCGCACAAGTCCAAGGGCCTACCTACACACACTCGTTGTAAACCATTTAGTTTTATTTTCGGTGGTTCCCTGTTTAATTAGACGATATTTTCGTTTCGTAAAACCAAAAGACGGCGGACGACACTGGTGGGCTGGTGAGCTCGATACATCATTTCATGAAATGAATTTGGATAGTCTGAGTGTTCTGGCACTCATTTGAACTCATATTGCTCTGGTTGGATTGTATTTATCACAAATATACACTTTCAGATATATAATTCGAGCACATACTGTCTTTATGTTCCCTTAGAAGAAGCTCAATAGCGAGGAAGTCACTATTCGCACATGACCTTACGCCGAATCCCAAACTCCAGGAAAGTATTTAGGCTATTTCTGCAGTTGTCATGTGCACATGGAATTTTACAGGCAAGAAATGCAGTATGGATAGGTCCTTCTTCGTCTGTGAAAATTCGTAACATTTTTGCTCGCCGATTTCGTTCGCCATCTTGGATCTGTAATCTGGCCAGTCGTTATTCTTTTTCCGTCCTCGCTTCAGGATTCCTGTGGATGTCCACGCAACAGCAGATAACGACTGGGTACGAGTCTGATTTTCAGGAAAGAAATGTCTCTGGCGAGCCTTAATAGTAGGCATTTGTTGGTGTTTACACGAAATGAAAACGAGGCTTAGAAGTACTTGCCACTCGTCATACGAGCAATAAAAATCCCATTTACACTAACAATTTTTATTTGTTGGCATCTTCACTAGCATTTTTCATGTGTGACATTTTTTTATTGCCGAGAAAAAGCAAACCTGTTAGCTTTTGAGCAACTATAGTTGCCACATAAAAATTGCCGACTTTGCTCCATTTACACAGGAAAATAAAAATTGTCACATAAAAATTTTATAACTAAAAATTGGTAGTGTAGATGGAGCTTTTAGGGCTTTTGATTTTGCACAATAAATGTACTAGTTGATGTAAATGAGGTAAAAGAATCCTATAATTAGACTCAAATAAATGAATATTTTCTAATCTCAAATAAATATATATTTTTAAAACTAAAATATATTATTTTTCCAAAATTGTTTTACGCAAGCTCCCGATTGTCAAGCTGTGCCAGAAAACAAAAGCATCAAATTAATTAAAGGTCAAGCTATTCAGACTAGTAAAAATGGTAACTTGAGTTAATTATAGTTACCTATTTTCTGTGATGTGCATCGAATATTAACAATATCTTGAGTATTCTCGACATAAAAGTCACCAAAACCCATCAATGATGATGATCAAAGATGCCATCTAAATCTGAATACAAATGAAAAAAAAATGAGAACCTCCCCACACCACCAAAGCTTTCTTATCAGGTTGCGAGGAAATATAATCTCATATAATTGTCAAACACACTAATACCAACGTATGGTAATGGGGGGATCCAGTGCCAAGTGAAACGCCACGACCCAGAAAAACACTACTGTCACTACTGGTAATCCTTAGGTGACAGAATTGAGTGGCAGATTCAAAATCATGTAATAGATTTTGTTCTTGCTTATAAGTGTTTAAAAGCACTTGCTCCTCCTTATTACAGATAGGGAAAGGAAAAATGTGCAAAGGAAGCTTTCTGTGTATATTATGTGTTTACGCTTCCATGATGTGTATCCCATAATCTAAATTTAAATAGGCACAGTTCCTAGCACGGGACCGGCTTCAGGCGCCTACACAGGGGGGTGCGCAGGATGCGTCAGAAATGTCGCCCCCTAAAAAGTGGATCATTTCTTATTAAGGATTCTTCAAATTCTATGCTATTTACATATAATACCTATGACTGCCCCCCCCCCCCCCCCCTCGGCCAATCCTGGGAACGCGCGCCTGCGCTTTAGTGACGATTATTACTTTAAAATAAGAAGTGTTAATGTGCATGTTATTTTGTAGAGCACAAAAATTTTTGTAGAGCACAAAAATATTTTGTAGAGCACAAAAATGTGCATGTTTTTCGTAATGACGACAAATATATCAGTGGCGGATCCAAGGGGATGCCCTTCCCTTCCCAATTCGGCCGAAATTTTAGAAGAAAGGTATGAGAGGTAAAACTCACACAACCCCCATCCCTCGGAAAATCCTGAACCCGCCCTTATTGTGTTTGACAATAATGCGATAGTAATTAATCTTTAGCAGGAGTCCGCAAAAGCATTTTAGTAAGCCTGTTTTCGGATCTCAGTTGACTGGACTCATCAGCGCTCCTATAACCCGGACCATGTATCTCTTTCTCGTATCATGCCTTCTTATGGCAAGCAGCTCAAATGGTGAAAAACAAAAACCAGTGGTTAATGACGGGGGTGAATTCTCTTTCGCGAACTACAACGAACATTTGAATTTCTATCTTGCGGTTCAAGCCCTAGCAAAAACGATGGAACCGAATTTAATGTCTTGTTGGCTGAAGTGCATGGATGAGTTTCCGTCTTGTTTGTCGTTCAACTCGGAGAAAAAAACGTCTGCTGATTCAAGCTTTAAGATCTGGTGCGGACTTCTGTCTGACGACAAGTTTAACGCGTCGGAGAAGTTCAAGCCCAACACGTCGTCAAACCATTACAGCATTCCGGTAAGTGAAAAAAAAACACAAATAGGAAGAGATAATAGCATGAATGGAGAAGCAAACGGTATGTTAATGTGTAACGACAATAATGCTTGTTTTCTGCGATTTTATCGATTTTTTGTAAAGGCGATTTTTAAACTTAAAATTTATAGTATAGTATAAAAGAAATTCCATGTTTTATTTCCCCTTGCCAAATTTAGTTGATTCGCAACTTTATGCAATAGAAAAAGGGGGGATTTATATGTATATGTATATGTCTCATACAGTATATAGGGGACGGAGTTATTCAAAATCAAAATGTCAAAAAGAATATCTCAATTAAACACGAGGCAAGCATCTCTCAATAAAAAATTTGTTTGTACATAACAAATATTTTCATACTCTTTGTTAATCGTTGCTTTACTTTTGCATGTGTTTTCAGAATCCTTGCGACCAAATGAAATGTTCTAATGGCGGGAAATGTCGCGCGAACTATGTCGATAATACTGGCAAATGTCATTGTACACCCGACTTCATTGGGGATACTTGTGACACAGGTAAATTGACTGTCTTATTTTGTTTTTGTTTTTTCTAGAAGTTGATGTTAGATGGGCTCAATCAACATTGCTTGGGACAAAAAAGATGCAAACCCGACAAAATCTAACAGTCTAATCAGTCACACACCTTTAGGCTCCTAGAGGGGGGGAGTTTACCAGAAAAGTAGACGGAGGTGATCGTCACATGCTTTAGGGTATAAAATGTCGACCAACTGCCATCCCTAAGGGGATGTTGAAGGATTTTTCCGATTTTGCATTCTCCTAGGGTAAAATTCGACAAATTGCTATCCCTAAGGGAGTGTTAAACGTTTTTTTCTTTTCGATTCCTTCGACCACACCCAATTTGCCAATCTTTTAGGGGTAAGAATTTCTGTTGATCACGCCCAAAGAAGGTTAAAACCGATTTTACCGATGATAGGAGTCCCCCCCCGGCCTTTAGGCCCAACCGATGGTGGAATTTGCAAAAATGGGAAAAACAACTACACCTGTCTTTGCCCAGCGGGATACAATCGAGCCAAATGAGAAAATAGCCAAAGCTACACCTGCTTTGAGGTTAATCTCCAAGAAGAAATTCGACAGTTTGGGTTGCCTATGCTGCTGCAGTTTTTTAATATTTAATTTTATAATTAATTAATTATATTATTATTATAATTTTAAAGAACACAAGCTCTCCACATTTATAACGTTTGTAACGTGCCTTTTTTAATCAATAGAAGCTTTATGTTTTGTCATCTCCTTTGCTGTGTGCGTTTCAATTCTTTTCCGGTAAATATGTTAAGGTACGGTCCTTATAACCGACTGTATGGAATACTGAATTGGCAAAAAAAAGTTTTAGATTTGTCGGCAGAAAGAGACCATCTTGTCGGCAGCTAAAAGGTTGAATACAATACCACTAGAAATAAAAAAAGCCAAGCCAATCACTGCCTTCTTTACGAAATTTAGAGAATATATCATAACATTGTAGATTAGAATTTTATGAATCAGTAGGGTTGTTAATGTAAATAGTTTCGTCAAAGGTTTTGCATGTAAACAGTATTTGTAAATAGCTATTTTTATTTTGTTTCTGTTGAAGGCCATGCGTACATTATCATTGTGATATTAAGTGAGTCCCTAATTAGAAAAAGGCATCTATATCATTGCGCGCAACGACGTACGAATAGTTCTCTTTCCAATCCCTGTTGTTCTGTATTATTGGTTTCACTACAGCTCGTTGTTATTTCAAATACGCATAAATAAATAGACGGTGTAAGTAAACTACATAAAAAAAACTCAACGTAAAGAAGTTTAATGTTTTGATTCAGTGGAGGGGTTGAGTACACTCTTTTTTGAAAGAACGTCCAGGCTGAGAGTTCACCAAATTTTAAGCACATCCTAAGAACATGCCGAGGCTGAATTTGTTTTCTTTTTTAGTCCTGATGCGTTTTTAAAACTGTAAAATGCAGAATCGAGTTGTGTTCATAGTAACAACCTTATTATTGCTATTGATCAGTAGTGTAGTTCTCTTCCTAATAATTTATTGAGTATCATATTCTTATATACACTAAAATTTAAGAACATCGTTAAGAACATACTCAGCCTTAAAATGTCAAAAAAAAAAAAAAAGAACAGCCCAGCCCAGCCTAGTCAACTGAAAGTTAGACGTTCTTATAAAAAAAGATTGTAGTCGGGGTTCTATCTAGACCAATTTTGGTTTTCCTGATAGTGGATTCTCGCGTAAATTTAATTACTTTCTTCATTACATGGTTAGAAAAAGAGGCTTATTGATATATCTCCTATCTGTAGCGAATAAAGCATAGTTAATAAAGAATAAGGCATAATTAATTATTTGCATTTAATTATTTAGTAAGCATCTGTTCTTTTTCCAAAAAGATATCAATCAATGTTCGGTTTTGATTAAAAAGGATAGAATGATGTGATAATAAAAGCTTTATTTGTTTTTCCTAGTAATAAATTATAATTAAAAACTTCTTCATCTTGCTAGTGTGTCACAAAAGCGAATAGAATAAGGAAAAGTTTCGTCTTATCTCAAAAGTAGCTCACCAAAGAAACCTCGCGATAGAAATTTGAAAAATGAACCAAGAGTTTAATGAAGCTTTACAGGAGCGTAGACCCGCGACTATCGCTGTGGAGTTTGCGGTATTTCTCGTGATCATTCTTGTGACGATACTTGGAAACACACTCGTGTGCGTCGCTATCTATCGTCAGCCAAGGCTACGAAGCACTACAAACTACTACGTGGTTGCGCTAGCGGTCCTTGACATTCTGACAGCAGCACTAACTATGTCGTTGACTCTCGGTGTCGTTCTCACGGGCAGATGGCCTTACGGGGACACTCTTTGTCAAATACAGGGTTACCTGGTGCCTCAGTTTGGCTTTGCAGCAATCATAATCATGTTTCTCATATCCCTTAACCGTTACGTGAAAATTATCAAGTCAGCGAGCTATTCCAAATATTTCTCACACAGAAAGACAATCGCGTCAATTCTTTTCGCTCTCGTGTCAGCAGTTGTCGGAGTTTTCATGCTAAAAACTAAATTCAAGTTCGATCCGGGCAAGTTGTTTTGCTTCGTTGATGGCGAAAACATCTCCCGGTTCGCCTCTCTAGCAGTGGCGTTGTTATTTTTTGTTTTACCGTTTGCTCTCATGTGTTTCTTCTACCTGAAGATTTACCTGAAAATTCGCCACCACAAAAAGCAAACTGCGCACATGCGGCGCGGGCCAAGCACTAACGACATCAACGCAACGAAAACTTTATTCGCCGTCCTTCTTGCGTTCGTTCTTTGCTACATGCAGATTCCTGTCATCGAGGCTGTGCGCATGTTTCACGGAAGGTTACCTCGAGAGGTATTCGTATTTTATTCGGTGATGGGAGGAGTCTCAAGCGCTATCAATGTGTTTATTTATCACGCTATGAACAGCGCTTTTAGGGCTGAATTCAAGGCAATTTTGAGATGCTCAAGAAGAATTGTAGTTCACCCGGTGGCTACATCCTGCGACACTGGTATTACACTTCAGACGAGAAGTAACTAATCTAGACTGCACCTTGCGACGCTGGTCTAATCAATTCGGACTACGTGATTAATTTATCTTAGACTTCTGAAGGCGGTATCACCTACTGAAGTAGTAAGCCAGGAACTTGGATTCGTTCTTATCTAGGACGAAAAACGGAAATTTTGTTGTCCGGGAACAGGATTTTGCCTACAAGGGAATGTGAAAGATTTGGAGTAAACACCGACATATACGTCAGGAGGCGAATTTGCGAATTTTAGCTTTCATGGGAGTTCCTAAGGCAGGAATAATCCTCCCCTATACCCCCTTCTTGTTCCTGCTTTTGCATTAAAATCCTCATTAGGAGTAGGACAAAAGTTCCCGGCTAGATAAATTAACAAATACATACATAGACCCATAGTAGACTCCCCCACTGTACTAGTAACCGTATTAGTATTAGTGTTTTAATAATCACAAAAGTAGGTTAAATAAGCACCCTAGATTACCGGGGTTAGTGAGAGAGTAAAGGATGACATTATCTATCAACTTTTTTATTGCGACAATCATTTAGTTTTTAATAATGTAACGGTACAATTTATAGATAAGTGTAACTCTGAGGCTCAGCTTAGGGAAAGGGAATGTCAGTGGACTTATCGGCTTATGTCTATCTACCCGCGGGGTCTTAATAGTGACGACTTTTTTGTAGTAGGAACCCACGTGGAGATGTGTAAATTCTTTTTATCCATAGCGCGCGCTTTTCTAGAACAAGAGCGTTTTTGTCAGTTGTAATGTTCCTGCGTCTCGCGCCTCTATTCTGGTGTAAATATGCTTATAACGATTCACCTAAAATGTTGGCTTGTCATGAATGATGGTTTTGTATGGTTCTTTAAGGGGTATGGTTTTGAAGTGACACTTTGTGGGGCCAAAATGGTTCTTTTACGGGGTGCCGTTTTCGATAGAGCCGTTTTTTTGAATAGCCGATTCAACACTCTAAAACCTAACACAGCCCATCAGTTTTCCAATATAGCCCTGCTAAAGTCCAATTCAGCCCCAAAACAGGGGCCATTTTAGTCCCGAAATTGGTGCCATAATGGTACAGAACGAGCCGAAACGGCCCCCTAAATTAGCACCAATTTCAACCCATCGAAAAGGCTCCTTTTTTGGGGCCGTTTTGGCTTTTTTCATTTAACAGTGTTTTTCAGTCTGCCCTGAAGAAGTCTTATTAAAGACGAATATTTGGCAGAGTCGAACACCAGTTTTTTGTGAATTTTTTTATTCTTCTGTTCACGACAATTTGGGCTTTTTGTATTTATCAACATACATTGGGGATTCCTTTTTGTTTATTTTATAAAGAAATCGCTGACAAAGTATTCTAGTTCCCGTGGTTTACCGTCTATGCAAGATCCCTTGGCTAGAATGACACCCCGTCCTCTCAACTTTATTAGGGGCCGGTTCCTGGAAAGCCGATTAGCGCTAACCCAGGGTTAGATTTGCCCTAACCCATTATTAAAACTTTACCCCTGGATTAGTTCTGTTCCCGAAACGCTGGTTAACGCTAACTATGGGTTAGTTTGGAGGTAAAATCTAACCGTGCTCGCGAGGTGGGTTAACTCGCTAACCTGCGGTTTCGTTGGCGTAACACAGGCCTCCCATTGTAGTAGAACTAAAGTTTTGACATAAAAGACGTTAAACAAAAACAATGTAAGGATCAAATGTCCTAACAACTCGCTTTGTTATGCGACCTTCGTTGTGATGCTGACTCGATGATTGTGCTAGGAAAGACAGAAAGTTACATGAAATTTATACTTGAAATTAATCTGTCTCGCTAGTGTCACGCACCAACTCGAATCCTGCAAATGACACTTTTGGCAATGAATTAGAGGTAACTAGGTGCTGACCTAGGGTTAAGGTAATCGACCTTTCAAGAACCGGCCTGTACAGGACCCGAAACGATCTTTAAAAGTTCCCCAACTGATCCCAGGACCCGAAACGATCCCCAAAAGTTCCCCAATTGATCCCAGGACCCGAAACGATCCCCAAAAGAAAAGTTCCCCAACTGATCCCAGAACCCGAAACGATCCCCAAAAGTTCCCCAACTGATTCCGGGACCCGAAACGATCCCCAAACGAAAAGTTCCCCAAATGATCCCAGGACCCGAAACGATCCCCCAAAAGTTCCCCAACTGATCCCGGGACCCGAAACGATCCCCAAAAGAAAAGTTCCCCAACTGATCCCAGGACCCGAAACGATCCCCAAAAGTTCCCCAACTGATCCCGGGACCCAAAACGATCCCCAAAAGAAAAGTTCCCCAACTGATCCCAGGACCCGAAACGATCCCCAAAAGTTCCCCAACTGATCCCGGGACCCAAAACGATCCCCAAAAGAAAAGTTCCCCAACTGATCCCAGGACCCGAAACGATCCCCAAAGTTCCCCAACTGATCCCAGGACCCTAAGCGATCCCCAAAAGTTCCCCAACTGATCCCGGGACCCGAAACGATCCCCAAAAGAAAAGTTCCCCAACTGATCCCAGGACCCGAAACGATCCCCAAAAGTTCCCCAACTGATCCCGGGACCCAAAACGATCCCCAAAAGAAAAGTTCCCCAACTAATCCCAGGACCCGAAACGATCCCCAAAAGTTCCCCAACTGATCCCGGGACCCAAAACGATCCCCAAAAGAAAAGTTCCCCAACTGATTCCAGGACCCGAAACGATCCCCAAAAGTTCCCCAACTGATCCCAGGACCCTAAGCGATCCCCAAAAGTTCCCCAACTGATCCCGGGACCCGAAGCGATCCCCAAAAGTTCCCCAACTGTTGCCAGGACCCTAAGCGATCCCCAAAAGTTCCACAACTGATCCCGGGACCCGACACGATCCCCAAAAGTCCCCCAACTGATCCCAGGACCCGAAACGATCCCCAAAAGTTCCCCAACTGATCCCGGGACCCAAAACGATCCCCAAAAGAAAAGTTCCCTAACTGATCCCAGGACCCGAAACGATCCCCAAAAGTTCCCCAACTGATTCCGGGACCCAAAACGATCCCCAAAAGAAAAGTTCCCCAACTGATCCCAGGACCCGAAACGATCCCCAAAAGTTCCCCAACTGTTGCCAGGACCCTAAGCGATCCCCAAAAGTTCCCCAACTGATCCCGGGACCCGAAACGATCCCCAAAAGTCCCCCAACTGATCCCAGGACCCGAAACGGTCCCCAAAAGTCCCAAAAATGATCCCGGGACCCGAAACGATCCCAAGAGTCCCGAAATGAACCCCAAGGAGTAATGGACAAACAAAAGGAATGTGGAAGGATTGGCTTTCAGTTTTAAAAACATATGAAACATTTTAGCGTTATTTGTGTTACTATCAGGGAATTTACATTAACTAAAACTATAGTCCAACATTTTAATTTACGACTGCGCGGGAAATACAGTGGTTGAGTCAGAAATTGGGGTCAAATGACAATTCCCATGATAGTAATTTGAAGAACCAGGCGTGAATAAATCATTTCTAGTCTCCACATCGATCCACATATAAAACATAAGGTTATTCTTAAGGTTTGTACTTTTGTGCATGTTTGTTTGTATTCGGTGAATGAAATACCTATCATGAGATCATGCAGGGTTGTACGGCCGACTACATGAAGAAAATTCAAAACTCACATAAATATTGCTTTCAACTAAAGCCACATCTTGCAACGGTAGTAAAAGGGTTGTTCTAGTGCATTACTCAGTGTGCTTTTGTTATTACGCCATCTTCTCGGCCAAACCGGCTGCCTAAAATGTGTCGGTAAATATTCGCTCATGGGAACATGGATTTCGTGAAGAACTACACGTTTGGTTGTCAATGAATATGGATTTTTTGGCGTGATGTTTACCGGAAACAAAATTTATATTGTCAGAGTCATGTGTCCGAACTGCAAATGTTTAGAGTGTGATGGAAGGTCAACAGTTTGGTTGTTCTGAGCAAGGCTGTGCTATGTTAATGTTGTATTCCTTTCAGTAGCAATTAAAAGTTGTGTATTTGTTTTGTTCTGTATTTGTTTTGCAAAACCCTCAATTATGATTTAAGAATTGCAAGTGATTTCTTTTGCTTTCCCTTTCTCCATTACCGCAATTCCTTGAGGTCGATTTCGGGGACTCCTCGGTATGGTTTCGGGTCCCGGGATCACTTGGGGTACTTTTGGGGATCATTTCGGGTCCTGGGAACGTTTCGGGTCCTGGGATCATTTCGGGTCCTGTGGCCCCCAGCTGTCACGACATGTCCCGTCACGCAAATGACACGCGGGTGTGTTTGTTAGGCTTGACACTTCACTTCTTGTCAAGACGCAGACACCCCAGCTTCGACAGCTGTTCAAATTCGTTGACATGCCATGAAGTGGGTTTAGAAAAAAAGTAAGACTTTCTTACTTCTGATTTTAAGAACATGCTAAGACCATAACGAAGCTCAGAGAGCAGCAAAATATTGTTTTGTTAGTGTGATGCGTTCTAAAATGCAGAATCGAATTGTGTTCAAAATAGTTGCCTTAATTAACAGGCGCGTACACAGAGGGGTGCACAGGGTGCGCGCGCAACTCCCCCCCCCCCCCTTGGCGGCCAAAAAGTGGGTCATATTAAGGAATCTTCAAATACTAGGCTTTTTCCATATGATACCTGCACACCCCCCTCCCCCCAGCCAATCCTGGGTACGCGCCTGCTTTAAATTGCTTTTTTGTGAAATTCTCTTCCTAATAATTTATTGGGTATTATACTTTAATAAGCACTAAAATTGAAGAACATCGTGAGAACATTTTCGGCCTTGAAATGCTCCAAAAGTATGAACGTCCTAGCATCAACTGAAAATTAGACGTTCTTAAGAAAAAAGAGTGTATTCAGGCCATAATGCATTGCGCGCAATCCTAGAGTGATTTTCGAGCTCGAGCATCCATTTATGTCCATGAAGCTGTTTATTATTGCAAATCCAACATAGATCGATTCCTTTTTTTAAATATTTCTTGCACATATAAGTTGTAAAAATGATAGGGTACCTTGTCCCCGTTGGTCACCTAGAAACAAAAAATCAGAATTGCGTCACAATGACAGGACTCGAGCCAATCCTAAATCGAATCCATTCATCAAATGAAACGAATTCCACCCTTTTCCACGGCAACCCCCCCCCCCCCTACCACAAATACCGACTAACTCAAAGAATCCTTTCGAACCTCTCATTCAAGCGAATAGATGCTTTCAATAAAATATCGTGAATAAAGAATTAGAATTCGACCTTTATAAAAGTATTCTTGCAATTAAACCGATTTATTTTCAATAGTAAAACAATAAGAAAGGAGTATTTGACATTTTTATAAAAAAAAACTACCTGGCGGGCTTTGCCATTGATCTATTTAATCTAAGAATGTGTTCCATACCATAGGAAATAAGACTGTTTCGTATTTTGAAGGAAACGAGGGCTATAAAGCTGAATAAACCAAGCGACAGACTATGGATTGAGTCGCCCATATGTAACGCGACATGCCACGTAGTGTGACATGCCTCTCACTTCACATCTTGGTGCACAGCTTAAGACAGCTGCCTAGAACTGGGCGCAAACTACTAAGGAAAGTCGGGCAGTGTTAACAGTAAGTTCAGAGCTTACATGTTTGCTATAAACATCTGTGTTATACTAAAGACAGTTAAGACAAACACTCCAACCCCCACATGAATGTCATGTGTCCACCAAGGTGACATGCAGCAGTGGGTACCCGCTACAGGTGTTGAGTCCTTTCAAGGCATAAATTCGCACGATTCTGTACGAGAATTCATTCTGTGTTGGGACAAGAACAATGGAGTTGCTCACTATCTTACTTCTGGCGGTCGCCGCGTGCGCCACGGGTAACTATGTCCGTGTGTGTTACCACACCAATTGGTCCCAGTATCGTCAGGGCAGGGCCAAGTTTTGGCCTGAGGACATCCCCGCAGACCTTTGCACTCACTTGATGTACTCCTTCGCCAAAATCAACCAGAAAAACGAGCTGGCGATGTACGAGTGGAACGACGATAAGCTGTACCCAAGGTTCAACGCGCTCAAGCAGAAGAACCCTGAGTTGAAGACACTGTTGGCCGTCGGTGGGTGGAATCACGAGAACGCCAACTCTCCCTTTAGTCGAATGGTGAAAACCGCTGCCACCAGGAAGGTGTTTATCGACTCTGTCATCCGTATCCTGAGGACATGGGGGTTTGATGGTCTAGATCTCGACTGGGAGTACCCCGCGACCAGGGGAGGCTCACCTCCCGAAGACAAACAGCGCTTCACTGTTCTCTGCCAGGAGTTGATGAACGCATTCATCGCCGAGGGTAAGCAGACAGGCAAACCAAGACTCCTCCTGACTGCCGCCGTATCCGCCGGAAAGAACACTATCGACAAAGCGTACGAAGTAGAGAAAATCGGCAAGATCCTGGATTTGATCAATCTGATGGCGTATGACTTGAGAGGAAAGTGGGAGCCGCAAACTGGTCATCACACCTCACTAGAAGGCCCTCCTGGCGAAATCCTGACTGTCAAGTTTGCTACCCAATACTGGATCGACATGGGGGCTCCTCCTAGTAAGATCGCACTTGGCTTGGGAACATACGGCCGCTCCTTTAAGCTTACCTTTAAGGAAAAAAACGGTATCGGCGCACCAGCCAACGGTAACCCGCCCCGTGGACCTTACACTAGAGAGTCAGGTTTCCTGTCCTACTACGAGATTTGCGACATGATGCCCAAGATGAAGACCATGAAGACGGACCAAAGCGAGGTCAGAGCTCCCTACGGGTACGTCAAGCAGGACTGGGCCGACGTATGGGTGGGATATGACGACGAGAGAAGCCTCCAGCTCAAAGTTGAAGAGGTTATCAAGGCTAAGGGATTGGCCGGGGCGATGTTCTGGGCCCTGGACCTGGATGACTTCGATGGCTCATCATGCGGCAAAGGTTTGTTACATTAGCTCATGGAACGCGGTTCAGGCTTGACGCACCAATCCAAAAACATTTGCTGGAATTTTAGTTCACTTGAGTTTGGAAAAGGTTCATTATGCACTATAGGTTTCCGGGTGTCCTGTAGGCCGTGTAGTATGCAGGGTCTGATGGATCAAGTCTTTGATTTTAAGGAGATAAATTAATCAGTCTAGGATGCAGTGAGGCAGTTGAGGTGTTTGAAGCTTCTGGTATAGTTTTCGGACATTGAACCACCATTTTAACATCTTGAATTATAACTATTGACTAGAACATTGCATAACTCGTCTAACACTTTATTCAATTTACAGGCAACTACCCCCTGATGAACGCGGTCAAGAAATACCTCGGAGGGTACGTCCCTCCCCCGCCCCCTACAGGGACCCTACCCCCACCACCGGTGACGCCACCCCCTGGACCAGAGACACCTCCCCCACCAGACACACCTGCACCTCCCGTGCCGCCCACTGAAGCCCCGCCTACTGCTCCACCCACAGGAGGTTCCTGCGTATCTATCCCTCCTTTTAAAAGCGCTAACATGGATGTATGGTGCACAACTAACTGCGCCGTTGGTTTCTGCCCCGCAACCCACTGCAAGTGCTCCTAGGCCATCAAACCCCAGTATGGACTAGGTCGTAGCGAAAGGTTTGAATGTACTGGTGGAGTCGTAATAAACTAAAATTGAATGACCAGCGTAGTCTCTGTTAACCGTCATATTTTTGGCGACTTTTCCTATCACAAGTTCAATAATTCATCCGCTTTCATCAACTGATTTCAGGACCTTGGGCTGGCAGGGAGGGGATGTGAAAGCTGCACACGTTTATGATTTACGAGTCGGAGGAATGCGCACAGATAGTGCAAAACATCACATTTTCTCGATTGAAACTTTTTCTTTTTCTGTGATCCTATCAGGGATCATAAATGACCGAGTTACGAACTTTTTTTTAGGATAAGTCATATGGAAACCATATGACGCTCCCTTCCCTGGGGTGGAGGAACTTTGAAAACAGGCAAAGCTAATCTGTGGCGTAAAGCCTTTAACTAAACTAGAAACAAATTATAGATTTTATATCAAGCTTCTTTATTCAATCATAGTTAAAATTTGTTTCCATATACAAACAAGATAAAAATAAATAAGCGTGATAATCTCGTAAAACCTGCAGCGTTTGGAATAGAGAATATTCACTATAAAAATATTAAAAACATCTTTTGCTTTACTTATATTAAAAATGATTTGTCTATGTCAGACACAACAACGTATATCTGTATTTCTTCATGGAAGATAATATAATATGCTTTAAAAATGTGCTAAGGAACTTTAAAAATACCTCTATATGCAAGGTCTAACAAGCGTTTTTAGAAATACCTACAAATCAATGACTAAAGGAACACTAAAAATACTTGTCAACGACAAGGTAAGAGTCAGTCAGAGTTTCTCAACAACAATCACCCAATTTCCATGATGATAAAACTCCTGAATGACTTCGGCTGTTGAAATGTTTCTGGTTATGAGGTCTGTAAGTTCCCCCTCGCGAAACACGTGGTAGAACCGCTGTAGTGCTTTGTAACGATTACTATCAGCATCGCTAGGGCAACACTTGATTGAAGACGCAGGGCTGGTTTCAATCGGGGGCGAATTCTCTTCTTTTGGGGGATCGATAGTTCTAGGAATCTCCGAGTCGGAGCTGAATAAATCAGGTGATATCGAACCATCGCTTTCAGTCTCGCTCGAGGACGAAAGCGTCTCCATCAATCTAGCTAAAAAATGCATTGGTATTTTGGTGGCAACTTTATCCGGGTCGCTGCCGCCATCTGTTTTCTCTGATAAAAGATTCGCCTCTGACCTCTCACTCGACTCATCTTGAATATCTAGTAACTGTTTGCTTACCTCTAAGTCTGTTTCACTGCAGTCACTATCAAACGAACCGACCCTGTCAAAGAGCCATCTCTGCCTTGACGTGGCTTCTGGGTGACGACTCTCTGTCGACAGTGACGAAATCTCCACATCTTCTTGGGCAGTATCATTGTTAACTAGTTGCTTTTCATCCTTTTCCTTAAAAATCTTCTTCACAAATGCTGAAAGCAAGTTAGGAATGTTAGGTAAGCCTCGCTCTTTATCTGGATCTGAACCAATCTTCTTTTCAGTCTCTCGCTCATCGAAGAGCGTCTTTAGCAGCTTGGATAACAGCGTGTTAAGTCTACCAGCGTCCTTATCCGAATGGAGCTTTACAACCTGAGCGTTTATGTTACTCATCAGGAGCTCTTTTCTGTTTTTTAGCGTGAGCAGCAGTTCCCTAAGCGCATGAAACTCCGATGTGCTGTTAGTGAGCGATAGGTCATCATTGCTGCCTCTGGTACTATCGGGATCCCTGGAAGTGCCTAAAACGTTAAGTGCGCCACAGGACCTCGACCTGGGTCTAGTTTGGTCGTGAACTAATTTGCTCTGCTGAATCGGAGATTGCTGCTTTGGTGTTGGTCTCAGGACTTGATGTCTTCTTCTCACTGCGAAAAGGCAACAGGCGAAAATGTCAGAACAAGTTTAGGCCACACTCTTATGGGGAGGGAGAGAGGTGTGCGGCTCAAAGACACGAGCGGGAAACACGGACACACACAAAAACACTACTGTACTGTATCCGCCAACGTGTTAAGCCACCAACACATAATTAGTTTTTTTTTTTTACTTTTTTTCATTTCATTTCATTTCATTAGCAGGAATCAAGTACCACAAACAGTTTTTTACTCGTCCACGTTGTATCTGCGCTCTTAATAATTCAGAATTTCAGCTGTGATTTCAGGGTGATTGCTTCCCGAATGTATTTATCTTTTATTTGTACCTATCACGACTGTAGTATTCGGTGTTCAAAAGTGCTCAAATAGTAATTCGTTTTTTTTCTCGGCCAACATCATTAGGATTAGAAACAAAAGCCTAAAAGCAAGCAAACTTCGACTTACTTCTGTTTTTGTGAGGTCTGAAAGGTACTAACACATCCTGGCCATGAAACTGAAATCACAAGAACAATGTATCTGACAACCAAAACACCAAATGATAAAGTGACAAAAGAAGAATATCTTAGTCCCTAAAAGCATTCTCCATCAATGTAGTACTTAAAACTTCAACAAAACAGTTCATTTTCAAGAAACGTTAAATATAAATATACAACCTTATGTATGTTAATTGTTCCTATTTCCACATTGCCTAGACAGACCACCTAGTTACACTTTTTCTCAATTTTGCTTTCGCTATTTCTTATTTTTTATTATTAAAAGCCATGCCCGTGGCCAGGGGCGTTTCCACTCAAATAAAGGGAAATTGAAGACCGCTGTGAGCTAGAGCAAGCTACGTCCCTAAGAGAAAATGGTCCGCTAAAAGGGTGGGTGGTAAACGCTCCCCCCCCCCACCTGGCTACAGGCTACAGGCCTACAAGCCTGGCAAAAATGTCAATTTTGGACAAAAAGCTCAGGTATTTAAATAGCATTGACAACAAGTCTGAGTTTACCTTTCTATGTTTCTGTTCCATTGCCCAAACACAAAGCATCATCTTGCCACCAGGCCTTAATACCCTTGCCAGCTCGCAGATGGCTTGCAATCTCCTCTTAGAGGAAGCCAAGTGATGGATAACCCCCACTGAGATCACAGCATCAAGGCAGTCATCTCTGTATGGCAGAGACAAGTTGTCACAGAGGGAAACTTCATGCTGCCTTTCTCTTGCAATTTCTACAAACTTAGGACAGCAATCGGATCCTGTAATAAAGGCATCTGTAGAAATACTAAGGTATTTACCAGTCCCACAGCCTGAAAGAGCAATGTTAAACTATCAATCAAATAAAAGTCTACACTATAACCAAAAACCAAATACTAAGGCAAAAATATGATCTCACTCACAGAATGCAAACTTAACAACTTTCAAAATATTTAGTGTCATCATGTACAGAAAAAACATTAAGATCACACTCATAAAATTCAAAGCCAAGAATAAGCTAAAATACTGGTGTAGAAACATGATCCGATGCATATTGAAACTCTAGTTTTTAGACATAAAAACAATGAAAATACATATACGGTACAAGAGCTTGTTCTTAAGAATACCCCTGCTGAACAAAAAAATTGTTTGATTTATAACTACTCCCCTTTTATAGGAAACATACAGTCTAATGCTTTTATTGACAGTGTTATAGGCATGAGATGTCAGAAACTAGAAATAACTTTTAGAGGCATTAATAAATAGTTAATTAATCTAGAAAGATTGTGTTTCCTACTAAGACTCTAGCTCTAACTAGCTCCAGCTAGTTTCTGTGAGCCCACAGTATGGGATGCCGCCCACAGTATGGGATGCCGATGAAGCCTAGCTATGGTTGGAAATAGAGCCTAAGTATTTTCCTCGCTGCAATTAAAAAGGAAAGGAACACTTAAAAGAAAACGTTCAGTCTGATTTTGTAGTAAATACTAGAAGATAAATAAGAACTCAATTACCTTGAATTCTGAAAATGTGTGTATTTGTATGTGGGTTTAACATGTACAATAAAAGGTGATCTGGTAAGCTTCTCGCAGATGCATATCGAAAAAGGTAATCATAATGAAGATAACAATACCCTTAAAGTTGTTAAATAATGATAAGTCATTCAAACTATAGTATAGAATCACTTTCCTTTATGGTATTATTTGTCTCCGGGAATATCATCTTTCAAAGATAAAAATGGCTGTATTATTCTAAAATAAATATTTGCATATGCTTGGAGATATGTCTAACGTGTTTAACCACTTGTTTGCTCTCTTAATACAAATGACTAAAGAAAACCCATGAAATGATTTTTTCAATATGGTTTTGATAAAACTTTGTGAAAAAGTATAATGTGCTGTCCTATAAGAAGCACTTAAACTTCCCACAATACATTTCAGATCAAAATGATAGGATCCATTATAGCCATTTTTGTCTAGAGTGGGTCCATGTCTGCATCATGAAATAGAATCCTCCTTAACAACAACTTAAATAAATTCAAGATATATTTTTTATTTTATGGTTTGTAATTATGATTAAATATTGGTGAAAAAGTTTAAAGGGTGTTTCATGTTTTAAATTAAATCATACATTAGTTGTGTATAAATTGATCAATATGCTTTCCCTGGGGCTAAAATTCAAATACCCATATTCAACCTTTGTGATGTGTCTTTCTGATTCTGCTATGAATAAAATACTTTCTGAATCACGAGCTACAAAAACAAAAACTAAACAATTGCCATATATAGCAAAATAAAATAAAATAAAGTATATTAGAAAAATTAAAATATTACCCCCTGTGGAATTTTATAATTCTGGTAGAAAAGATGAAGCAATCCAAAGAAATTATAATGAGTTTCATTCTCTTTCAAAAATGGTAAAACCTCAATATTACCATTAATGATTCAACATGTTCTGTAATGCTACTTATTAAAGATCGTCAAGTAAAATAGATAACTTGTTACCAGGCTCTTACCAATATCAGCTATGACGCTGCCTTTTGGTTGGGCCTTGATAAATTGAGTAACACAAGGCCATGCCTTGTATCTTGCATTTCTAAAACCAGGGGCGATCTCTTCGTATGTCTCGTGCACAAAGCGTTTTTCGAGGTCTTCCGGACAAGTAAATTGTAGCATCTGCAGCATTTTCTACTTGGGTGTTATGACAAACAGAGAACAACAAACAAGAAATAATATTATGTCGATCATTTGCTGGCCATAGACATAGATATCACATGTTTCCCCACTGTAAGAAATAAATGCACTTCCATAGCAAACGGAATAAACTGTAGTGAAAAAAACCCTGAATATTTCAATTGAGGTTAAGTTTTGTAACGTAAAAATAACTACGAGGAAAGGAATATTACTTGTGTGTCAGTTATCAGATGTGTGGTTTTCCAGTTGCTCTCGCATAACCGACAAAATGTCCCGGCGATTGGAGAGTAAGTTGCAGGTTTGAACACCATCGCTTTAAATTTTCAAGCTGTGCGCGAAATTCAATCGACACATTGTTATTGATGAAAATTCGAAGCTTATAATCTCCATTTTAACTATTTGTGCGAAGAAGACAAACTTACCTGTACAAATATGCGATAAATTAGAGATCAATCAGAAGATTTCAGGAGGAGTTGAATTATATACAATTTACAAAATCCTGGAAAAAGGCCCGGCAAACATCGAAGGCGAGTCGACCTCAGATCTTTTGCAAACTGCAGACCGGCTCTCTTTGTTAGCAGCTCTACCGCGTGGCGTTTTAAACACAATGGCGATCTGTAACTCTGTCTTCCCGGTTTCCGTAGTGAGGAACCGTCACCGTTTGAAGGTACGAGTTGCTTGGAGAGGGTAATAGTAGAGGCAGCAATGTAAGACGAGAAAATGTTCCCTTCGCCACTGAACTGGAAATCCTAAAAACGGCTAGCACCGGAAATCGGCAAAAGTCCTAGGCACGTATGTTTTGTTAGGTGATCTCTGACGTCGATTGATGTAAGCAGCTGCTAGGGGGAAAACCATCTATTGTGTCGCTAAATACATGCAAATTTTCATATCGGCACAAAATACCCGCCATATTGTCCGCCATTATTTATGATAGCCGCTGACCGTCTTACCCAAGATCACATTTTGCATATCATACTTTGTCAAAAGAAGAAGGAAAAAAGGTTGGATCACACGCGTACTTAAGGCTTTTCCTAATTATCGAATGATGTTTTTTTTTTTTCAAACAAACGGTTGATTAAAAACAAGTCAACACAAAATTGGGTAGAGACAAGAGACCATGATGTAAGAGAACGAATCCCCCGTATTTTAGGGTATGTTCCAATGACGACGTCCGTAAAAAGTATTTTTAGAACAAGCAGTTATTTTTAGATACGTCTCTGCAACATTAGTCTTACGCGCGATCACTTCTTGAGCAATGTGATCCGGCAAAGGATGTTTTGGAAATCTTTTTGACCGAATATACCACCCTTTTTTACGAACACTGTAAAAACGATCTTCCATAGAGTACGCTGGAGCCAATCAACCGTTTCTGGGACATTGAAATGCATAAAGTGCGTGATTTTAGGCTCTGGAATCAACTTCCCCAGTAAAAGTTTCCACTGCTGATTCGCAAATTAAACACAACAATCAATCATAAATCTGTGTTTACAAAACACAATTCTCTTCCAATTCCCTTTTAATGAAAAAGATACAGACAGACAGACAGACAGATTTTATTTATTGGTCCCTTGAAACAGTAAAGTTACATCGGTTAGTGACCAAAAAATTTTAAAAAAAGGTAAAATAGTACGTATATAAGACGTACAACAGCTATTATGTGATTGTTCTTAGTTTTAGTTTACATTGTATTTCCTTTCTTTCATTTTTTCTTTTTCTAAATCTTTTCTGATTGTTTTTAGTTACTACTTAGTTTTACATTGTATTTTCTTTTTTCTTTTTTTCTTTCCTTTTTTCCCCTTTCCTTTTTTTATTTTTATTTAATAGGGGGGGGGGGGGGTAAATAGGTTCGTGGATCGGCGGATTCGGCCCCGAAATGCTCACGGATTACGGATTTTGATGATTATTTCAGCGGATTGGCGGATTTTGGAAATACGGCGGATCACGGATCTGTTGACAATTTGGGCACGGATTTCGGATTTTGACTGCTGGACGGTCGAATTTCGGATTTTAAATGAATTTCAATCGATGCTATTGTTTATCTGTCAAACCATGCGGACCTAAAAATATCTGCGGATCCACGGATTTGCCCTGAAAATGTAGCGGATCGGCGGATTTACATACCCCTATTCACCCCCCCCCCCCCCCCCACCCCGCCTTAATACCATTATATTCACACCCATATTACAAATAAAAGATTTCAAGTCTTTATAATGAAGTAAATCTTATTCCAGTGACAAGGGTTTCTTGAGTGACATGATTTCTGAACATTTGCGTGAAAAATTGAAGTTCATTCAATATCTAAAAATGTTATAAATCAAAGAAAAATAAAGGCCTTCTTGTATTAAAATACATAACATAGACTCTGAGAATGCCTAGGAATTCTACCTTACCGAATTGTGCATCTTGAATGAACTCCAAATTCACCGTCTCCCCGACGTCTTCCCGTTCAATCATTTATATAACATTTAGATAACTGAACATTAGATAACTTAACAGATAACAGGACACCACCCCATGAGTAGCATTGTGATCACGAGCCTTGAAGGGAAGCTAAAAGTAAAAAAACAGGTAGCGAACGAAGTCAAGAAGTGCAGAGGGAAAAAAATTTGTGTGAAATAGTACTAGCTCGTGGTGCCCATAACCAAATATAGCGCGGCGAACCATATATGGATGCATTGTTTTGACAAGCTCGCGCAATCTAAAAATAGCTTTCTTTGAAGTTATCATGGGCCACGGGGATTCGTTCTCTTATATCATCATGGTCTCTTTGTCTTGGTAGAGAGGTATAATATTTTATTTTGCGCCACCGCGCAGGGCCTGGTACCCACTACCGCCATTTAGCCAAAGCCTCAACAACACTACATTGTAAAGGATTGAGGTATTTGACAGCTTTTCCACCTGCAAACAAGGAAGCAGACCTTTTTAAACCAGCAACAAGAAAGGTGAAATGCTTTATCGATCAATACCCCTTGAGAGGAGAAGGATTTCCGGCTGAGACTCAAAAAGAAAAGTGATAATGGGTGATATTTTGATTCAAGAGTTTACGTACGAAGCCAATGATCTTCCAAGCCAAGCATTCACGATTTTAACCGAACTGTTGGAACAAGAGAAACTCTGCGATGTTACCATTAAGGCGGGTGAACGAAAAATAAGATGCCACCGAGTTGTCTTGGCTTCTTGCAGTGCTTATTTTCATAGTATGTTCACAAATTCGATGCTAGAATCATCTCAAGAAGTTATTACGATCCAGGGTCTTTCCGAGAAATCAGTAATTCAACTCATAAATTTTATGTATACGCGAAAGATCACGATCACCATTGACAATATCGAGTCACTCCTCACTGCCTCAGCTGTGTTTCAGCTGGATCCGGTTGTTTATGCATGTTGCGAATTTATGAAGCGACATCTTCACGTGTCCAATTGTCTGGAGATGCGTGCTTATGCAGAACTACATGGATGCATCGAGTTTATCCATTTTGCCGATAAATTCGCTCGGGGCTGTTTTACAACGCTAGTAAACAACGACATGTTCCTAAAGCTATCTCCAAAACACTTGGCCGAGATTGTATCTGGTGATGATTTGAACGTTAAAGCAGAGGAAATTGTGTTTGAGGCAATCTTGAAATGGGTGGAGCATGACCCAGAAAAACGGTCTGAACACATAGCAGATTTGATCTCCCAAGTAAGACTTCCTCTGCTACCCACAGACTATTTAATTAACCGTGTAGAGCAGAACTCATTGTTAAGCAGTAACATGGCTTGCCGTAATTTTATTGATGAGGCAAAGAACTTTAAACTTTGCCCTGTGAATGTCAGTTCATTTAGAACGCAACCAAGGAAATCAACAGCTGGGACCTTGTTTTCTGTTGGAGGCAGAGGAAAAACTGGAGAGCCTTTCCAGTGCATAGAGTGTTATGATTGGTTCTCAGACTCGTGGTTTATGACCGCAAGACTGTCGACACCTAGGCGTCATGTTGCAGTGGCATCATTGAATGGGCGTGTCTATGCGATTGGGGGACACGATGGGATCCAGCATTTGAATAGTGTTGAGTGCTTTGACCCAGAGAATAATACTTGGACTGATGTTGCTCCAATGAGGACGTACCGTCGAGGCATGTCTGCTGGTGTATTACAGGGTGTTATTTATGTTGCTGGTGGACTTGATGAAGCTACTTGCTTTGAAACAGTTGAAAGGTTAGCAAAGCTAATGCTTGAGTATTCTAATAACCAAGACACATATTCATATAAATACAGTATTATAAGAGATCTGTCAATCTATTATTGACCTATTCGTAGCCCGAGTATCAGGCGATTTTATTTTTCAAAAGTCAGAGAGAAAAAAAAAACTACGCCTAACGCAAGTACTAGATGCGATGCCTTCCGCCCCATTTCAGGCCACTGTAAAAATACTTTGGCTGTCAATTCTCCTACTTCAATGATCCACACATCAACAAATTACTTGAGGATATTCATATCACCAATTTACTAAACAGGGTTTTTCGTCTACATAAGACAAACCTCAGCTTGAACACAAATTTCATTATTTGGTTGATCATTCGATCAACTCTTGGGAAGTAGCCGCAAACAATCCCAGTGACAATCCCGGTGAGAGGCGGACGTGCTAACACACTAGGCCACCCCCAGCTTCTATAGCATCCATATTTCCTGCACCTTTAGTAAACCCAGTAGATCTTAGCTTTAAAAAATGAAACTGATGTGGGATAGAGCGTATGATGTCAGTTAAATTTTGAATTTCTATCAAAGGTATGATCCTGAGACGGATGAATGGAGCATAGTGTCCTCAATGCTACATCGTCGAGGTGGTGTTGGTGTTGCCGGGCTGGGAGGCTATCTCTATGCAGTAGGTGGTAACGATGGCACTGTGTCACTTCAATCTGTTGAGAGGTATAACCCTCACACTGGGAGATGGACCAGGGTGGCATCCATGAACAGGCGGAGAGCAGGTAAGTAAATCTAGTTATCATGGAAACTTGTTTATTCATTTATTTATCATTTAAGCTTCACTTTGACATAACACAATACAAGCATTAAAGAGGGATTCCACAACAGTGTATATCAATTTCACACACTTTTAAAGAAACAATTACTATATGACTCCCCTTATGACGTTTGAGGCAGACACTCTTCTATTAGGGGGTGTCTTCAAGATCAAAGGAGGCTGAAGTCGTTTTGGTGGAAAAGTCTGGTGCCTTGACAAACATGCATCTTATCATCAGCTTGTTTATGTACATAAATGGTTGTCTGCTTTTCTTATTTTCCAGCTGCACCATTTTTGAATATCTAGGATCTAGTGATTATGGTAGATCTCTTGAACTCTTGGATCATTAGTAAATGATAATTGATTGGTATGTTTTTTACAGGAGTTGGGGTAGCTGTCGTTGGTCAGTACTTGTATGCCATTGGGGGCTTTGATGATTCAAACCCTCTTGACTCAGTAGAGAGATATGATCCTAAAACAAACCAGTGGAGCTACATTGCCAGCATGAGCACCTGCCGAGGTGGGGTTGGGGCGGGGTCAATGGGCGAACGCATCTGGGCTGTTGGGGGACACAATGGCACTCAGTACTTAGGATCTATGGAGTCATACAACCCGGCAAAGGATGTGTGGGAAGCAAGTGCACAGATGAGCACCCCTCGAGCTGGTTCTGGTGTTACAGGGTGTATGTGTGATGTGCAGGCCCTTAAGGTATTAAGTGAGCTGGACAGGAGGTCATCGACTGAAGAGTACAATGACACGTTAGGGGGGGAACCTGAGCCAACGAGGACAGTTGCTGAAGCATACTAACACGTGTTCCTCTGGGAATAATAAAAAAAGAAGCCTGCATATCCCAAATGGTTGTTGGACAAACACTTTGCTTCTTTATGTCTCATGAATAACATTAGAATGCTAAAGATGTTGTCAGTAACTTATAGCGCTTATAAGCAGGTCCGAGATAATCAGTGCAGTACCACCTGATGTCGCAGGCATGTTGAAATCTGACCTGGTGAAACCAGGCCTTATGGGTGGTTTTGATTTTTCATTTCCCTTAGCATTTCAAGGTGAAGAGCTTCATAAAAAAGGGCTCCCAGATGAGACCCTTTACAGTAGAACTTGTGAATAATTTGGTATGCCTGGTGAACCTTTTGTGGAAAACCTGCCAATATTTTTTACAGTGCCTGCAGAAACTATATTGAATCGCTTTACTCAGAACATCAGAAAATATTACCAAATCTATTTTAAATAGTTATATCAGAGGACAGATTCTCTAATCGGGAAAGTGAGACACTGTATGATCAAATTCTTAAAAAGATATATTATTTATACAAATGTTGATGTTTAGGTTATAGTTTTGAAGGGATTACTTAGATTTTTGAGGGAAAATGTTAGAACAAATAGTCAGCTATTAAGCCACAGCGAAAAAAATCATATCATACGATGTTGTGTGCATCATGTTAATTTCCTTTTTGCTATATACAATGTGATTCTAAAAAATGCAGTGATTCAAGCTAAAATACAAAGTCTGGTGTCCCAGCTAACCTGGCAAATGATTTGCCTACTAGTTTAGACTTTTTACTTGACAAAAATCTCGGTTTGATTTACACACAATAAAGCCTTCTAAACCTTAGAGACCAGCTACTCTAAGCAAACATAATGGGATTTTTTTGGAAAACTATATAAATGGAAAAAAATATGGAAATTTTGTTCTCATAAAAAGCTGGTGGTAATAAGGACATTGGATGCGAAGACTGGGAAATGGCGGTAGGAATAGTGTTTGTCAGGCTAAATTCTGAAAATAAATAACGAGTTTCTCTCTAATTTGGCTAAACATTTCCTTCTTTGCGACGTACGCTCCGTGTTTGATAAGAAAACCCCGTGCCCGACTAATAAAATACGTTTTGGGTGGTCGAACCAGTTCGTGCGCCACGGGGTAGAAGCTCAGATTATGTAACGTAACTTGGACCGGGTTTTCAGGACAACTCAGCTCGGACTTTTAAATGTTAATACTACCCCCCCCCCCCCCCAAAAAAAAAGGCGATCAGGCCTTAGACAGCCTCCTGTGGTATTACAAATTTTTGCACTGTTACAAGGAAACAGAGGCCTTGCGCTGGCGCTCGCGCAAAATAACAGCAACAAAAAGCAACTTATTTAGCGCTTACGAATAAAGTTTTTTTTCAGAAAAGAGTTTTCATTTTTTCCGTCGTTTGAACATAGCCTAATAGACCTACAAACAATTAGTTTACAACTAATTAGCCCTTTCGTTAATTGGCCTTAATCCCCCCTCTCATCGTGTTTTCCAGAAAACCTGCAGAATACTTTTTTCACGCACGAATGTGAATGTTCAAGAATTTGCATTGTATCAGCAAAAAAACTATTACTTACAGTTGCTACTGACCATTAAAAAAGTCAAAGTGAACCAACTAATTAGGATATTCTATTTTAATTTTAAAATATCCTTCCAAGAGATCGTTATCCTGCTAACGTACCTTTTGTGAACTTGTTTTATTTTTTTCCTTGCTTGTGAATACAAGCAGGTGTTTGCATTAAAAACAAAAAACAAAGCAGAAATCATACAAACGAAAATTATCAATTTATTTTCTTATGAACTCATTTACAGCAATTTCGTGACAACGAAAAGAAACATACTATAATCAATAAATATTTTCTGTATAATCATTTCAATGACAATTGCCCAGGTGCTTAGCTTGGGGTGCGCTAGAATCACAGGTTGGAGACATTTTCACAAAATATCTAAATCTGCACGCTCCCACCTCCTCCCCCCCCCCCCCCCCCCCCTCATTGAATCCTAGCTACGCTCCAATATACAAAAGATAATTATTCATTCATTCTATCTGGACGTTCCCGATAGACGTAGAAATATCTGCGCTATGCGTACCTTGTACGGTATTCGATCTGAAACCATGTGCGCGAAATATTTCAAAAAACGACAACAAAAGTTCGAGAATGATTCGAAAAGCGACGGGTATCAGTCGCGATAATTCCTGTAATTTCTATAAATTTGTTTATCTCTATTCATTAATTTCCTATCTAGCCCTGTGTCGATATTTTATTTGATACAAAGTTTGAGATGACCTCCTGCTTGTACGCGTTCCAGTTCACCTTTTGCTGGAGATTTCTTTGTAGGATCTCTTGCGAGGGGTATGGGCATATCTGGTAATAAATGTCAGGGATGTCATTATTTCATTTAAAAGACAAACTTAACAGAGTTTTTGGCGAGGCGTTCCAGGAGGTACACCTATGGATACATCATCGGAAAAAATTGTACCTCCTCTTGGACGTCTATTCGCCATTCTTACATTGCGCGGGGGATTGGGGCGAATTGATAAGCGAAAAGCATGCTGGGACGATTTAAGGGGACTCAACATGGCGTAGTAAACATGCTGGTGTGGTACTGAATGAAAGCTAGAAAATGGTAGACTTTGGCAATTCTGCCCCCGGGATATCTTCGCTAGTTAGATTCACAACATTAGCATCGGCATCGTGTTGGTCCAAGGTCAATATGTTAACTTTACTTCCTATCCCGCCTTGCGTTGACGCAGTAATAAAAATAAAAATAAAAACAACAACAACAACAGCAACAACAACAACCATATTAAACATATTCCCCACGGATAGTGTCCTTCGTTTGTATTGCCTTATATGGACATTGATGCCCATATATAGAAGAACTGATCTGATCTCCAGAAAACATGTTGAAAAATGCTGATCCCCGTCAATTTGAGACTCGCGGCAAGGAAAGCTTTATCGACGCTTGGTCAAATCTTCATCTAACTAATCTTGAAAAGCCCTTAGACACATACCTCCAAGAGATCGAACAAGTGGGTTTGAAGGTCACCCATAAATTGATATCAACAACAACAACAACAACAATAAAAACAACAACAAAAATAATAATAATTTTTAATTTATCTCATTAGCAACTGAACTGAATAAGACAAGACATCATTTGATCAAGTAACTAAAGAGTGAGCAGAGAAACATTTACAATTAAACTAATAAAGAACTCACATTGTGTCTTATCCATTTCTTGGTGAGATCACCTGCGTGCGCCATAAAAAACTTCTTGGAAATCATGATACACTCGGCGCCTCGACTGACCTGTTGAAGTATGGTCTCTTGTTATCTCACAACATAGTGAGGTACACAGTAGGTCTTTCGGTCACTTGATTCGTCTTTTTTAGCGATCAATTTAAAAGGAGAACACAAGTAGGGATAGATTCGAGATAGAAATATCTAAAGGGGTAAATTCGGGATGTAAATGGCTCACTGTAAAGCATACATATATTGTAATCCTTGGGGAACATATGAGTCGCGAATAAGCGGGACCGACAACGAGCGGATTAAAGCAAAAATTAGAGAGAAAGCGAATTCATCTATTACATCTCTTCCCTCTCCTCATCCTATCACTGGCCTGGGTTACCGAAGATCGCTCGGGATTATGGCCTTTCTGGTTTTCTGTTACAAGTAATGAACATGACATCGACCCCAACCCCCTCCCTCCCATCCCTCATTCCCGAATGGTCTGTTGAAGCAAAATTGCTATGCTGGTCTTCTGTTTTGAAAAAAGTATTTTCGTAATGATAAGATTATTACTCTCACCAAGCTCACCACCGCCGACTTATTCTCCTCGCACGTATCTTCAAAGTCAAGGTTTGCAAACCCCTAAAAAACAAAAAAACAAACTAACATACAATTACTGATGCAAGTCACCAATAACTCTATGATCAACGGCAGATTGTGACACAGTCCACTGAGGCTATATCACGGGATTTTCTCGATCCACGTTTCTGAATAACCCTCCATTTCAAAGAAGATCGAACAAGGATACCGAAACACCGCCTCAACCTTATTAGAGTTGAGAAGATCCAACGGATGGAGGTGTACATTCGAGAAAACAGACCACAGTGAGTGTAGAATAAACGTAAAGTCTACGATGCTTTTGTTACTCACAAATGTGTTTCTTGGGTGCAGTACGTCAATCTGAACAAAGACCGGTTTCTTGGAATGCTTGCCCTGCATTCCCCCAACTAGATTATCAACTACAGGGAACTGAAGGACGATCATTAGAACACGCAATTATACGACCAAGAGCCTCAACACAGAGGTGCGCTACTACTCCTAGCTCCACGGTCTGGCATACCTTCGCGCATTTACTTACAAGATAGAAGCTAGGCCAGACTTAGATAGATAGCTAGTACTGACTTAGTGCCGCATCAGCATTAAATCGGTCTTAAATTGTCTTACATTGGCCGGTATTGTCTTGATAGTATAAATTACCGAACCTCTATGTAATGAACATATTTCAGGGGCGGCGGAAGGGGAAGGGCAAGGGGGGCATCGCCCCCTTCATTTATTGAGCGGACGTTTCTTAAGATATATATGAAAGATATATATGAATTTGAAAACAAATTTGTTGTTGAACAGTTTAAAAAATCCCGCGTTCTTATGAATATGGTTTGAACCCACCACCCCCCTGAAGCCACTACCCCCCCACTCCCCCCACCCAATTTCGGCCCACACTTAAGGGACCTTTCCGCCGCCCCTGTATTAAGTGAACAGCGGACTACATAAAACCTACATTAAGCGGACAACTTCATCCCTGAGCGATTGGGGATTAAAGTAGACGGGGGTGATCGTTCTGTCTTTTAGGTTATAAAATTCTACTAACTGCTTTCCCTTAGTTACCCTGGTTCCAGAGCCTCGAACGTCTCTCTCTATTTAGTGGCCATAGCAGCGAATTACGATTTGACATTCAAACTGACATTTAAACTGACCAGTATACCAGCGAGATGAGGCTCGAACGTGAGATCGTTTTATCCTCCCCAATATCAAACAGCATAAATTTTATTTCAAAGTATTCAAACTCTCAACATTTTTATTCGCGTGATTCTAGAGCAATCGTAAATGAGTTACCCACATTTGCGATATTCTAAAATAGCATAAAATAACGCCTTTTTATGGTCGTCCGTGACAATCACTCACCACAGGTGGTAACGTCGTCGCTCGTTGTCTGCTGGTGTCGCTGCTGTCAGATAGCGATATAGCTATGGGAATGAATAGCGGGAATCACATCATTATCTTCAAAAGCTGAAATCTCTTTTTGAGCCAATATATATTTATATTTGATTTTATATAAGGCGCGTAGATTCCCGTATAGTCAGGAGACAGTTGTTTGCTTGTAGTGCTTTGGATATTTGAGAGGGGTTACCGGATTTGCCAGGCCTATGCTAAGCTCCGATTGGTCCTGAGCATCCACGTTAATCAACTTCAATGTTTAAAAGAGTAATCACTCAACTGATGGTGAGGTGATCCTCCCCCCACCCTCACTTGATGTTTTTACATGTGCTAATGTTTATTCTAGACTTGATGTTGAAGGAGTACCTCTTCCACCCCCCCCCCCCCCCTCACTTAATGTACTAACATGTGTTAATACTAAATCTAGACTTGACTGATGCTGAAGGAGTACTCCTTCCCCCCCCCCTCCCTTGATGTACTTGCTGTGCTAATGTTTATTCTAGACCTGACTGATGCTGAAGGGATCACCTTCACCCCTCCGCCTCTCCCATCCCTTGATATACTACTTACATGTGCTATTGCTAATTCTAGACCTGACTGATGCTGAAGGGATCACCTTCACCCCTCCTCCTCTCCCATCCCTTGATATACTACTTACATGTGCTATTGCTAATTCTAGACCTGACTGATGCTGAAGGGATCACCTTCACCCCTCCTCCTCTCCCATCCCTCGATGTACTACTTACATGTGCTATTGCTAATTCTAGGCCTGACTGATGCTGAAGGGATCACCTTTTACCCCCCCCCCCCCCACTCCCTTGATATACTACTTACATTTGCTATTGCTCACTCTAGAGCGTAATGACTCGACTGATGCCGAGCGAACTTCCCGTCTGGGCGTGACGGAGGACATGCTGCTATGGCGTGTATTAATGTGGGAGAAACAACTGCGACCTGTCAACAAATGATAGATGTTATGTTTCTGAGGATCCAAGCAAAAAGTCAATGTCAAAGCTGTTGTTGATCATTGTTGTCGTCGTCGTATGTGTTGTTGTTTATCTTGTCCTCGATATTGTTGTTATAGTTCATGTAGCCATTGTTGTTATGATTATTACTGGGTGTTGTAGCTTTCTGGGAGTACTCATTGATAGATGTATTTATTGCACGTATAGAGATCTACCTTTAGATATGTTATTTTGTAAATTTTTGTTATTCTTGTTTGGCCTAAACACGTATCGACTCTTCGCAAATCGATCTTCTGTAAGGTAGGCCAGCATCTCGACTTTTGGGACTGTACCATTCAGCTGCTTTCCCTTCAGCCTAGGTGTGGCTGACTCTAGTTCCATCATCACCTCACATGTACCCTGAAACGCACATATCAATTAGCCGGTCCATGCCTATCAATACCCAGGCCATACCTATCAATGGCCGGGCCATACTTATCAATGGCCGGGCCATACTCATCAATGACCGGGCCATAACTACTACTGACCAGGGCATGACTACTAATGATCGGGGCATACTTATCAATGACCGGGCCATAACTATCACTGACCAGGGCATGACTACTAATGATCGGGGCATACTTATCAATGACCGGGCCATAACTACTACTGACCAGGGCATGACTACTAATGATCGGGGCATACTTATCAATGACCGGGCCATAACTATCACTGACCAGGGCATGACTACTAATGATCGGGGCATACTTATCAATGACCGGGCCATAACTACTACTGACCAGGGCATGGCTACTAATGATCGGGGCATACTTATCAATGACCGGGCCATAACTACTACTGACCAGGGCATGACTACTAATGATCGGGGCATACTTATCAGTGACCGGGCCATAACTACTACTGACCAGGGTATGGCTACTAATGATCGGGGCATGACTACTAATGATCGGGACATACTTATCAATGACCGGGCCATAACTACTACTGACCAGGGCATGACTACTAATGATCGGGGCATACTTATCAATGACCGGGCCATAACTACTACTGACCAGGGCATGACTACTAATGATCGGGGCATACTTATCAATGACCGGGCCATAACTACTACTGACCAGGGCATGGCTACTAATGATCGGGCCATACTTATCAATGACCGGGCCATAACTATCACTGACCAGGGCATGACTACTAATGACCGGGGCATACTTATCAATGACCGGGCCATACTTATCAATGGCCGGGCCATACTTATCAATGACCGGGCCATAACTACTACTGACCAGGGCATGACTACTAATGATCGGGGCATACTTATCAATGACCGGGCCATAACTATCACTGACCAGGGCATGACTACTAATGATCGGGGCATACTTATCAATGACCGGGCCATAACTACTACTGACCAGGGCATGACTACTAATGATCGGGGCATACTTATCAATGACCGGGCCATAACTATCACTGACCAGGGCATGACTACTAATGATCGGGGCATACTTATCAATGACCGGGCCATAACTACTACTGACCAGGGCATGGCTACTAATGATCGGGGCATACTTATCAATGACCGGGCCATAACTACTACTGACCAGGGCATGACTACTAATGATCGGGGCATACTTATCAGTGACCGGGCCATAACTACTACTGACCAGGGCATGGCTACTAATGATCGGGGCATGACTACTAATGATCGGGACATACTTATCAATGACCGGGCCATAACTACTACTGACCAGGGCATGACTACTAATGATCGGGGCATACTTATCAATGACCGGGCCATAACTACTACTGACCAGGGCATGACTACTAATGATCGGGGCATACTTATCAATGACCGGGCCATAACTACTACTGACCAGGGCATGGCTACTAATGATCGGGCCATACTTATCAATGACCGGGCCATAACTACTACTGACCAGGGCATGACTACTAATGATCGGGCCATACTTATCAATGACCGGGCCATAACTATCACTGACCAGGGCATGACTACTAATGACCGGGGCATACTTATCAATGACCGGGCCATAACTATCACTGACCAGGGCATGACTACTAATGATCGGGGCATACTTATCAATGACCGGGCCATAACTATCACTGACCAGGGCATGACTACTAATGATCGGAGCATACCTATCAATGACCGGGCCATAACTACTACTGACCATGGCATGACTACTAATGATCGGGGCATACTTATCAATGACCGGGCCATAACTACTACTGACCAGGGCATGACTACTAATGATGGGGCATACTTATCAATGACCGGGCCATAACTACTTCTGACCAGGGCATGACTACTAATGATGGGGCATACTTATCAATGACCGGGCCATAACTACTACTGACCAGGGCATGACTACTAATGATCGGGGCATACTTATCAATGACCGGGCCATAACTATCACTGACCAGGGCATGACTACTAATGATCGGGCCATACTTATCAATGACCGGGCCATAACTACGACTGACCAGGGCATGACTACTAATGATCGGGCCATACTTATCAATGACCGGGCCATAACTATCACTGACCAGGGCATGACTACTAATGATCGGGCCATAACTATCACTGACCAGGGCATGACTACTAATGATCGGGGCATACTTATCAATGACCAGGCCATAACTATCACTGACCAGGGCATGACTACTAATAATCGGGACATACTTATCAATGACCGGGCCATAACTACTACTGACCAGGGCATGACTACTAATGATCGGGACATACTTATCAATGACCGGGCCATAACTATCACTGACCAGGGCATGACTACTAATGATCGGGACATACTTATCAATGACGGGGCCATAACTATCACTGACCAGGGCATGACTACTAATGATCGGGACATACTTATCAATGACCGGGCCATAACTATCACTGACCAGGGCATGACTACTAATGATCGGGGCATACTTATCAATGACCGGGCCATAACTACTACTGACCAGGGCATGACTACTAATGATCGGGGCATACTTATCAATGACCGGGCCATAACTACTACTCACCAGGGCATGACTACTAATGATCGGGGCATACTTATCAATGACCGGGCCATAACTACTACTCACCAGGGCATGACTACTAATGATCGGTGCATACTTATCAATGACCGGGCCATAACTACTACTGACCAGGGCATGACTACTAATGATCGGGGCATACTTATCAATGACCGGGCCATAACTACTACTCACTAGGGCATGACTACTAATGATCGGGCCATACTTATCAATGACCGGGCCATAACTACTACTCACCAGGGCATGACTACAAATGATCGGGGCATACTTATCAATGACCGGGCCATAACTACTACTGACCAGGGCATGACTACTAATGATCGGTGCATACTTATCAATGACCGGGCCATAACTACTACTCACCAGGGCATGACTACTAATGATCGGGGCATACTTATCAATGACCGGGCCATAACTATCACTGACCAGGGCATGACTACTAATGATCGGGGCATACTTATCAATGACCGGGCCATAACTACTACTGACCAGGGCATGACTACTAATGATCAGGGCATACTTATCAATGACCGGGCAATAACTACTACTGACCAGGGCATGACTACTAATGATCGGGGCATGACTATCAAAATATCTATCACCATCGGGACCAGTTTTTCTCGCCCCAAACGACCACCACCATTCTCCCTACACGTATCACATATCCTTGAGGCAAGTTTGCTTAACTACATTGACTTATAATTGACTCACTGACACCACGATGTAGACCCATTCAGATATGTGACTATCCTTCACGATAACAGTCCCCCTTCTGTGGACAAATGCAGACAAAGAGGTAGTTTAAATAAGGATCGAAAAGAGCTAGTGGCAATATTAGTACGACAGATTGCATAGTTTTATAGCAACCTTCAAACAGCGCCGGCATTGATCAACATTGCTGACACGGCATTGCTAGTTAAATGTCGTGTTGATATAGAACCAACATTCCCGGCAACTGCCAACATCGTTAGGTAGTACTCTGTTGACTAGCAAGTGCATTGCTTAAGACATAGTGAGCATCGGTTAGGCTCGATTTCCAGCCATTCCTGTGAGCACGCTTTACGTGCCCTGGGCGGAAGACTGTAATACCGCAACGCCCAAAATCGGCTGGAAATAAAGGCTTGCGAAGTGTTTGCAAAAAAATTGATCTCAACTTTTTCACAACATCCGAAAGTCCCAGCTATTTGGGCAGGAAATACTGGCGCTGTTTTAGATGAATAAGCCTGCGCGCCGACCACGAAAAACTTTCGGAGATTATTTCCGGATGTATCGCAAGCTAAAGAGGACTTACTTAACCCTACCTGAAATAATGGAACATGCAGTTTGAAGGCTTGTCGATCAGCATGTCAACAGGGAAGTCTATTAAGAAATCTAGCGTCCTATAAGAAAACAAAGTGAAACTTGGACAAAGAAAACTAGCGTGTGGTGAATATTTTTGGGGAAATCTATTAAGAAATCTATCTTCCTACAAGAAAAAAAGACCTTTGAAGAAGAATAGCGCGTGATGCATATTTTTGGAAGTCTATGTTAAGAAATCTAGTGTCCTACAAGAAAACGAAGTGAACCTTGAACACAGGAAAGAATAGTTTTCTAAAACAATAAAAGGCCATCATAACAAAGAATATGCTGACGTCAAATGGAATATAAACACTGACAAAACAGTAGCGGATCTAGGGGGAAGGATTTAGGGTATTTAAACCCCCTTTGGGCTGCCAGAAAGCCATATGTAGTAAAAAGAATTAACCCACCCCGCTATGTCACTGCGTCCGTTTTAGCGCTCGCCCCCAGGAACCACGCGGCTTAAAATACACCGAATAGCGCCTGCAAGAAGGCTAACTAGACCCCTTAATAAATTTATGTTTCGATTAGATTAAATGTCCCCTCCTCCTCCCCCCAACAGATGCCTTAGTATCCGTAGAAAATGCTGTTTTAGTCTTAGCACGACAAAATTGAGGGCCGCCTTGATATAGCATGCAGTATTCAGATTGTTTCAGAGATCGAATAATGAGTCCCAAACATTGCATTTAAGAACCGAGAGATAGGGGTTCTTAATATAGACACACCTGCAAAATTTGATATGACTCGGCTCCATACCATCCTGACTACGACCCATAAAGATACGCTGGTAGTCCTGCAACAACATCCCCATGACAACGTCAAACGGTCACCATGGTTTCCTCGCTTTACCAAATATAGACAGCACAAAAACGATGACCTAGCCCATTACCTCTCTACTGATTACAAGCAGGTGAATCGGGTCTTTGCTGACAACAGTAGCGGTGCGCGTGCAGTTTTTAAGTATTGCGAGGTCCTAGAACAACATCAAAACACATGAAACATGATAGAGTTGTCAAAGATTAATAAACACACTTTTTGTTGTTTTAATTTCATATTTGAAGACAAATTATGTCATGAAATATAAAATGAATTCAAATTGTAAACATCGAAATAACTTCTAAAAATCCGCCAATTCGTTATTCTATTAACTTTCGGTATTTTGATAGAATGACATAATGGCGGCTCACAGTAACTCTTTAAGTAAGTAGGAAAAGACACGAAAGGTTCGCGTATGTTCTGTATGGCTTTTACCTGAGAAGTGTCGCTCGTGAGGCCTAACAGGATTGGCTGGATAACCAATTTCTGATAGCTTCTACATGACTCTGTCGAATTCGTTGTATCACGACGCCGCATTTTCAAAACATCGATTTGTTTTTGTCTTTTGGGATTTTCTGTTCCGCCAGTCAAATTATTTTAAGCCAATCAGATTCTTGCCATCTCTTGCCTAGTGCAGTTGCTTGGCTTTCTGTCGCGACACTGTCTGGTTTTCGTCTAGAGGATAGCCAGGGAAGTGCACAAAGCAAGACTCTGATTGGCTCAGAATGATTTTCCTGACGGAACAGAAAATTAAAAAAAAAATCGTGTTTTGAAAACGCGGGTCGCGACGGATTCGACAGTAACGGGTTTTCACCTTACCCCAAAGCTTGCTCCTCGCCTTAGTGTTGCCACCGAAGCAAACACTTGGCCCGACGTAGGATCGTTTTCTGATACAACGGTCACTGGAACAATAGAGTAGAGTTCAAGTTACACAATGAGTGACATCTGATGAACG
The DNA here is from genome assembly GCF_932526225.1 of Nematostella vectensis. Lineage (NCBI taxonomy): Eukaryota > Metazoa > Cnidaria > Anthozoa > Actiniaria > Edwardsiidae > Nematostella > Nematostella vectensis. The sequence goes on along the minus strand of NC_064043.1, from coordinate 7,153,046 downwards.
ATAGTACTAGCGCGTACAAAATTAAAGCATGAAGCGGAAAAGAGACCGATTTTAGGAATATTCTAGAAGTCGCCTCAAAATATATGGATTTAAAATGTTTAGAAAAAGTTGAATCAAATATCTGTCAATGTTTGACAAGGTTTAATGTGCAGACATTTTAGATTAGACGTAATTAGATTTGTTTACTTGGGATTTAAGATAAGAAGAACTGTGTTATATACCAGTACAAATCATTCAGAAGACTCTTGAGATATCTAATAAAGAAGGTGCGACCACGCCTAGTACCCACCTCCCCATGTTCCGCCCCTTTCTCTTACAGGAGTCTTACCTGAACCGGACATTATGAAGTAGAAGTTCTCTGCAAGGTGACCTTGCTTGACGATTATTTTGTTGGCTGGCAGGCTTTGATGAAATATAAATAAAAAAATACATAAATAAATAAATAAATAAAATTTTAGCACAAACTGATGCCTCGCCTTACCTTTGATGCCAGGCGACTTTACAGACGGACTCCTGCATATGAAGGGGGAGCTCTGCAAACGAAGACATGGTCTGCAATGCGTACAGCACCTGGAAAAGGTGGAGCAACCCGTTATTAAATTAAATTCACGATCTATGGTCGGTTTGTTGTTATACTGTTAGAGAAATGTTGACTGCCGATAATTTTACCGTAAATTGTTCGGGTTATCGAGTTAGCGAGAATACAAAATATGTACAGTAAATATTTTTGGGTTATTTTGTGTTTTGAGAGAAGATATACCTTATTACACTTAATTTTCGCGTCACTTTAATTTCGCGTTTTTAAAAGACTCACAAAAATAAAGTGACGCGAAAATTAAGTGTCGCGAAAATAAGGATGCGCGAAATTTAAGTGAGTACACAAGAAGCCTTTGAGGGAATTTTGGCCGTTTAAAAAGCTGTATGGAAACACCTTGTCTATTTAGGCATCTAATGTACATGTAGTACCGTAAGGGGTTGAGTTGGACTTGTATTTATAGATTTTTATGAAACTAAATTTAGCCTACGAAACTTTTTGTTACAAATTGTTTCAGTTTTGGTGATTACACATTTTAATTACACTTGTTTTTCTAGATTTTATTATCCCAAAATCAAGAAAATAAAGTGATCTGGTTTTTACGACAATAGGAAAATCGCGAAAATAAAGTGTCGCGAAATATCGCCATCTCAAAATCGCGAAATTTTGACGTCGCGAAAATTAAGTGTAATAAGGTACGCCCATAAGAGCTCAACGTAGAGCTGCAAACTGCAAGTTTGTGCTGAGCCAGACAGAAACTTGTTAAAAATGAATTTGTCTCGCTAGTGTCGCGTACGAGACTGAAATTCCCGCCAAAACATTCGCTCGACCAATTAAAGGCCGTAGAGACACCAGCAAACAGACAAATACTACGTCGCATCTATAGGGATCCCCTCGCGACCACGATAATATTATTGCATAGGTTACCACTTCAATATCTATTTAGTGCTCCGCTTCCGCGGCGCTACGCTAAAATACTTGAAGGGAAACGGACAACATTTCGAGTTTTCGTGAGTTTTATGATAGCAAGGAGTACTTGTATGTTTTTCTTGTTCTTCAGAAGTCTCTTTAGTTAAAAAATACTTACCGTTTGTAGCTGTTCTGTGTTTCTTTCTTCTGGTCGAAGACTAAGTATACTTTTCACCTCTTTACTTATTTGAATCTACAAAAAAGTACATATAAATAATATATACTGCGTCATCAAAAACTAAACAATAACATTATCATCATAATCACATTTTCATTATCATCATAGCCAAGATACAGTTACAATAATGCTTATCAGTATTATCATTATCATCATCATCATCCCATTTTCTTGGCAATAAGGCTGCTTTTCGCGATCATTTTCTTCGTTTTGTCATATCGACCTGATCATCCTATCGTCATATACACTACGTGTGATCATCATCATAGCATCACCATTACCATCATCATTTAATATCGACCATCATCTAATCACCCTATAAAAAGACATAGTAAATACTGGAGGTCTTGGTGATAACGTTAGGCACATTGCTTTATCTGATTGATGTCCCCTGGTCACGTGACATACCTCTCTGTTGGCCTTGAAAAGAGTCGGGTCAAATAGCAGAGGCCCTGTCGGCAATGAGTCCCCGGGAAGACTGGTGACAAACGCTTTGTTTTTCATCATCATGTAGCCCTCCATCATCTCGAGAAACGACTTGCATATCCCGTCACCCAAATCGCGCTTAGGGTCGCTATCAAAACAAGTGGCGTTTTGAGCGACAAGCGTATCGTGTGACTATTTACTTAAAATAGTCTGAACCATTATTCTCTCGTACCTTTTAAGGGCTTTGGCGACTCGTAAGATGGTACGAACAACTCTTATGATATGTCTAAAGTGCTCCAAAGGCTGCAACAACAATTACCAACATTGTGATATATACAGGGGGCAATATTAAAGACTACCTAATAGAACAATGTTTTTTTCATCACTTTCATCTAAATTTCGAAGACACTACCCCCCCCTCCCCCACCCCTTTCTTGGCAAAAAGCAAGATCCGCCCCCTGATGGCAATAGAAGTCTGATAGTGATAATATTAGCCTTCATAACGGCTCAAGGGAAGGGGAGGGAGAGGCTATGTGATAATGGAAAGAGCGCGCAACCAGTTAATAAATCTTTTTAAAAGTCCGGAAAGCAGTAAAAGTCTTGTATATTTATGTTTACATAAATTACTTTGAATATGAAGAATCGCAAATTTATTTGAAAAAAGGGTCGAGAAATTTGTGTCCCAGAAATGTTAGAATAGCGAAAAAACTTTTATTTCATACTTTGGGATTTCAGCTTTAACGTTGTGATGATTGATAAGAAAAACACATTAGTTTGCAATATCACACGCGAGTTCTTAAAACCTTCAAAACCCAAGAGAGGCCAAACATAAAAATCAAATTAACAAAAATACCAGTCAACATTTAAAAGTCTGTTTGATATTCTGCGAGAATTTTACGCTTTCTTGTGACTGAAATTACTCACACTGACCGGGCATGTTGTAAAAGCTAACACGTTTCTAAGGTCAATTCCTACAATAAACAAACCTCAAATACATGCTCATCAATTTCTCCTAAATTTGTCTTCTTTTTCTTCCACGTATCAAAGCAGCTTCGCAGCTTGACCGATCGTCTAATCTCGCAAGAACCTTCCGAGCTCGATAAATCTGCATCGGGCTCTGAATGAACTGCATAATTCTGCTGCTTGAGAAAGGTTCTCCTAGCTCTTGACACAAGTGAACGCCAGCGTTTATAATCCAACTGACCACCATCTTTCCAAAGATCAAAACTTTCACAACTAAGCTGTCTCGTTTTGGCTTTAGCTAGTTCTTTATCTCTTTTCAACAGTTCTTGACGCCTCAATGAGGTTGAGTAACGCTTTGTCAAGCCTGGGAACATGATTTAAGAGAGTAAACGGCTGGCGTCGCCGAGAAATCTGCCCCTTCGACTGGCTGTCAAGCGAGGTGAAGAGCGGAATGGTTTGTGTTTCACCAGGTCGTCATCTGGTGAACCCTTATCGCTGAGTGAAGTATCCCTGATGTTCTCGTTATGATAATTACATTTTAATGCGAAAAACAACTGCAATTTTAATGCACGAGGTAATAAACGGAAAGCAGGGCAGATAGTATTCGAGTAACTTGCCAATTCACGTAGAGAAATCACCGTTATCGCCCAAGGACTTACCGCAAACTGCACGGAATGACCACGGAAAGAAAAGAATTTGATCATGCGCATGCCAATTCATCAAGACAACTTGACCCGAATTTTAATGTAAGACGTATAAACTTAAGACAACGGGTGATAACGATAATTTTATGACAACTAGGATAAGCTGAAGGCCAGGGCCCGGTTCCTCGAAAGCAGGTTATTAGCGCTTACATATTCACGGATGAATATGGTTATCGAGACATTTGACTGGATAATAACCTATTTTCTCTGGGTCAGCGTTAACCTGCTTTCTAGGAACCCGGCCCAGGCCCTTTTCCTACCCTGGGTACCAGAGCCTCCCAAGATTTCTCTCGCTCTTTCGCGGCATTTTGGCAGAGCGTCACTGGGCGAGCGAGGTCTGGAGGCCTGGTAACCAGCGTAGCCCTTTTGCATGCATTGCTGAGATGATCTTTGCTTGTTTTCGGAACACCCATAATGACAAAATACTCGAAAACTCAGCATTTACCTAAAAGTCTCTTGTAACTCATATGTTATCTGCTCATTGACAATAGGCGGCAGCGCACAAAAGAAAAGGGCGGAGAAGACTCCAGCTACACTCTCTTTCCCCACCGTAACAGGTGGTGTGGGGCACTGGGGGCACGTGCCCCCCCCCCCCCCCCCCTCCAAAAAAAAAAGATATATATATATATATATATATATATATATATATATATATGATAAAAAATTATAAGGAAATGACTAGTAAGGTAAGGTTTTGCTATGCCCCCCCAATATTTTCTTAATGTTTATGTAATGTGCTCCTCCAATATTCCGAGGCCTGCTACGACACTGACGAGAACTAAAGGATAAAACTGCTGATGGTCACTATGCGAGGGAAGGAAATTATGAATTCCGTAGAGACTTTCTCCATTGACTAAAGATGGCCACTGTCACTGTTTTTCTCTTCTGATTACAAGTCATAAAGTTTACGAAGCACCTGCGGTACAATAACCTTAAAATTGACAAGAATCATGCAGTTTTTCCAAATAAGGAATATATTAGTTTGGAATTAACCGCTTTTGGCAAGAACCATTTTATTTTTTGGGGCCGGATAGACTGCTTATAACTGAAGGTCACATATACCTAACAATGCTTCACTCTGAATTGGATTTGTCGCGTCAAGCAGGCGAGGCACATGGACAGCACCTCCCGTCCCTCGAACAAATTGACTTTTATTTTGTTTTAGTCAAAAAGGGGGGTGGATATCCACCCAATTCACCCCCTCCTTTATCCGGCCCTGCATAACCATTGATTAAAGCCAATAGATCCGATTTGCGTGACGCGTGGTTTTGTAGGCTATGAAAACCTCATGCATGTGAATTAAATCCGCTTGAATCATACTGAAATTCAATCCATCCTACAATAAAATCGACTCGATAATATTTCTACGATATCAAACAATGCTGGGTAAGTTATATTTTTCAAAATGATAAACATTCAAAACAAAAACAAAACAACAGTGTCACGCAAGTCGGATTCTAAGGTCAACGGTGTGTTTCACGGGGTAGAGAACTAGTTACAGTTGATATAAATATTATTGCAAAAACCATGATCATCGTCCCCAAACTTACCTGAAAAACCTTTATCTCTTTCACTCTTCCGCGGCTACTACGTCTACGACTCAGAGTAATCAAGGTGCCACCACTTTTCCCGTTAAGCCCTGCTGCTGCAACTGAAGATCCTCGGCGCATTAGGCGAGTCGACGGCTGCACGACGATACTCATTCGGCGACCACGAGTAACAGTCGAGTATGAACCGAATGAACGATCAGTACTGCTTCTTCTCATAGTACTGTGACTGCTGTCATCGCGTCTTCGAGTGTAGTTCTTGGGGTATTCGACTGGAAGAGGCGCTAGCTCATGAATGTGATCTTCTTCCGATGAGATCTCCATCCTAATTCAACTCGCAACGAACAACGGGTTTCTTTACGAAAAATATTTCCGTTTTTGACTAAATATTGTAGAGACGTTCTTTTTGGTAAAACAGGTATTTTTGCAGTACCAAAAACAAAACAAAACCAAAGAATTTTAAAAAACTCGGACTCGGAGAGGACTGGTTGATGTGTCCGTGCGACAACAGAAGTAAACAAAAGTCTTGTTTCTCAGTGAACTAATACAAACATGCAAAGCAGTTGAGACAATTCATTGACCCATAATGAAGTGCCAAGTGTCAATTATCGCTGTTCACAGTTCTTTTTTTTTTTTATTATAGTCAGAACAAAGCTTTTTTCCCGCTGTTATAACTAAGCTCTGGAAAACTGTACAGTATGAAATATTAGAATTTTCTGATTGTCTTTTTTTTATAAACTTTTGCAAACGCAATTAACAGCAAAGTTTTTAAGTCTAGGTACAAGGCGAGGCGGGAGAGTCAGAAAGGTGCCCAGTCGAATATGCTTTGTTATACCAGCATAATTTTAGCTTGCGTAATGTTTTGAAATCTTAGGAAAAGAAAAAGTTATCCACGCTTTAACGAAGGTGAAATGCTGCTAACTATCTTTTACTAACACTCTGATCATATTGTTGGAAGAATTTAACAATGGAAACAGGGAGCTTTGGGAAAGACAACTCACAAAGATTTCTTAAGAAAAAGTTCCAAGATAGAGTGGTTTTCAAAATCCTGTGAAATACTATCTAGTTAATTTAGCACTAATACACTGGAATGTCTGTCTGGAATGTTCTCTTTTGTTCTGGCTTGACTAATACACTTTAACTAGATTTTGTTGCGCAGAATTTTGAAAACCACTCTATTACTTTAACTAGTTACATTTCTTAAGCACCAAAGTTAGCTCTCGTCTGGAGAAATTACAGCTTATTTTATGAAAGAATCCAATATTGAATAAGAACGGAAAGGAACAGAGTAAACTCCGAGTTAAGTCCATAGTGAACAGAGTAGTAAATCATATGAACAATCTTGTATAATAAAACGACCGTTTAATTTTTTTTAATCAGTGGGTAGACTGGTAGAGTTTAATCTAAAAGGAATACAAAGGCGATCTTCGACTCAAAAAGGTCTTTATTGCTAGTAATGATGCACTGCAATTACATCAATCCAGTAGTGTTTTACAGTAATACCGCATAAAAAGATACAAAACCTAACTGCTTAACAGCTTAACGGTCTATGAAACCACGTGCAACGTAGCGACATGTATAACTTGCTTAATAAACTGAGTGTAACACCAGATTTAACGAGAGGGTATTGGATGCAGTAAGGGACCTTAAACAAAAACGACGACGACGGCTAGGACAACGCGATCGAAAAAGATGTTTTCGCGCGTAGTGATCAATAATAATCTAATTGCAACGGAATAAGCAAAACATTATAGTCAGAGACAGTAAAATGTAAACTAAGGACATTTATTTATACAGCAGCGAACGCAGTTAGTGGAGTTCACGATGCAAACGTCCGTGTCCTCAATTGACCGTGAAACTTCGAGTTTTTACGTCGTGGTTTTACGGAAAACGGCTGAAATGTATCAGACAGAACGCATTTCCAAGTGCTGCTATTGAATTCTGAATCAAATATGATGGTTTTCTGCCGTTGGCGTCCGCGTTGCCGTTGACATTGCTTAAGGTCCCTATTTTCTCATTACCACGTACTTGCCTACGCTGTAAAACAAGTGAAGAGTGCTTCGATACATCGTGTACATGACAGTCACCAAAAAAGAAGTACATTGGTCCGAGTCTATTTAGTCGATATCAGGCATGTTTCCAGCAAAACCTCCCCCACTAGGCGGGGGCTGGAACCCACCTGGTGGAAAACCTGAACCTGGAGGAAATCCACCACTGCCAGGGGGGGCACCGGGAGGGAATCCTTGTCCGGGCTCTCCGAACTTGGTGGCAAGTTTCTCAATAATTCTCTTGATCTTGGGGTTGTTCTGGTACTTGGCCATATTGGCAGGGTTTTGATTGACATCTTGGAAAGCAGCCATGACTTCTGGATCCTGGAATAGGAAGCAATTGTAAGCTATTGAAGTATTATGCGCCTGGGATTATACAACGGTTGTGTGTTTTGTACTCCTTTATTTTTCAAGCGATCACAATGATAACTGAACTTGGTTCCGTGGTTACCTGGAAAGCTTGCATCACTTCAGGGTCATTGAGAATCGTGTTGATATCAATACCACCTGGACCACCTGTGAGCAAAGTTACATCAGAAATGACTACATTTCAGGTAAAACCTTCCCTAATAGGAAAATGGTTATGGTGATAGTTATGGCAATGGTGTAACCTTTTATTCTGTGATAACGTTAGGATACAGTGCAATACCAATTTCAAGACTTGCATCTGATAGAAATTAGTACAGTGTGCTGTAGCTGCAGTTACTGTATCTTTAGATTTATATCCTAAAGTAAGGGTTTACCAGGTTAAACTCTTTTACGTTTTAGTTCGTGTAAGCGTACCATCTAGGACTGCAGGGCCAGACACCCAGTCATGACCTCAACAACCTATAAACGGCTATTAAGGATATGGACTATCATTACCTGGCATTCCCCCAGCACCAGGGAATCCCCCAGGCATTCCTCCAGCACCGGGGAATCCCCCAGGCATTCCCCCAGCACCAGGGAATCCCCCAGGCATTCCTCCAGCACCAGGGAATCCCCCAGGCATTCCCCCAGCACCAGGGAATCCCCCAGGCATTCCCCCAGGCATTCCTCCGGGCATTCCTCCAGGGAATCCTCCTGTATGTGCTTTCTCTTGTTTTCTTTTCCTTTCCTTTTCCTCCTGTGGAAAAATGCAAAGAAGTGTTGAAAAAAATAAAATAAATGACAATCTAAATCATGACCAGAAGGTACAGAGATGGGCTATGGAGCTTTAACTACATGTTTTAGTGAGGACTGTTATGAACATTGAAAATACAAAAAAAAGGAACATTTTTTAACTTATTTAAATTGAACTGATAATTATTTAATTAAGCTACCGCGGCTTCCTCTACTTTGAGCACAGCCACCTTTCCTATGATAAGACTGATAAGATTTATTGTAGTTTACACATCCCCCTTTGAGAAAGATTTTAGGAACGAGGCAGGTCCTACTTTAGGACACGTCCCATCTGCCTATAAATTATAGTACCAATTTAGCAATCTTTAAGAGTTGAGCAGAGGAATCGAAGACAGAAGAGTTGGAGTTGTATTTCTTTAAGCCCTGGAGACGACATCAGACGTAAGTTACTGCCTGTAACCCTTAGCTTTTTATCCTGATTTTGTGAATTGTTAATAACTTTGTAGTTATCACAGCACGTGTTCGATAGTTGGACGAGTTGATTGTAATAAACACTGTTAAAAATCAAGCTTGGATGGCTGTTCTACACTGTGGTTGACACTAAAACGAGCCCACTGCACACTTTCCACAAGCTGCTGCTTTGGAACCGCTCAACAGGACAGTAGCTTATTACTTTATAAAACCTACCTTCCGTGCTTTCTCTTGGGCTTCCTGTGCTTTCCTTCTACAAAAAATAAATATTTATAGTTTCTGTTAAACAGTATGTAGAAGAATGGGCCATACATTTTAACAATAAGAACAGCAGATACTGTAGTACTGATAATATTATCACGACTACCCTAAGCATGATGCTACAGTGCTTTAATCTATTCAGGCCTCAAAAAATAGGGAACAAATACAAAATTACAAAACAAGCAACATACATTCTCTCTTTTTTTTCCCTGAGTTCTTTTTCTTCCCGCTTTCTCTGATATTTCCTATTATGCTCAGCAATCTTTAGAGCCTGGAAAGAAAAACATGTAAATGTTCTAGCATATCTTATACAATAGTAGTTTTCATTTACACAAGTCTTTTATCTTTTATTTACTGTTTTATAAAATTTTAAGATTATAAAATTTTATAATCTTCACCTTTGGATGAACATCCTTGAACCACTCGTTGACTTGTTCATCAAAGTCAAGTTTGAGGGCCTGCGCAAGGTCCTTGTCGGCTTTCTCCCAGTGACCAAGAAACCTGCATCAGTAAAGTCAGGTAATGGGTTAAGTTCACCGCACACAGTCCCCTTGATATCAGCAATGCTGAAGAGGGCTAAATCATTGAATATATACATATATAAATAAAAACATTGTTAAAAACATATTAAATAAAACAAGTCAGGCTTGAGGTATTTTTAGCTGGTAGCTAACACGTCCTATGTCAAGCAGGACCTGTAGCCTAGAGCATCTTCACTCACTCATGGGCACGTCCTCTCCACTTGTAAATCTGAGCCGAATCTGGGTTAATCTGAGCCGCCTTGTCACAGTCTCTGATAGCAGCATTTGGCTTCTTCATTCGGATAAAGCAACTAAAAAAATAATTAATGTAAGGGTTTATCTAATAAACGCAGATATGCAACATATGCATAGACAAACCAGAATTATACATTTACCAAAACATGAATACATTAACTCAAAAATGCCAAAATGGCCTTGCTAAATAACTATATTGATTTAACAGAAACATAAGAAAAAACTTTTTAGAACATTTAAAAAAAAAATCGAACATCTGTCTAACAATACTAGTATGATACATGTACCTTGCCCGTTTAGCAAACAATGGTGCTGAATGGGGGTTTTTCATAATCGCATCAGTAAAAAGCTTAATAGCCTCTTCCAGGTTACCTTAAAAAAATAATAAATAAAAATAAAATAAATTTTGGGAGATAATTACTCCTTGCAAACTGGTATGACTAGAAAAAATTACAAACTGTAGAATAACTATGGTGGTCTGCATAGGCAAGGTGGAAATATGGAAATAAATATGCATATGTTATATGTAGGTCTCTGATATTTCGCGGAAAGACACCAAATTTCGCTGGATTTTTTGGCATATTTCGCGGGGGATTTCACGGAAAATCTGTGTTTTCATGGGAATTTCGCGGAAAACTTTGGTTGTTAATTTTGTCGTAAATATCTTTTTCTCATAGTTTTTTTTACTATTCTGCGGACGTAGAATATTAGACGTTTTGTGATAACATTTTGAGTGAAAAAATATCAGATAGTACCCGGGGTACCAGAGCCTCCAGACTTCTCTCGTCCAGTGACGCTCAGCCAAAATGTCGTGACAAGAGAAGCAAGTGGACTCTGGGCGAGCAAGTAGCTTTTTCAGTTCCAGTCTTGAATTACATGCCTAAACCGATTTGCAAGTATTTTCTCAGTCACACAACACGTGAGCTGTAAGCTTTCAAAGTTTTGTTGTTAGTTTCATACTCGAGTGATTAAAAGTATCGTCGAATGGCCCATGGAAAACTTTAATTTGTTTCCTGACTCTAAGACGAAGAAGGAGCAATTGGTAAAACGTCTGTTTATTATTCTTTACAAGCAAACGTTTACAATAAGAAACCGCCTGTGTAGTAAGGCAGCTAGAGAATGTAAAGGAAAAAATTAAAATCAACAAATGCAAGGACATATGAGCAATCGAGAGCGATTGGTTGGAAGCCTCAGAAAGTCACCATTCACGCCCCGATGCCGGCGGACTTAGTTCTATCTTCAACTAGGCTTTCCGTACAAACTGCAAGATCCCTGCAGCTCTAGCCCGAAAACAATAAGGAGAATCAAGGACCGTTGTCAAAACTAGCATTGAAATCCATGTGTACTTGTGTGTAAGCAAACCTACACGCGATCGAACAGCTGAACTTTCAACCTTTGCAAAACAACGACAACTGCTTTTTTCAAGCTAATCCCAAATATGGGTTGACCATATTGACCAAATATGGTTTTGTGTTACTGTGACAATCTCGTTTACCAATCATCTGCAGAATACAAAATCTGTATTTCTGGAACTGAAAAAAGCTACTCGCCCGCCCAGAGCCTCCTCGCTTCGCTTTAGGCTGAGCATCACTAGGCGAGAGAAGTTTGGAGGCTCTGGTACACAGGGTAACCAGATAGCTGTTGCTCTACAAATGTAAAAGTAGCTACTTCAGCCGAAAAATGATTTAACACAGTTTTCAAAAACAAGAATTAATTGATCAGATCTATCGTCATTTACATGAACAGGTTGAAAGAGAACAGCAGCATCCTTCTTTTAGATTTGGACTTCATTGCATACAAACCACTCCAATAACTTCAACATGCGTTCACTGTAGTACAGTGGTGTGTATTTTGCAAAATTTCTGGCAAATTCGCCGTGGTTTTACAGACTTTTTTCAACATTTTATTAAATACTGCGGGATTTCATGGCCTTTTGTGGATTTCGCAGGATTTCGCCTCAATTTCGCGGGCCCTCACCTGCGCAAAATATCAAAAGGCCAATATATGTATCTGTAAAAACAGTTTCACTAATGTTTCGAGTGTTAGCCCTTCGTCAGAGGCATTAGCCTCCTTGCAGATGGAATGCTGAATTAGGGAGGAAAATCAGAGAAGCTGGAGACATAACACTTGGAGAAACGGCTTGACTCACGCCAGAACCGGAAACCAAGCAGGGGACCCTGTGGTGTTAGCAACACTCTGCCAGCTGTGCCACCAATGCTCAAAGCAAATTATTTCTAGCTTTTTTCAACTCATACAATACCTTCATTCATGGCTTCCATTGCTTTCATCCTAAGATCATTTGCCTCATCCATCATTTCTTCTGTAACCTAAATAGACCAGAAAACCTTACTACAGATAGAAAACAACTATATGGCAAATCTTAATAAAACAGTTCAACAGTTTTCCTGATACTTTGAGCATTAACCCTTTGTCAGAGGAAAATATTTATTTGCAATCACCAATGAGACATGTGTTGATTTATTTATTTCACTTATACTGCTGATGGTTGTCAATCGGGGATTGTACCTCAATAGAATCATCTCCCATTGGCACAGGCTCATCAACATCTGGCTCAATGACACCCGTCTGATCAATGTCTGAAGGAATTACAATACAGCACTAGTCAGATAATCAACTAGAGCCTTCTACCTTTATCTTATAAGTACTATATCATTTTTATTACAGTGGAACCTGGATTTCACGATAACCTCTATTTCAAGATGGGATGTGTTTCATATCAAAAGCATCTTGAGAACAAATTTTACTTCTCAAAAAGAGGGTGGCCATTAGTTAGAAAACTCACATAAATTATAATGTAGCCTTCCATAAAGATAAAAGATCATTTTATTTTATACAATACATTACAACAACTTTATTTAGGCACACTGGTCTCTCCAACTAGCAACAATAAAACTTGTCTCAAGCTGGTTTCCAGAAAGGGTATGACACAATAGGCCATTCCAGCTTAATTTACCTACCTCAACTATCAGAATACAGTGTGCACATTGTTAAGCTTGCAGCAAACGAAGCGTGCGCTGCATGACGGTAGTTGAGGTAGGTTTCTATGGTGAGTGTGCACGTATGCTTATAGCAGCTGGAATAGCCTATCGTTGAAGACATAATAATCTAATAAGTAAAATATGTTTAAAATATATTGATTAAATTTGTATAAAAAAACAGAAAATGAAAAACTGTCCATCTTTAGTTATGAGAACAATCCCTTACCAACATCACTCTCTTCACTCTCTGGTTCTGGTTCCTGTCAGACAGAAAGGCATTAAATTAAGGGAGAGTTCATTAAATACACAGAGGGGTGGAGGGAAGATATTGAGGGGGGGGGGGGGCTCCTGAAATTTTTAACCAACATAAGGGGGGGCTCCAAAAAAAAAGGTCCTCTAAGGGAAAAAGAAAGAAAATTTAGGCTAAAAGACTAGGTAACCTTTCTCACTTTCATGAAATTTTCCATGTTTTTTTATTGTAACTAGGATCCCATGTTGTTGTCTTGTAAATACAATTTCCAGCTTTTCTGCCGTTTTAGAGCTAATAAGGTTGGCAGACAGGAATCAGATAATCTAAATCCTGGAAACTTGGAGATAGAGTTGTGGAAAATTTGCAGAAGTTGACATCCCTGACTTTTAGTGACTTTAAGATTTACAACTGCAGAGAGTCTACGATGGCCCACACGCAAGATTTCAGCTCACACTACCACATTTTTCTTTTATTGCGTGCAGAAATAATATGTGTATGCCGTCGTCATCCCTTCCCCGTTGTAGATCTCAAGTTTGCTATTAATGTCATAGCATACTCACAGGTGATGGAGCCTCTTTATTGGGTTCAGGTTTGGAATCCATGTTTTCTTCTTGTGGTGGGGCCTCTGGCTGGCTAGGCATTGGGGGATCTGGCAATTTGGCTCCCAGGCTAATATCAGATAAGCCAAAAAAAAAATTGAAACTCCAAAGGCGAAAGCGAAAGTGAAAGCCATTGAAAAAAAAGTAGGCGGTGCTATTTATTGTTGTTTATGATTACAAGAATTAGAAGTTTTCGGTGAAAAGTTGACATTTTTGGTAAAACAATCAATAAAACCAGACAGAGCAAAAAAGAAAACAAACTTGAAACTCTAAAGGTGGGATTTGTCGTGCAGCCGTGGTAGCTAATGAGCATGGTAATACACACGTGCTTAATGATCAAGTAAGTCTTCTTACCTTTCAAGCCACTCGCGAAAGAACGCCAACTTTTTATCGTGAATTATTTCGGGGTGCATTTTACACAGCATCACAAATTCATACAACCCCTTTAGCTGTTCATTAGTGAACTTTATACTCGTCATGTTGAGTTATTTCAGGAGTAAATCCTGCAACAAACTCAAAAGTCAAGCACACTTGTACACACTTCCCCGAGTTCGATTTTCGTGTAATGAAATGGTATTCACGCATGCGTGCTGCATGAATTAGAAGTCTGGGCACGAGCTTAATACTTGGGTTCCCTGTGCTATTCTTGTTTCTCTATTTAGAGGGCCGATCGTGTATCGGTCATCAGTCTCATTGGATTTCCTTTTTGCAGGCATCAAAATTTTCTTGGATTTACGGGCTTTGGAAATATGTTTGATTTCACACCCTATCTAGTTTTAGTGTTTTGCATTTTTTTGGTACTAAATACAAACTCATTTAAAATTTAATCTTTAGCGACCAAAATCACATAGTATAGCACTTAGAAATAACGTGAGGAGCGGGAGAGCTTAGTCATTTGTAGTGCAAAAACGGTCAGGTCGCCTTAGCACCAGGTTGGTCATCGGGCATCAATACAGTAAACCCCACATGCATGCAGTTCATTTATTACATAAAAGTCGATCTCTATTTAATTTCTAAGGCTTGGTTCAGTCTCATTTTATGACGTTTATTCTTTTAAAAATCTCACGTAACGAAATGTACATAATTTGGACGCAAGTCTTTAGTATTTGGAACCTGAGGTGGACTGCCAAAAGAAATCGTTTTACAAAAAAGCAATCACCCATTTAAAAAACTTCGGTTCATACCCTGATACTATCATTACATAATGTACAAAAATATTAGAATTCATAATACCATATTCAATTAATTTTTCAATAATTATTAATTCTCTGAATCTAATAGTGAGTATCTGGTAGCAGCTTTATTTAAAAAAATTCTAGGCCTCAATTGTAAACCACCGAGTTTATACTATATGTAATACTTCTTTTCGCTTCCCTGCTCACAGAAAAACTTGGAAATGTGAATTTGGTAAAATGTTAATCCCCTAGAATATCCAAGAAATTTTCTACCAAAACAATAACAAAAAGTTCGACCCAAGCCAATAAGTCCCTCCTTCCTTCCCCGTCATACTTGTACCCGGATATTAGATATGGTAACGGGCTTGACATACATGACGGAAAAACATGACGTGACGCTCCCAATAAGCCCATTTCACATCGAATAAGGCGGAGAATTTCTCTGAGTACTTAATAACTTATAGCAAACAAAATATCAAGTGCGACTGTTTTTAAATTGATGCGACTTTTTGTAATTTGAAATTTGAGCTTTTCGTCCCTGAACTGATACACAGGGCAATGATGATCAAGGAAAAATTATCTTAAAAAGCCAAAATCTGGTTATGTGTACTTCGGCCTCACGTTATTTGTGTTTTGAAAATCAGTCCGTAATACAAGAAACCTATAGCCATTGTAAGAAATTGTGTCTTCTCTCTCTATCTGGAATTGCGCGTTTTCCAGGTTTTTCCGTCATGTCGGCTTGACAACGTAAGGAATCGTTCATATCACAAGCAATATCTTCTTGTGGAGAACGGGAAGGGGAATGTCAAAGTCGAGAACGCTGCACATTTAGGGAGATCCGGGTATGTTCTCGTAGAGAACTTTTGAAAGCACTGAGACGCCAAAATCGTTGTCAAGCCCTTATACAATACATCACGCTTTTATAATGACATGAGGTGTGGCTTCCTTGAGTCGCCCTCTTATAACTGCGGCCATTGCATCTCTTATTTAAATCAATGCGGCAAGTCGACTATAATGTCAACGAAGGCTGCAGGAAATCTTCCTACACTATTGTTCAGCTCTCCTTCCATCCATTCCTTATTAATGTGACTTAGCAAGGCGATGGTGTCCCCAGCCTGCAATAAAAATAAACCCTTTAATAAACCGACCACACCCGTTTGATGAACCCCTATCATGGATGCATTAATAAATCTCGCCCGATTCATCCTTCAGGCGCGTACACAGGGGGGTGCGCAGGGTGCCAAAAAGTGGGCCATTTCTTATTAAGAAGTCTTCAAATACTATGCTTTTTGGGGACGTGAGTGTGAATATAAGAATGCATGAGGATACCCTGGTACTGGTCCGTAGCAGGGGTGGGGCACTTGGGGCACGTACCCCCCCAATATTTTCAAGAATTAGAAGTAAATGGACAGTAGGGGCGTGACCGTGCCCCAAAATATTTTCTTAATGTTCTGTATTGTGCCCCTCCAATATTTCGAGGTCTGAAACGGCCCTGGGGTACCAGAGGCTCGAGCTTTCCTCGTTTACTGTCACGCCGGTCTTGGGTACGAGGAGCGAGGCGACGAGCCTCTGGCCTCAAGGCCTAGGATTTTTAGTTCCGTTAGTACAGAAATTGTACTACGGAGATGATTGGATAGATAGATAGATTGGTTAGGTTGGTTATAAGCCTCCTAAGCACGGGCAGTACGAGAGCGATAGGAGTATGAGTCAAGTCAATGGTGCGATAAATCAGAAAAATAATAGCCTGACAGAAATCAGACATCTTTTTCGACTTTCTTGTTTTGCTAATGGTGCACCAGGTTATAGTCTAAAATATCTGATTTCAATGATTTGGTCCACTTGCCTTAAACGAGAGCTCGTCATCTTCTTCGCCTTCAAAGTCGAACAAGGCCTCTACCCTCGGTAGCAAACTTTGGTTATCAAATTTTTTTGGCTTATTCTTTGGAAGTCCTATTGAAATAAGGTTAAGACAAGTTTAATTGCACAGATACATGCTTGTTTTCTTAAAAGTCTCATTCTCAGGCGTCTTTATGCCTAGCGGTCAGCTTTCTTCGTCATGGCACATTTCGTGAGAAATTCTACCCGAATGTATCAAATGAATAAGCTAAACAGCCTGCTAGCCGGCTCTGGATCTGCTTGTACGCTTTAAACAAAACCTTTTCAATTAACCTCAAAGGAAAGCCAGATAAAAAGTTTCAAAAGAGTTTGCTAAACCGGACTCGGGAGCGCAATTTGATTCACACGGGCTTCAAAGCAAGTAAAGTTTATATTTGAGCAATGAGAAGGAGACACATTTTCACTCAATTTCTGTGTTGATGATCACATGACCCTACCTGACGTAGGTTTTTCTTCCTTCTTGTGTGTTTCAAGCTGAGATAGATCTACGGGCTCCACATATGCTGCCGGTAAAATCCCTCGTCTATCATCCACCATCCCTTCAAGCCACTCGTCGCTAATGCGCGCGACTATAGTGATGTGGTCACCCTGTGCGAAGGCTAGGTCACCTGGTACATTAGTTTGGTATTCGTACAGGGCTGTGGTTACTGGGAGTTGTACGGTCCCCAATGAATGAGAATCTGCCCACAAAAACAGTAATAATAAGTGTCACACAAGTGATTTCAATAAATCCTGTGTGCTGGGGACGGCAGATAATGATTGGTACTTTTTCAAATCTCAAGAGCTAAAATACGGACACTTTAAAAAATGTACTCTCCTACCCACCCTTTCCATTCAGTTTGGGGATAGAGGAGTAGGAAACACACATAAAAACCCTACTCACCAGATAGAGGGGTTGAGCTTTCAGCCGGCAAATCCTGTAGAACTTCCACAAAGGCTGCTGGGAACATTCCCGTCATGCCATGCACTTCACCTCTCAACCAATCATCACTTATCCTCTCCTTAAGCCGAATGACATCACCTTGGTAGAACGTCAGGTCATCGGGCGCCTCGCCAGGGTAATCGTACAACGCCTTACAGCTTGGTCCTGAGATCACAGTATTAGCCAGGGGTATGGAATGATCTCTTTGATGTTTTTCGCCCAAAGTATCGTGCTTCTTTGACATTAGTTCGGATTTGATTGCAGGAGTAAGTTCCACGTAGCTTGAAGGGAAAATTCCTGTCTTGCCATTCAATGAGCCTTTGAGCCAATCATCATTCACGATCTCGAGCAGTTGAATGGTATCTCCAGCCCACATTGTAAGTTCATCTTCTGATTCGCCAGTGAAGCTGTACAATGCGATGACTTCTGTGCTTGACCCCGATGAGGGTGGCTGAGGGGCCTGGATTAAGAAACATATTTTTCTCTACATACAAAATCGTGCACAATAACTGCACAAGAAGCATCACTATAAGAGGACAAATTTACGGTTAACGCGATGAGAAGTGTTGTATTGTTGCAACAAAATAGAAAATACATGGAATTCGTGCAATTACCCTCCAAAAGGTGCACAGAGTGTAACACAATCGCCTCTTGCTTGTTGACTTAGTACATACACGTCCATAGTCTGCTTAGCAGCGCCCTTAGTGTCACGCACCGTGACATTAAGACCGTCGGCTAAGCAGACTAACACGTTCAGTGACCGTTTTATTCCTGTACTGACCTGTTTTACTGGTTTACTGTCCGGTGGGAGGTCCTCGATAATTTCCACGAATGACACAGGCATCATTCCCTCCTTGTCACCGCGCCTGCCCACGTACCAGTCCTTGTCGACCCTCTGTAGCAGCGCGATCTCGTCCCCAGCCTGGGCACGAATAATAAACAAGTCACTTGACACTGAGAACAACTAGCATGCAAAGCAACGGGGTGGACCATAAAAGCCAAGGAGGGAAGAAATACTTGCTTAAATACTGAAGAATATCCAGGGCTATGTTGTCTCGGCCTCAAAAACGCGAAATCGGAAAGAACGTATTTAAAAAAAACCGTTGTCAGCATAAACGGCAATGGCGATAGGCAAATGGCAATTCTACGACTGAAAGGATCACAAAACATCTGTTTCTCATTCAGAAAAAAAATATGAATCAAATATATACGACTATCAATTAAAGGTATTTAATATGTTGTCCTGACATCGCTTGAATTAATTTTCCTTATTTTATTATTATTTTTTTTTTACAAATCAAATGATTACGACTATTCATAAGAACCTTTCGGTCTTGGAAACTGCCATTTGACAATTGGCCGTTTGCACTGACAACTTTTATTTTAAAGTATATATATATTCTTGACACCTTTTATAGACGTTTTAATACACAGCAAATCCGATTAGAAAGACATAGCTATGGCCGCTTATTCAAGTGAAAGGGAAGAAAAGGCCACTGATTACACGACACAAGTATTAAACCAACCTGTATAGGATGCACGTAAACACTGCTGGGGGCGCTGGATTGTAGTAACATCTTAATTAACAGTGTTTACATGCTAACTCAACTCATTATGATTGTAAAATGATGATAGTTATATTGATATTGAGGTTGCACGTAAAACGTGGGTGAGAAAGTTCGTATGCGCGGGTGGGTATGTCCACATACTTGCTCGTACTTGCGCTGTAGAAATGCAACTCATTATATAGAGTATAACACTTTGTGTAACGCACCTGAAAGGTCAGATCTCCATCAGCACCAGACTCGTAGTCGAACAGAGCGATGGCAGAGGGCTCGATCTTCGTCTGCTGAACTGAAGAGACGACACTTGATTCTGGGGGCTGCGCTTTTGGAGTGTGTTTCTTCAGGTGTCCCGACTCAAGTCCCCTGTAACAGCAAAGATAAACGCAAAATCATACAGGGGAAAGCACAGTACAACTCCCCAATAAGTCAACAACACAATAAACCAACTATCTTGTTTACCGTATGTTGTTTCCTTAAAATTCGAACAAAACTCGGCTGCGTCTTAACCGTGGGCTAAATATTTATAAACGAAAAGAATCTCCAAAGATTTTGACTATGCATAGTATGAGCTGTCGAGGTATTAAGAATGCCATGGTTGCATGCAAACTGCTGGGACTGCATCGCAAAGAATGCAGCGCAAATCTGGAAATCCGATTACATGCGTACAGACATAACATGCTGTGGATTGCTATCTTCGTGGTCATCTTCGTGGGAGCTTGAAAAAAATGCTATTTTTCATATTAACAAGAATTAAAGCTGTGAAGGCAAAAATAAATTTTGGAAATGTGCTTTTTATGAAAATAAAATGCGCAATATTTACAGCCAAATCCAGAATCCGTGTAATTACGGAACATATTTATCAGAACGGGTGGAACTGAGAAAAAGCAGACATTTATTATTGATATGTACAAACTCTTTCACTGTGATTGACAGATCAATGACTGACGTAAAACAATCTATCACTGCGGAAAATGCCTTATTTCTACCTTCACGAAAAAGCAAGATAATGATCAATTCACTACACGACAACGCAAGATATTCGATCTTTTTTAAATAGAAACTTGCCTAGAAACTAGTACAATGACAAGTAGCGTGACTGTCACGCCTATGAGTCATGCAAGTCATTTGGTCACCGTGTGAGAGTGATCCCACTTTGCTTGATCTCTTGCAAGCACGCAACTATCGAAACGCCTTGTGTGTGTGAGTGATACCGTCCCAGTATATCCCGCACACACTGAGAATTTCTTTGATACCAGCTTCACAGAAAGAACGCTTAATTGGTCTCACGTTTGTTAGGCCTCAGAGGCTGCTACCCCTCCCCTCCCCGCGCCCAGGCTCTTTCCCAGCACAAACGCACTCTCTTACCACAGGATACCAGCTTCACAGATAGAACACTTACTTGGGCACAGGTGCGTTTGGTCTCAGAGGCTTTCCTTTCACAGGCGATTCTGTGGTAACCCTACCCTCGTCTACGCCTGGTTCGTTCCTTTCCTCGCCATAGGTTGCCGGTCTCGGCTTATCTGTATCAGATTCAAATGGCTTCGGTGGTTTGGGCCTGGCTCGATTTTTCCCTTGCTGAGGGTCTACCTTTGATTCTGCTGTCTCCTTCGTTGTTAGCGTGGGTCTTGGGGGTGCAGGTCTAGCTGGTGTTGGTCTAGGGGGACCTGGGCGTGGGGGAGCCTTCTTTTTAGATTTGTTAGGAATCTCCTGACTCTCCCCTTCTGGTGATCCCCTATTAACATCGGTACTCACTATATCTGTTTTTAAAGTTTCTGTTGTTTTGTCAAACGCTGTACCTTCGCTCAAGTCTTTCCCTTTTGGTTTATTTCTTTTCGGTCTTATTAATCTCGGCTCTTTTTTCGGTTTGCTGGATTGATTGTCTTCAACTGGCTGCACTGCATAGTTAGGTTCTTGTATTTTAAAATCTTCTTGTGTCTTGACATTCTCGGGGACTTTTCGCTTCTCGGCGACTATAACAGTTGGTTTGTTTTTCTTCTTAACTGGTACTGACTGTTCTGTTGATTTTTCTTCTGCAGCTTTCTTGCTTTGGTCCACTTGCTCTAAAGAGTCTGAATTACCAGAAAGCACAGTCGGTAGATCATCGTTTGTGTCCATGAAAAAAGTACTTGAGCCTACTATTTTCCTTTTTGGGGGGATCATTATAGTTGGCTTCTCTTTAGGAGGATTTGCTTGAGTAGGGGTTTCTTCAACTGTACCTTGATTCTGAGCAGGTGACTGTTTGAGGCTTGGTCTTCTTGTGACTTGAGGTTTTGCAGACACTGCAGGTTTAGGCTTTTTAGCTGGCGGAGGTGGAAGCCTGGGAAATGCTTGGTTTGTCGCTGTTGTCGTCTCCTCACCTCCATTTGGTATTGGTCTTGCTGTGGGGACAACAGGCCGTGGCTTCTCCGTGGGGATTGTGCTCGCTTGTGTCGTTCCCGACACAAAACTATCTTCTGCATTACCCTGGCCACTCACATTCAACTGTTGAATATTCTTTGAATCTAGTGCTTTGCCATGTGAGTTGTCAACTACCCCGCCCTCACCAATAGTCTCCATTGCCATTACCAGTGTTGTATTCTTAGAAGGGCTGGGGTCTCCTTCAACCGGCAACTCGCACACTGGTTTTGACTTTGGCCTCTGTGGGGGTGTCTGCCTTTTTGTCTTTCTATTGGGTCTTTTGGGAGAACTACTCTCACTTGGAGATGGAATAGGTGGTGTCACAATGGGTTCATCTAGAAGGGAGGGCTGTTGAGGTGTTGTTGGTTGATAAGATGGTTGTAGTATTGGTGTAAATGTCTGCGAAGCGGTTGGTGAGGCTATTTGCATAAGATCTGTTTGTGACGATGTAAGTTGGTGGTCTGTAGTTGGTTGTTCAAAGTTTAAAAGCGCTGGTCTGGCTAGAATGGGAGGGGCATCTTGGAATGGGTTGATGGGTGTGCCAGGTTGCTGGGGTACAGGAGGGGCTGCTTGGGGTGCAGGTGGGGTTTGTTTGCTGGTAACTGTTCCTACTGCAGCAGGAGGGGATATGACACTTCCCATTGGCTGTGCAGAGATGATAGTTATCTCAGGCCTGCCTTTGGCTCTGGGTGGAATAGAATAATAAGAAACAAAATGTCAAAGAACTGTGTCAAGATCTACATTACCAAGCAATCTCACAAATTCGTTGGTTCAAATGATGAAACTTCTTTTAAAAAATTGTGCCATTCAGAAAAGATCCATACCCCATAGAGGAGTGACTATTGGAAACATGTTTAAAGCCGCATTGTCACCAGTTTACTTCTGGTCGATTACGGAACAATCTCCGATGATTTTTAACAGAAAATGTGAAAAACATTTCAAAATATTGAAAGCAGAAAGTGTGTCTATTGGAAGTTTCTTTGAAGATGTGATTGATAATTTAGAGCGGATGGTCTGTTAAATATCTCAGATTCTAATAGATTCTCTTGTCTTTAAACGGTTGAGGTTTCCATCGGACCTCCGGAAGTAAACTGGTGACAATGCGGCTTTAAGGGTCTTTAGGGGTAAAAACTTATTTTCCCATGATGTTAAATGCTAGGGTTGGTGAGTCATCGATGGGGAGTGGATGTCTTACTCAGTTTTCATACATTTAGTTTAACCTTTATTCTAAGAATGATTGTTTTTGCAACCTGTTTGCTACTGCCACAGCAGAATTTTATATCTGGTGTTTATAGCTGTAAGATTACAAAATGTTGAAATACATAGACACTAAAAGGTTGTAAGCCCCCTCACCTCATACTTCCACTCTTGCTTTTGGCTAATACTGGTGGAGGAGCGATCTTTAGTCCAGACGGTCCTCCATTTGGCACTTCCTCTTCTAGATCTGGTCGGGTTGGAATGGGGGGTGGACCCGACTTTTTGACAGGGACTGGTTTAGGTGCAGGCGGAGGGTTGCTAGAGGTGGCCTCATCTTCCAATGCACTGAGACAAGAGATATTAAGCTATTGAGAGCAGCATTCAAAAATAAGGCAAAAGTCATAATTCAGAAAAGTCCCATAGACGTAGTTCCATTGTAATATAGGCTTTCCTCTCTATAAAACGTCAAAACTGTTGTTGGTTCAGCGAAGTGGCCAGGATTTTTAACAGGAGGGGACCCAAAAGGCTCTTTTTTTTACTGTAAGGCATTTTCTCCTGTATTTTAGATAATGTCTTGTACATTTACTATATTTTTGGCTGCTAGAAGGGGGGGGGGGGTGGTGTGGCCCGGGACCCCTGGGCCACCCCTCTGGCTACGCCCTTGTGGTTACAAGCCTGAATGTGGTCTCACTTCTCTTTGTTAATAGGATTCCAATAGAATAAAATACTTACTCATTTGTCTCCCCCAAGTCAGGCCTGGGGGGGGGTGGTGGCTTTGGTCTGCTCATGCCAACTTATTTTTTTACACAACTGAAAATAGAATGACACATACCCGAGACTGTAAGGTACTAGGGAGCTATAATAAGGACAATGGCTAGGGTGAGGAGAAGAGGCGGCAAAAAGGTTTTAAACTATTCTCTTTAAAGACAGCTAGACTTTGTAATCTAAAAAAAAATTAAATCTAAAAAAAAATAATACCGTTCACTGTGAAGCCACGTTACTGCCGTGTTCCGCAGTCCGCAGTGAAGCTGTCTTTCTGATTCATCTAATGAAATTATTTATTAGTAATCTTAGTCACTGCTACCATGGGCCGCAGTCCCCGGTCCGCTGTGGAGCCGTCTTTGCATATTTATAGAACGAAGTATGAAATGATAACTCTAAGTGGTCTAAGTCACTGCTACCGTGGTCCGCAGTCCGCAGTGGAGCCGTCTGTGCATATTTATAGAACGAAGTATTAATTTTTAAATCTAACTGATCTAAGTCACTGCTACCGTGGTCCGCAGTCTGCTGTGGAGCCATCTTTGCATATTTATAGAACAAAGTATCAAATGATAACTCTAAGTGGTCTAAGTCACTGCTACCGTGGTCCGCAGTCCGCAGTGGAGCCGTCTGTGCATATTTATAGAACGAAGTATTAATTTTTAAATCTAACTGATCTAAGTCACTGCTACCGTGGTCCGCAGTCTGCTGTGGAGCCATCTTTGCATATTTATAGAACAAAGTATCAAATGATAACTCTAAGTGGTCTAAGTCACTGCTACCGTGGTCCGCAGTCCGCAGTGGAGCCGTCTGTGCATATTTATAGAACGAAGTATTAATTTTTAAATCTAACTGATCTAAGTCACTGCTACCGTGGTCAGCGGTCCGCTGTGAAGCCGTCTTTGCATATTTATAGGAGGAAGTATCAAATTAAAAATCTAACTGATAAGTTATTGCTACCGTGGTCCGCGGTCCGCGGTCCGCAGTCCAGAGTGAACCTGTCTTTCATATTTATTGAGGGAATTATTAAAGAATAAACAGTCTTTTTGGCTTTAATTATTTTCTGTATAGTTTTGTTAATAAAGTTTAGTCTCACTTTCCAAACATACAATACAGACGCTGGATGAATATGACTAAGCCCTAGACTGTGGACCGCGGACCAACCAATTTCGCATTATGGATGAGTTAGTAATCCTTGACAGCGGACCGCGTACTGCGGACCGCAAACCATTATAATTTAATTGTGCAATGATGGTATTTTATATTGAGTAGTATTATAAATTAACTGTGCAATGATGGATACTTTATATTGAGTGTTCTGGACCGTGGACCGATGAAATTTAGAGGCCTTAAAATGTGGACGGGTATTCTGAAGTTTAGCCAATAATTAGTCTTTCTACTTTTGTCAGCAGAATATTAGTTTCAAGTACACATGCCCGTTTTGATATCATTCAAACAGTTGTGATAGCTAGATCAGCCTCCAACAAGACTATTCTGCCAATTCATCTAGAATGGAATGTGATAATATTTTACTAAAGGCCATTGCACTTTCATTCTAGAAACCAACCAAAAGACATATCACTGTTTTTTTGATACTAGTTATAAAAGAACAAGTTTAATACTAGTCTAGCTCACAACACTAGTATTGTGAGCTAGATTATAGAACAACTAAAGCAGATCTAAAAAGATCCAGATTCGTACTTGACTCGTGAAGAATTGAGTTCCATATTTAAACATGTTTTATTTGAACCCTAACACAACATGCAAATTAATGTTTGTCCAAACAAATCCAAAACAAAGGAAGTCCAACATGAAAACCCAATTTTGTTGAAGACGTGATTTCAATAGCGATAATCATTCAACGCTATGTAAGCTTAATGATTGTTTGAATACTAGTAGCAGTAAGTAAGATTGTCTATAACAATAGGTTTAAAAAAACAGCATACCGACAACTCATCGACACATTTATCACTTAAAAGCACCAACAAACGAATCCTATCAAACCAGAAATTTGTGATGTCATGGATTCCGCAAAACACAACACAGCTAAAGATCAAACGATCATCTACAGCTTCGACTAGCTAGCGAAATTATCTCAAGAAGCGAAAAACCTTATGCTCAACACGGCTTTGGTAATAACCAGCCCCCAACGTAAATACTTAATTACCTTTATGTAAAACCATATTGTTGAATAGCATATGGGCAAAGCAGAATTATTTTCTGAAAGTCTCTTGAGTGAGATCTTGTCAATTCCGCCCCGGCAAGAAGCTCATGGGAAGCCCCGCTGATTAAAACAACAAGATATCGCAGGCGAGAAATTTTGAGCAGCGCAATGCTTTATGGGTAACTTTAGGCGGTTATTTTGAAACGGACATGTCGCATCGATGTTCTTTGAAGGGATATTTTGGGTTTTACTTTATTACTAAACCGGTAAGTCTCGATGGTAATACATCAAATACTATTTACCTTTTCTTAAATTTTTTCATGTAGTTGACATTGTCACTTGCTAGAGAAAAGGGAAAATTTCACCATAACACCAGCAGGCAGCTACCACAACAGAACACGATTGAGTGTTCGAATCATTCGATAAGATTATATGTTGTTATTCAACTGCCGTGTATTTCCCTGGTGTATGAGACTATCTGTTAAATTCAGTGCTATGTTCGCCATATTCCATGAAATTATCTCTTTTTATCCTAAAGACTAAAAAGTCGTTTCTTTCAGGAAATATAGATGATTATACCGCCTTTGACTATCTTTACCTAAACCATTGTGACACATCAGTGCCTTGCATAAAATCCACTTTGCACCGCAGTATATAGTTTACAGATTTTGGCGATAAAGGCCAAAAAGCTCATGAGAATAATTTTGTTTTCTAATGCAAGATAAAATACATAAAATGGTATAGTATAAGTAAATACTAAAGACTGCCTTGAATAACAAATTTCTTTTTGAATACCTCCTCTCTACAGGTGCAGTAAATATCCAGCATTTTCCTACAGTCACTACTTACCCTATAAAATTTCAATATGCCTGAGGAAAACTCTGATAAAACCATCCCTGTAAAGGTGGCTGTTCGTATAAGGCCACTGCTACACAAAGAAATCAGCGAAGCATGCCAAGAATGCATTTCAGTAACTCCTGGTGAACCCCAGGTTATCATGGGAACAAACAAAGCCTTCACATATGATTACGTATTTGGCAAGTCAAGCTCACAGAAAGAACTCTACACCGATGTTGTCACACCTTTGCTGGATGGATTCTTCAAAGGGTACAATGCTACAGTCCTGGCATATGGTCAGACTGGATCTGGAAAAACACACTCTATGGGTACAAGCTTTACTGTTTGCACAAGTGATGATGAGGACAGCCAGGGTGTTATTCCAAGATTAATCCAAGATTTATTCAGACATATAGAGCAGGATAAATGTGAATACTCCCTCAAAGTCTCATTTCTTGAGGTATGATTAATAAACAGTTTTTTGCAAAAGGTACAGTAAAATTGCAAGGCACGAAAGTGTGAACACAAAGACAAAGTTTAAAGGTTTCTGTATGGTTGACCTTGATCACACATCATACATAATCGCTGTTAATTGTGTACAATGGAAACTCACCCTGCAATGGGGTGCAATCATGTGTGTTTATAAGGAAACTCAATATGCAATCTTGTGCCATCATATGAAAACCACTTTGCGATCAGAATGCAATCTGTTGCAATCATATAATCAAATTAGCTGCAATCAAGTTGATCACATTGAAACCAGCCTTAAAAGTAAACCAGTCAGCTTGAAAGAAACACTCTTATATATGGGAAAGATATAGAAGGGGCATATGTCATGTCTACGTCATCTCCTTCACTCTCGCCACCTCATGTGCACGTCTCACCACCCCTGCGCACGTCTTGTACATATGCATACTTAATATATTACTAAAGTGTTTCTTTGCCATACATAAATTAACAAAATTGCTTGTGTGACATAGATCCACAATGAAGAGATCCATGACCTTTTAAACCCAAGCTCTACAGATGAGAGGATTACCATAAGAGAAAGCTGTGAAGGTGGAATAAAGGTATTTGGTCAAAGAAGTCAGATTTTAAAATTATTTAATAGCAGGCTTGTACCCAGGAGGGATGCAGGGGGTGCGAACGCACCCCCACAATGGTCGAAGGTCCACTTTCGGTTCTTAGTAGAGGTGCTATTTGTAGACAAAACTATAAAGCATAAGCTAGGTCACTCTGGTATGTCACCAATCCATAAGTTAGACTTTTTTGTAGCCAAATCCGACAATAAATGCCCTTTGGAGATACTGCAAAGGCATAAAAAAGTCCCTTTTTGTTCTTTCAGGGGTGGTCAGATTTTTATCAGAGAACCTCCCCCCCATCCCCGAGAAAAATTAGGTGCATTTTTTTCGGATTTTGCACCCCCCCCCCCCCCAAAAAAAAAATCCTGGGTACGGGCCTGAATGGGGTATTTGTTGTTACACAGGTTAACAATTTGCTGTGCAGATTTGTCAGAGCATATATAGTTCAATCTAAATGTTAGACCAAAGATAGTAGAAACAATAATGAAAGAAATTAAAACCACTGAACTCAATTCCCTTAATGAAATTCTAGGTACCTCATAGATCACCTTTGAAAGACACCAAGGTCACCTTTGCATAGGAAAGGATTTGTTACTGATTTACAGTTATGATTTTATCTCATGCAAGCTGGTTTACTCAGATTGCAGGACTAATGGAAAAGAAAGTTGATTCAGTGCAAGATATGGTTCAATGTCTTGAGCTAGGCTCTGCCTCTCGCGTCACTGGAGCAACAGCAATGAACAGCCAATCCAGTAGATCACATGCTATTTATACCATCATTATGGAACAGCGAGGGGAAGGGATAGATAGGTAAACATAAATATGCAAAAAATTTGATATTGCAGGGATTTGAGATGATTTTTATTTTTGTTTTATGTCTTAACTTTTTTTTTATATATATAAAGTATTTTACATTCATGAAAATATTTGATAATTTTCTCATTTATTTTGTATTATTTGGTTAGGGATAAAGGGGATGGTTGTGTGGTATCTCCTATTGCAGGGTTTAATTTGTTTTTATCTCTGTTGTCAGTGATGTTAGGAAAGCCAAATTCCATTTAGTTGATCTGGCAGGATCAGAGCGTGTAAAAAAGACAAATGCCCAAGGGGAGAGATTTAAGGAAGGTTTGTACAGTTGGATATTGATTTTTGCATTGTCATGTTACAGTGTACTTTAAATAAGAGGAGATGTTAAAGTGTGGTGACTCTGAGATGTACACCATTACAGTAATGCTGGAATATTTGTGTTTGCCTTGAATGGAGTTACAACATGCTTGTACAGTATGACCAGATTCAGCTCAAATGACCAGCACGTCTGTTTTTCATCCACACACCGATCAAAACAAGTAAAATGCTGGCAAAGTGTCACCAAAGCTGCCCAACTATCTCCTTACAACACCAACAACAATACTGAGCCTTGGATTGCCGCCAAGTTTCAAAAATGCTGGAGATGCTTTAACAAACATGAGTAAAAAACAATATTGTACCTTCACCATCATCATCATCAACATCGTTACTGTTTATCATTCCAGGGGTAAATATCAACAAAGGCCTGTTGTGCCTCGGTAATGTGATCAGTGCTTTGAGTGACGAGCAGAGGAACCCTACTTCACATGTGCCATACAGAGACTCCAAACTGACAAGACTTTTACAAGGTGAGGTGTAATATTAGCCTTCCTGTAAAGCATCTTTAAACACTGGCAGATAGAGAAAAAAACATATTTGGGTTTTGTATACAAAAAAAAAAAAACGAAAAAAAAAAAACGGAAATTTCTTGGTAACCTGCTATTTCTATTTTTTGTTTAAAAAATCAGACTCCCTTGGCGGTAACAGCAACACGCTAATGCTAGCATGCGTAAGTCCTGCGGATAGCAACTACGAGGAAACTCTCAACACATTACGCTATGCCGACCGCGCAAGACGCATCAAGAACAAGCCAATCATCAACCGCGATCCGCAGTTAGCAGAGATCATGAGGCTGAGACAGCAGGTGGGTGGGCAGTCATTAGCTGATACACGTGGGTTGTTAAGTAAGCCTCCCTTCTAGGGTTGCCAAGGGATAGTGTATGTAAAAAAAAAATGCCATACAGAATATTACTTTCAATCTCTATTGCAAAGCTTTATTCAAAGGCATTAAATAATCCAGTATTTCCTTCCTGGGGATTGATTCTGACCTTAACACGCTACCTTGTGTACAAGTGTACAATTTATTGATTATACTTTTTTCAGATAAGTTGACAGTCAAAAAAGGTGCAACAGGACACAGAGTCCCATATAGACCTGTGCGATGCCCCACCCCTTAGATATTACCTAAATAGAGCAACTCAATAGGGTACTATTGGCACTATGAAACCTCGGTTCGAAGGAACGTTCGCATAGATGCTGCGGTTATTCAACGTTTTTAATTTGTAAATCACATTTTTTGTATACAGATTGAAATGCTTCAAGCCCTACAAGGTGGACAGCTCATCAATGGATCTCTGACGTCAGATAACGACACAGGGTATTGCACCCGACACAAGTTTTCCTGACTTATACTTACGTGAAAAATGTTTGGTTGACACTAGCTTGCGTGAAAAGTTAATGCGTTACAAGATTTAATGTGAAACATGCTTTCGTAACACTTGATTGTGTGACAAATTCTTAGGTGGCAATTGTTGACGTTGTATAAACTGGGCACAATGATTTGGTGTCACATATTCGAATGTACGATTTAAACATTATTCCTTGGGTCCGTATCTCAGACAAAAATGTTGAATTAGCTGATTTAAACTTAAAAAGTCCAAAGTTATTTTTATGCATTCACACCAGCACTTAAACAAGTTTATAGGTGGTTTAATTAAACTGGTTTAAATCTCAATCTCCCAAGAGTGGACAGAACCAAGAACAAAACTGAATAGAATGTGCTGTACATATTACTAAGTGATCATTTAGCTAGTGAGAATTCAACACAATGAGAAACTTGGCAAATTATCAGGCAAAAAAAAAAACGTTGTTTGCTTGACTTATTCTATCACTTCACAGGAGGGTCAACACCGAAGAAATGAAAGACAGAATCAAAGAACTAGAGGTAATTCCTTGAGCTAAATTGTTAGGCAATATTGTAAGAGATTTGGCCAATAACGTGTTTTTTCGTCTGCTTTAGACTGAGAATACGAAGCTGAGTCGCGAGTTGCACAACTTTGTCGACCAAAACACGCACCTTCAAGAGAAAGTGTTGCTGGTAGGTAGAAATAACACCTGATGCTTCCTTTATCCTCTTGAGCAATGAAACAAATGGTATATCCTTAATCCTCTTGCAGCTTGAACTTACAAAAGAAAAGATGGTGAAGACATTCGAGGAAATCCGACAGAGAACGGGGTACGTATAGTACGTGAACACTTCGGGGTACCATATATGGGTGGGTTCTTGTAACAAAATTGCCCTGCCCCTCCCCCTCATGCTACGTGTTAAAAATAAAAAATGCCATTCAGTCACACCTGTTTGTTTCTTTGCTTGTTTGTCTATCTTTTCGTCCATCGGTCTCTTCGTTTGTTTTATTGTCTGTCCGTCCGTCCGCCTGGCTGGCTGTTCGATATTCTCTATCTTGTCTGTCCATTTGTTTTCTGATTGTCTGTTTGTTTCTTTGCATGCCGTTAGTCTCAATCGGAGCCGTTCTAGATTCGTCTAGCGTGACGAGTACAGAGCGGCTGCGAGGAAGACCACCCGTTCGTTTACTTATTTGTCTGTGTGTTTGCCCGTTTGTTTGCCTAATAAGTCAATCTCATTCTTGTCCCAGTGAGACTGCATTTCCTGATGCCACAGATGAAAGGGATGATGAACAGGAGGACGACGAGGGCGACATGACGATGGCTCAACTGCAGTCCAAACTCGCCGAGTTAGAGGTGTGTTTTTAAGTTTTGGAAGTCCAAATTAAAAGGACGGACATCGTCGATTTTCGCGCGATCACGAACCCCAAAAGGGTGAAGGTTGGTTCTCACTAGTACGTAAGCGCAAGCGGAACGCACGTTATTTTCCGATTCTCACTAGTACACAAGCGCAAGCGGAAGCGCAAGAGAACACAACTGCTTGATTTTCTTGCGCTTGTGTTTGACCAATTCTCACTTGTATTGCGCTTCCGTTTGCGCTTACCCTTGTGAGAACAGGCCTTAAGAATAAATATTGACAAATGAAATTTGTGTAGCTGGCGGTAGCAATTGCAAATACGACTTCGTGTATGAGTTTTCAATAACTGTGATTTATGTTGTGTCATGCAGAGAACAATGCTAACTGCTCCCGACAACGAATCCATCTTACAGGTAAAGCTACTTTGTGCTTGTAAAAAAATATGATGGTCATCTCTACTCAGATGATTCGAACTCCACGCTAATACCTGGTGCACACTAGTGACATAACGACATGGGCGCGGTCACTCTGTTTAGCCCGACACAACGACATGGGCATAACGACATAAGAGAGACAAACATGTTTTTTTTTCCTGTTATGTCATTATGTCCATGTCGTTATGTGGGGCATATGTCAAAATGTCGAACCATTTATACACTTGGACATATTTATACACTGGTAACCAGGGTAACCCAGGGTAGCATGTTCCTTAAGTATTGACAACGACTTTTTCTGTACTAGAACGAGAGCCACGACGCGGAGACAATGGACACGATTGACTCCCCAGCGTCGCCTTTGAACTCGACCTACGACTCCCAGCATGCTTTGCGGCAGGCGGAGCTAGGTCGCCAAGTTCAGGAGCTGTCCAAAGCACTTTCCCTCAAGCAGGAATTGGCCAATAAGATCATGCAGAACGAAGGAACAATGAACAGCAAGATGATCAAACAATACGAGGTATGGGGGAAACCACCAAATTAGTTTCTTTCACGATTCTTCACCGATGCACCCACCACACTACAATATAGATAAAGGCTCTATTTATGGGCTAGATTGGTTGTTCAATTACAAAAAAAGATATAGAGTGTCTCAAACTAAAGCTTTGAGTATTTATTTAAGAGTTTGTGTTATGAGGGTTCTATCCCGGAAATAAACAATAGAATATAAAGGAAACTCTATTTTTAAAATGGAGAACTCCAAAATGTTATTTGCGAAAGTAGTAAATCAAACATCATGAGCGTTTAAAGCTTTAGAAACGAGTTACGCGCAAAATGAGTAAGCTATCAGAAAGTAACTAGCCATAAGGCACACGCCAACCAATGGCATGTAAGCCTGATCCTAAAAGTACCAAGGAAGCGAGAATCTTCGTGACCATATAATGTTTGTCCCCAGGATACCGTGCGTGAGTTAGAGACAGAGATCTCCAAGCTAGAGGAAGAGAAAGCAAAGCTCGCAACCGCGCTCGCCACCGCCAAGACGGCTGTCCATTCTGACAGGTGGGGGATTTTCCAAGCTCGTGTATAATGACATTTCCCTTTTAATACTGAGGTATTGTCTTCTTAATTCCGAGCTGTCCATGACCATACACAACTTTAACCTGCTTTAACAAACAGCTCAAGAAATTGTAATACTCCATGGAGTAAAAGAAATAACGTTAGTGTGGCTTGCGACAAATTTCCCAATGAAAACGATGTTAGTTCATAAAATTACTGATACTGATATTTTGTATTGTTATGGTCCTTATTGATTTTAGTGATGGAAAAGCGAAGTCCCGCATCAAAGAGTTGGAAGCGAAAATCGTGGAACTGAAAAAGAAGCAGGTGAGTATGGAAAAAGCCAAAAAAATAAACTAGCAAAAGTGCACGTTCACATTATTCTCTTCCAGTGTTGTATCGGACCTAACCGAACACGTATAGAGGGGAGAAAACTAGCCTGCGTGCAGCCGGAAATCCGGCTGCACGCAGGCTAAAGAAAACTGGCGCCACTACGGTTTTGTAGCCTCCCTCGCAGGCGTTTTAAAAGGGGAAGCGAGCGACGCCTGCCTAAAATCGCCTGCAAGGGAGGCTACGGTTTTGTGGAGGATCTCAATGTGGGAGGAGGTACCTGATTTACGGTTAACGGTTCAAAATTAGGCGTTTTTATGTTTAGCGATTGAAACAATCTCGTTTTTGCGGTTATTTTCGATCTTTTCGCATCTGTTTGACGGTTATTTACGCTTAAACGCTAAATTCTATTTTGCCATTTTACAGTTAAGGTTAGGCCCATCGAGGCCCTCTTTGTGTACTCCACCCTTGTTACAATACTTGTTTCTTCTTAGGCTGAGCAGCAGAAGTTACGTCGTCTCAAGGAGCAAAGCGATTCAAAGATCACTCTTCTAAACAGCGAAATTCAGGTAAAACGAAAGAAAGATAATATACGAAAGACAACAAAAAGCAAAATGTTTCACTGGTCACTTGACAATCTGACTTTCGCATCTTAGAATATGAAGTCCACAAAAGTGAAGCTGATGCGGCAAATGAGGGAGGAGTCTGAACGCTTTAGAAAACTGAAGCAGGAAAAGGAAAAAGAAATTCTTCAATTGAAGCAGCAGGGTCGTAAACGACAGTTCGAATATAGCAAGCTTCAAACCATGCACAAGAAACAGCAAGCTGTGCTGAAGCGGAAAACCGAGGAGGTAATGTGCTTCTACTTAAATAATCTATCATTGTTAGCGTAGGCTTGCTCGGTCGACAACGAAGACCCTACAAACAAAGCCAGTAGGGCAAGTGGTGCAGAAATCCCCAAGTTAAACTAAAGCCATGAGTGACTGTCTTTGCTTATCCCATTTAGGCTAATGCTGCAAATAAGAGGCTTAAAGATGCCCTTCAAAAACAAAGAGAAGCCGCTGACAAGAGGATGAGTCAACAGAGCTTGCAAAACAAGCAGTCAGAAGGGATGCTTCGCAGAATGAAAGTAAGTTGTCTCTCTTTAAGCAATGACTCATGTTGCCCGAGTTTGTTTTTGTACACGGATTACTTTTCCCATCGGTTCATTTCGTCGTTTAGTGCCTAAAGAGATTGAACCTTAATTTAGTCTTGGTTTAGCTGCAAGGTAGAGAATTTAGGGTAGAAGTGAGCTTGTCTAAGCCCTATTTGATCTTGGTTCCAGTCTTGGATGAGCTACAAGGCAGGATTTAAGTTATAATGAGCTTAGCGCTTTTGAATCTTGATTTCATTTGAGCTACAATGAAGGAGTTAGGATAAAAATGAACTTGTCTAAGCGCTATTGAATCTTGACTTCATTTGAGCTACAAGGCAGGGATAAGGTTAAAAATGAAATTACCTAAACGCTATTGAATCTGAATTTCAGTCATGGTTGAGCCACGAAGTCGAGGTTCTTATCAGTGTGAATAACGCGAAGCGAACACTAGAGTCGATCATCGAGCATCGCAAGGAGCTGTCGCAAGAGCTTGCTTTCCTGAGAAATCGACAGGAGGATGAAGAGGAGCAACCCCCGATGAAGGTAGGCAATGGGGGAAGGACGGTGAGCAACCCCCGATGAAGGTAGGCAATGGGGGAAGGACAGTGAGCAACCCCCGATGGAGCTAGGCCATAGGGTGGGGGAGCAACCCCCGATGAAGGTAGGCAATGGGGAAAGGACGGTGAGCAACCCCCGATGGAGCTAGGCCATAGGGTGGGGTAGCAACCCCCGATGAAGGTAGGCAATGGATGAAGGACGGTGAGCAACCCCCGATGAAGGTAGGCAATGGGGGAAGGGGAGCAATCCCCGATGAAGGTAGGCAATGGGGGAAGGACAATGAGCAAACCCCGATGGAGCTAGGCCATAGGGTGGGGAAGCAACCCCCGATGAAGGTAGGCAATGGGGGAAGGACGGTGAGCAACCCCCGATGGAGCTAGGCCATAGGGTGGGGAAGCAACCCCCGATGAAGGTAGGCCATAGGGTGGGGGAGCAGCCCCAGATGGAGCTAGGCCATAAGGTGGGGGAAGCAACCCCCGATGAAGGTAGGCAATGGGTGAAGGACGGTGAGCAACCCCCGATAGGGCTAGGCCATAGGGTGGGGAAGCAACCCCCGATGAAGGTAGGCAATGGGGGAAGGGGAGCAACCCCCGATGAAGGTAGGCCATAGGGTGGGGTAGCAACCCCCGATGAAGCTAGGCCATAGGGTGGGGTAGCAACCCCCGATGAAGGTAGGCCATAGGGTGGGGGAGCAGCCCCAGATGGAGCTAGGCCATAAGGTGGGGGAGCAGCCCCGGATGAAGTAAGGGTCATGGGGAGGTGAAGCATTTCATTATGTTTTGTAATCGATTATCCCTCAAAAGTGCTAGCGATCGATTCCTTTTAAACATACCTTTTACTCCATTTTAACACATTTCTTTTAGAAAATTCTCCCTTCGAGAAGAAAGACATTCGATCTCACTGGTGACGAACACACTGACGCCAGGATCAAAGAGCTAGAGGCAGGGATGAGGCTAAGGTATGAATTATCATCATCCTTGCTGTTGTTTTTGTCATGTTATTAGCACATAAACGCTATAACGACGCCGCTGATCCTATGCTTTGTTTTAGGAGTGTTCAGGTCCAAGAATTACAGCAAAAGCTGCTGGATGCAGAGAACGGTGGGGCCTTTAATGTTTTAAACTTGTGGGCACACTAAAATAGTCGCTTACGTTCAAATCCCCGTTTCCACCAGGGGGAGGGCCCAGGAGCTTGCAGCCAAAATACAGAAAATTTATGAGACATTATATAACATACATGAAAAAAAACTTATGGGCCCCTCCTGTTAAAAATCCTGGCTATGCCCCTGCTTTGTCGTAGTCAATGCCGTTCAGATCTCCGTTTTGACACTTTGCCTTTTCGGTGTCCGCTAACGAGAAATATTTTGTTTTGTATAATTCCATTGTATTCCTTTTTTTAGGTGACCGATCAAAACATCGATGGAATAACATCCATACCATGGCGGAGGCGAAGGCATGCTGTCAAGTGCTTTTACAAATGGTATGCTTATTGCCCATCAGTCTCTCCCTTAAAAATAAATGAATGTAGCCATGATAACATAACAGACGCTTTTAATGGCCCGCGGCCCGCAAACTTTATCGACATCTTCTGGTCGAAATCAATTCATTGATACAACGTTAGTCGCTCCCGCACGGATAGCAAATTGTAATAAGTGGCAGTATTAAAAGTGCGACCAAGTATGCGATAACTACTGGAAATTTTTGCTGAAGCCTTTTTTTTTTTGCCGCGTTGGTTGGCAAGTGAAGCTCGTGTAAATCAGATAGTATACGTGTCTCGCATCTATAATCCTAAGGTGGCCACGGTAGCGGGTGTCGCATTGTTGAGGAGGTTAACTAAATTCATTGTTGATGTATGTATTGTAGCTATGTAATAGCTATGTCTTATCCGTTTGTATTGCAACTCACGTTCAGTCATTTCCTACCAGACCATCGATGCCAAGCTGGAGGAGATTAAATTTGAAGAACAGATCAAGGAGAACGAGGAAAACTTGAAAGAGTTCAGACTTCTTTCCGAGGTAAGTAAAACATGCTAAATCGACTTCAAAGAAGGAGTGTAAAATTTATAGAATAAATCACAGAACGAAGCTCGGAAGACACTAGAAACAGCATTTGTAACCTCTACCCTCCACCCTCTCTAAGCCTACTTGAGGTCACCTCCCTCCCTTCTAGTTTCTTGTTGTTCAAAATCCAGGATACTAAAACTACAGACAAGCTGTAGAATAGTTAGGTCGGTGTAGGCGTGGTAGAATCAGGGAAATAAATCAATTCAAAGTTGGAATGGTATGTTTTACGACTCTGTAAAAAACGGGATGTTGTGAGTAGGGATGTGGGTAGGTGTGTTGATAGGCTGGTTGTACGTATTGTTTAGCGTGAGAATTATAACAATCTGCTTAAAACAGAACGCCGCTCAGAGGCTTCAAGAGGCAAAAGAACATCTAACTCGACAGCATGACTTGGCCATGACCCACGTTCAGAAAGACCACGAAGATAAGGTAGCTAATCACACAATGGACCGTTTTTACGATGTTGCGCGCGCATCCAAAATGCCACGGACTAGCGGGCCCTGGCCGATCTAAAATGACATACGAAGTGGACTTTACAGATGAACCTTCAGAAAATGCTGTCAGAGTGCTTCTGTCGAGGAATTTTGCAGTCAAATGCCAGTCTGTGGCATTTGGGATGCGCGTGAAAACGGTCTATTCGTGGGGACAGGGCGGATATGATCCATGTCCAGAAGATAATCACACAATTCATGGGACAGTGAGGTTTTTTTGGTGGAATATAGAAATCGGACCATTTGCAGTTAATTTTATCAGACAAATACGAGAATTATATGTTTTTTCTTGCATACTCCTTTAGTCTATTTATTTTAGATACTTTATCTTTTTGCATTTTATATCTGAGAGTAAATGATTACTTAAACCTATAGCGTTAATGGAAATATTTACGATGTAGAAAACAGAAAAAAAAGAGACATTTGACAAACACTGAAGCAATACCTGTCACGATTTGTGCTCGATATGTGCTTGTCTGATTTTTCTCTAGATTCGCGTTTTGCTCCAGCAAATTCCTAGCGAAGAGGAAAAGGCAGAGATGCAGCGGGTTCGCCAGGACCTTGAAGATAAGGTACTTGTAAAGACGCTGTCTCCAAATAAGTCGCCGTAAATTGGAAATCCATAGCCCTCAAACTTCACCACATAAACGGTATTACGAGAAAACGGGAATATGAGACTTTAGGGTAAAATAAGCCTTAAGAGAATACGAGGAGACGATGTGGAGGGTCGATGTTCACGTCTCACGGAAGATATCCATCACCCTC
Organism: Nematostella vectensis; assembly: GCF_932526225.1. Lineage (NCBI taxonomy): Eukaryota > Metazoa > Cnidaria > Anthozoa > Actiniaria > Edwardsiidae > Nematostella > Nematostella vectensis. The sequence goes on along the minus strand of NC_064043.1, from coordinate 7,114,508 downwards.
AAACTTAACCACATAAACGGTATTGCGGGAAAACGGGGAAACCGGGAAAGGCACCTTTTGGGTTGTTCAAGTCTCATGTAAATGGGTGAATTACATGGGTGAATACTGAATACAGTATTTGTAGTCTCACGACCCTTGGCTCCAGACGCTGAATGTCTGCGTTACCTACAGGGGCGTAGCCAGGGGGGTGGCCTAGGGGGCCCTGGCCCCCCTTCTAGCAGCCAAAAATAAGACACAATGCCTTATTGAAAGGCCTTTTAGGCCCACTCCTGTTAAAAATCCTGGCTGCGCCGCTGACCTACCCCCAAATCGATTAAAAAAATTGGTTTCTAAGGTACTTTTCAGGTACTCGAGTTTATTTCTCTCACGTCGTAACAAAACAAACTTCCTAGAAATATATAGATATAACGCTGATCGAGCTTACGTTTTTTAGAAAAAAGAGCTTGAGAGGCTTGAAGTGCTTCGTCAAGAAAACGAGAGTCTCAAACAGGTAAAGCAGAACCTCGCTAAACAGAACTCAAATTTGTCACACGTACACTTTTCAGTTGCAACATCTCTATAAAAAATAGCAAATCGCACGCGCATGTCACACGTGAAGTCTTTTTTCTTCGACTTAAAATAATTTGTTTCGGGAAGTAAAAGCGATTTTTTAGCTACTTTAAAAAAAGAAAAACAAGTTGCAAAGGGCGTGAAACAAAGTAAGGAAACGCGCGAAAAACGGAAACGCATTTATTTATTTATTTATTTATTTATTTATTTATTTATTTATTTATTTATTTATTTATTTTACCAGCAAATCTCAGACATGGTGAAAGTTCTTGATAATGGCACTCCGGAACCCGAGGAAACAGAGGTACCTTCGCGCTCAAATTCCACAGGACCGGCAGAATTAAAAAAAAAAAAAAAAAAAAAAAAAAAAAAAAAAAACGGGCAATTTTCTCATTCAGATGTTGATACTTTTTCTTTGCCAGGCGCTAGAGGTCGATATGATCGACGCCGAGGTCCTGAGTGAGGCAGATGACGTGCAGGAAGACCAGGAGGACAACGAAGACGAAGAGGACGTCGAAGACGAAGTGGACGAGGAAGAACAAGAGGAGGATAATGCGTCTGATTACGAGGACAACATCGAGAATGACCCGGACTGGAAGCAAACTCCACGGATAACCAGACACTCTTCAAAATCACGAATTTCGATCGTGGCGCAACAGTCTGGCGACGGGGTATTTTCTTTTTTCTTTTAAGAAAGTTCCATTTTGTGTGAAGGATTTTTTACTGAGGCTTTAAGGCAATGCAAGTGAGATGACCTGACAAATTAAATCCGCCTGAATCGCTTTGCAACCAATACATATAATCCAGCTTCATTTTATTGCTTGAGTACAAAATGTAAGCGCCGCGTAAGCAGTTTCGTATCATAGTAGCTTATATAGCTATATATAGTATATAAATTTTTTTAGCGGTCACGGTAACGAATCCTGCATTCTGATTGGCTAATCGGTCCGGAGATTCCTATATCTGCCCTAGGTCCGAGAATTGATATTTTGCGCGCGCTGCTCGCCCAAAGTATGTTTCCGCTGGGGCTAGAAAAAAAAATTAACTCGGCCTTCGCCCTCGGTCAGTATTTTCAAGGTCTCGGTCACGGTATTTCAAGATACGGACCTCCCACCTGGCAAATAACCGGGTTAAGCCTGGTCCCCAATACAAAGGAAACCAATAGCAGCCTCTCTTCACTTACGCCTGAGAGTAGCTGCTAAGCAGACTACGTTTGAAATGCGTCGCAATAAAATTCACTATTTTTGTGATTCCTTAGTAGAATGTGATTTTTATTCTGCAGGGATGTACTTGCAAAGGAAAATGCAAACGCAATTGTAAGTGTAGGGACAGTGGACTTGGATGCGCTTCTCACTGCAGTTGTCTACCGGGGAAGTGTGCTAATATTCCTAAGGTGATGAACGAAAAAAAATGATCATGGTCTTTGTTATTTATTTTATTATTTATTTACTTATTTATTTATTATAATAAATTATTGTTATTATTATTATCCTACAATAAGGCATAGAATAATCGCATCACTGTCACGAAAATCAGATGATGGTAGTGATGATGCTAATGGTGGTTGAAGCTTATGACAATACATGATGAAACGATAATTATGATGATGATGATAATGACGATAATACATGATGATGTTGATGACGACGATGATGTTGATGACTAATGGTGGTTGATGATGATGATGATGCTAATGGTTGATGAAATGTTGATGACGGTGATAACTATGTAAGTTTTATCTCATTTTTACTTATATTTTTTCCTAGGCCCCTATGACGCCCATGTTATTCGAGAGTCCTGAAAATTCACCGGAAGTGCATACAACCGGAAACAATAAACCCAGCGAACAGCGAAGAGTCCTTACGGAAAAACAACATGAAAACATAGTCGCGAATACCAAGCGAGAAT